>NC_050573.1:149726823-150035260 GCF_011100635.1 Trichosurus vulpecula
TCCAGCTGCCATCTTGGCTCCAACCCTCAAGAAAGGAATTTTCTTAATTGAATAGGTCGCAAACACAATAAGATAAAAGTTAACAAAGTGTCAGTTGAAATTACAACCCAGGATCTCTGTGTTTAATTTACCATTAACATGCCACAACATAGTATATGTCCATAAAATATTAAGACAAGAAAAAGTCCCATTATTAACGATAATTTCTTGGGTTAAAGGTCTCATCTTTAATGGCCACAAACAGAGGAAAAATGCTATTAGTCATCTCCATCTGGCCTTGTTGCCATAAGAAGAGGCATTCTCTGAGTTTACTCAGAAAAGCAAATATTTGTTAGGCCAAGGGGCTTCTTCTGGTTGATTAGCTCAGGATTATCAATATATACATTCCCTCCAACTAACCTAATACTGAGAAAGGTCTCATGAGTTACAAATATCATCTTTCCATGTAGAAATGTAGAAAGTTCAACTTTAATAAGTCCCTTGTGAGTTCTGTTTCTTGTTTACCTTTCCATGCTTCTCTTTATTCTTGTGTTTGAAAGTCACGTTTTCTATTCAGCTCTGGTCTTTTCATTAAGGATGCTTGAAAGTCCTCTATTTCATTAAATTTTCATTTTTTCTCCTGAAATATTATATTCAGTTTTGCTGGGTAAGTGATTCTTGAGTTTAACCCTAGCTCCTTTGACCTCTGGAATATCGTATTCCAAGCCGTCCAATCCCTTAATGTAGAAGCTGCTAAATCTTTTATTATCCTGATTATGTTTTCACAAGATTTGAATTGTTTCTTTCTGGCTGCTTGCAATATTTTCTCCTTGACCTGGGAACTCTGGAATTTGGCTACAATGTTTCTAGGAAGTTTTCCTTTTGGAATCTCTTTCAGGAGGTGATCAGTGGATTCTTTCAATTTCTATTATCCCCTGTGGCTCTAGAATATCAGGGCATTTTTCCTCGATAATTTCTTGAAAGATGTCTAGGTTCTTTTTTTGATATGGTTTGGGGTAGAGCTCAAGCAAATCTTTGCTTTTACTCTGCTATCTTGGCTCAGAAGCCAGCTCCGCTCCTCTCTCCAGCCCCGCCAGAAATTTTCTTCTTTCCTTAAGCACCTGCCCAAATTGGAATATGGGCTCCTTCTTTACCAAGAAGATCAAGGTCCAGCCCCCTGACAAGAGACTCTGAAAAGCCTCTTCTGCCCTCCTCAAAAAACTTCTCAGCATTGTCACTCACATTCTAGCTCCTTTCCTGTCCCAGAGAAATATTCTTCCCTTTGCCTTGATATATTTGGTCATTCTACTTAGGACTTTTATCTCAGACATTTCTGCTTTTTACAGGACTTTGTTTTATGAGTTATCTCCTTTCAATTCTCACTTTACATAAATTTGCATTACTCAGAAAGTAAAGAATTCTGAAAGAAATCTGCATTCAAAAAAAACTTTATTGTATACTGCTGTGCTCTCTCTCTCCACTCCTGCCCCTCTGCTGGGTACTCTGTGCCCTCTCACTCCTTCATAAAAAAAACCTCCTAGAAAACCCCATACCCCCCAAAAAATAACACCCTCCAAATGAAAGCAGCAGAATGATCTTGCAGAAATGCCACCTCCATGGAATTGGAGGCTTGAGACCCCTGGTGCTGAGAGAAAAGAGATCTTTACCCTACTCTGCCCACCCTCTGGTATGTCCAGCCCCCTTCCCTCTGTCCCCAGGTACTCACATATTTCCCATCCTCTCCTGTCTATGTATATGCAGAGGTCTGCAGAAAGGTCGATTTATGTAAAGCAAGAACTATCTGTATCTTTAATCTCTTCTCTACAGGATCCTACTCATCTGCCTTAAAAATGCTCAGATTTCTTCAATCCTATATAAGGCTCCTTTTGACATTCTCATTCAGCTACTGTTCCATCTCTTCCATCCAGTTCTTCAGACTCCTTGTCTCTGTCTTTTCACTAACAGCTTTATCCTCTACTCCTTGGCATCTGACTTTTGTCTCCACTATGCTGCAAAAGCTGTTCTCTCAAAGTGTCACCAACGATCAAATCCAAAATCTTATTTACACAACTCATCCTTGATCTCTTTGCATCTTTAACACACTTAACTGCTCTTTTCTTGATTCATAAAGGTTACATTTTCCTTGTTACCTGCCCGCTATTTCTGCTCTGTATGATTTGCTTGTTTCTTATCTTGCTGCCAAGATATTAAGGTAGATATTCTAGAAGACTCCTTAAGGTCTCATTCTATTTCTCTAGATTTCCTTGGCAATCTCATTTAATCCTATCATCTTACATATTGCATCTGTGCAGATAGCTCCACAAATTTATCTCTCCTGATTTACTTCTGGGTTTCAAACCCACATTTTCGCCTGCTTATGGGACATCTCTAGAGCAGCTAGGTGGTACAGGTGATAGAGCACTGGGCCTGGAGTCAGGAAGACCTGAGTTCAAATCTGTCTCATACACTTACTAGTTGTGTGACCCTGGTCAAGTCACTTAACCCTGTTTGCCTTGGTTTCCTCATCTGTAAAATGAACTGCAGAAGGAAATGGCAAATCACTCCAGGATCTTTGCCAAGAAAACCCCAAATGGGGTCAGGAAGAGTTGGACACGACTAAACAGCAAAACACTCTCTGCTCTTTCCTGCCTTTATGCTTTTAGTTATCCTGTTCTGAATGCCTGGTATGTCTTTTCACTCATCCTTTAAAATTCAACTGGAATATTACTTCCTCCATGAAGTCCTTGCTAACCTTGGTGTTGTTCAGTCATTTAGTTGTGTCTGACTCTTCATGACCCCATGGACCATAGCATGCCAATACTGTTCATGGGGTTTTCTTGGCAAAGATATTAGAGTGTTTGCCATTTCCTTCTTCAGTGGATTGAGGCCAAGAGAGGTTAAGTGACTTGCCCAGGGTCAAACAGCTGAGCCATCTGGCGCCCTTGCTATCGTACTTAGTTATGACCCTTCTCTTCTCAGATCTCTATAGAACTTAAAAAACAAAACTTTTTTGTAATATATATTCTGTGTATTATCTTCTATTGTAGATATTTTTCTATACATCCCATCTACCAAATAGAGCATAAAACTCCATGAGGGCAAAGATTAGAACTTGTCTAAACTCTATGTCTTCTACTTATCTGATATCTTAGGATGTATCTCCATGCCTCCTATATTATTTTAGCCTCTAGTGACAAAGCTTTTGACAATACAATTTGTTCTTGTAAAGTTTTTAAAAATTATTATTCATAGGGCTATTACTTCATTGAATGATTTTCATTAAAGACTTCATTTTGTATTTTAGTGAAAAGAATATACAACTATTTATTTGGAATAATGTTCTAAGTGGATCCTCTTCTGTGGCTGACCAATGTGGACAAACTAACCTAACTTTTTTCACTTCCTCTATTTCTCCATCTCTAAAATGGAGTGTATGGTATTTACATGTGTATGTATATGTGAGTATGTGTGTATATGTGTATATACGTGTACACACACACACACAGGGTATTCAACATCTAAGTTGCTCTGGGCAGAATCCCATATGGAACTACATGCTGATAAATGATCAATGAATAATCGTCAGTGATAGAAATAAAGATAAACTGTATGCTAATATTTCATGAGAACTCTCCTCCCTACTTTACTCTCAGCTCAATCCACTCTCCATGTTTCTATCTCCTCATCCACAAACTTGGCCCCCCTTTCTAACTTCCCTTTATGATGTGTTATTTTCCACTGTCGTTCAATCATTTCAGTTGTGAATGACTCTTCATGAACCCATTTGTGGTTTTCTTGGCAGAGACACTGGAGTGCTTTGCCATTTCCTTTTCCAGCTCATTTTACAGATGAGGAAACTGAGGCAAACAAGGTTAAGTGACTTGCCCAGGGTCACACAGCTAGTAAGTGTCTGATGTTGGATTTGAACTAAGGAAGATATCTTCCTGACTCCAGGCCTGGTGCTGTGTCCACTGTGCCACCTAGTACCCCAGTTATCTTGTCATATTCCAGCTTCATCCTGTTGTCTTCCCCCTCCTTAGGGCTTAGTACGGGGCCTAGCAGATGCATAGTAAGTACTTACCAAATAATCTCTCCCTCTGTCTCTCCTCTATCTCCGTCTTGTCTCTCTGTGTCTGTGTCTCTGTCTCTCATCTCTCTTTCCCTTTCACCATCTCATTTCTCTCCTCTGCCTTCACAGAGCTCTTTCCATTTCTCTATCTCTCTCTCTGTCATCTATCTATTTCTTCTTGCTGCTCAACACTGACTATTCCCTTTTTATGCAAAATGCTTCTGTGTTACCTTCGAAGAAAGAAAAATTGATAAAGGATTAATTCTCTTTTCTTGCTACTCTCTTTTCTGGCAATAAAAATGAAAACTGCTCCCTGATTTACTTGCCTTCGCATGCCTGCATGTTTCTCCATGGTTCATTATTTTTTCCCCACTTTGGATTACGAAGAATTCATATATTTATTTCCCCAAATCTGGCAATTTTTATTGGATTTTTTTTCAAATGTTGTGCCACTTCTTTACCATAAAGAGCTTTTGTATTTAAGACTCTCTTAAAATGCTCCAATGCTATTTAAAAAACATAGCACTGCTGTGACAGGTTCTCTCTCTGTGTGTTTATTACTAAGAGTATTTGCATGAAAATAGAATTTTCATTTCTGGAAATTCCTCTGTTCATCCTTTTTATTTCCAACCTACATAGAGGCATTTATTACTATGTGACTCAGGTGAAATGCAATAAATGCCGGTGACAAGAGAACTCCCTGCTTATAATCCTTTTCTAAGGGGAAGGTGAGGTTGAATATTTGTTCTGCTTTTACCTTCCTTGGGAAGATTGTAAGATTTAAAAACTACCTTTCTTCAGTAACATACTTAATCTGTGGTCTCTGTGGAATACTCCTGGACATGTGTTTCTGTTTCTTTAGAGCCTGATGAGGGAAAGAATCAGTCCAGTCTCTTGCTACAGTGAGGCATTGTTTCCTTCTCTGGACTGAACATGTGTCTTGAAGAGAACTGTTTTTGATCTCACAGCTATATATCCAAGTCATACACTTAATGGCTAGGCCATTTAACCCAAACAGGAAGACAAAGCGAACATTCCTAGAATTTAGAGAGGCGACAAGATAATCTTGTCCTTAAATGGGACTAGTGATGACTCTACGTCTATTTTCTAAACCCTTTCTCACGAATCATTCTCAACTTGCTTCTTTATGTTTTTGAAAATTCCTCTTATTTATCTTGGTCTTCACCATGTATTTTCCTGTCTTCTGATTCGAGGATGCTTCAAAGTTGATAACAATATAATTTTCAGAACGTCATGCACTAGCTTTAATTCTCCTCATCACAGGTACTGTAACAATGAATAAAACGCGATGATGCTGATAGCTATTGTGCAGTGGACGCTTCCTTTTCCCCCCAGATGGTCTCACACAAGGGCCAATTGGGTCATTGCCAATATCTTCTGATTATTTTTGAAAAGTACCAGTCTTTATACACCAGGGGATCTAAGGAGCATACTGTTTCTATTGTTCAGCTTTTCTAATTCAAATCCATACTCCCTTTGGGATCATATGTCTTTTCGCCTGTCTGCTAACATTATACTCCCCCTTACTTGAAAGACTCAACAAATATTTTTTTGGTATTGCCTTTGTCTAAAGTAGGCTCCGGATTAGAAATAGACCCTATGACATACTTCCTTTTGTATCATTTGAACAATTAGATATATTATTACATCCTTTATTATTTTAATTCTGTGGGCTTTGTGGGTGGGATGGGCGAGGGGGATGGGATTTGTGTTCCAATAAAGGTCTTCCCAAGGAAGGTAAAAGCAGAGCAAATATTCAACCTCACCTACCCCTTAGGTAAGGATTATAATCAAGGAGTTATCTTGTCACAGGCATTTAAAACAGAAGTTTGTTTTTTTTTAAAAAGAAGGAAACAAAATAGGAACATGATAGATAGGTAGATAGATAGATAGATAGATAGATAATATGATGTGATAGGCTAGTCTAGGCTGGATATATAAAACATTTATTAATCTCTCATGGGCTGAGCTAACTTCTGGAGATAAAAATACAAATAAGCAAGACAGTCCTTGTCAGGGAGCTTATGTTCTAATGAGGAATGGGGAAGACAACACATAAAGGGGATCTGGGAAGAGGGGAGGGTATGCACATAATGGCATATTTTGGAGCTGATGGCAAGTGAGTGAAGGGTAGGCCTCAAAATAAAAGGGGAAAGCTAAGGTAAAAAGTTACTTATCAGAGCCCAGGATAGTTCCAGAATCAGAGTCCAAGATTCACCATTAGTTCCAAAGATGTATGTAAATGTAGTTGTGAATATGAGGAATATTCTAGTGGAAACGCTTCCATACATATCTTGTCTTTTCTTGCTACTCCCTGGTTACTGTCTGCCATTTGAAGAGGGAGCATAGGCGCTCTTTCTTCTCTCTCTCCGTGTCTCTGTTTTGCTGTATCTCTTTATCTCTCTCTGTCTCTGTCTCTGTGCTGCAGTGTGGACCCTCATTCTCCCAGATTTTCAAGTCAGGCCTTCCCTATTTTCTATGGAGATCTCCAATCTGTCACTGCCGTCTCCTCAGTATGAGGTGAGGCAAGAATAAGCCTTTCCGTGGTTCCTGTCATTTCCTCTGCTTGTCATGGTGCTCTCACTTTGGGCCAGTGGTTCATAACCTGAGCTTCATGGGCCTAATATATGTATGTGTATGTGTTTGTGTGTGTGTGTGTCTGTGTGTGTGTGTGTGTGTATACACACACATACATGTATATGTATATACATATATATGTATATATGTATGTATGTGGAGGGGAGAGAGAGAGAGAGAGAGAGAGAGAGAAGGAGAAAGAAGAGAGAAAAGCTAGGTGGCACAGAGAATAGAGAGATGGAGTGAGGAAGACTCATTTTCCTGAATTCAAATCTAGTCTCAGACATTTACTAGATATGTGACCAAGCAAGTCACTTAACCCTGTTTGCCTCTTTCCTCATCTGTAAAATGAGCTGGAGAAAGAAATGGCAAACCACTCTAGTATCTTTGCTGAGAAAACCCCAAAAGGGGTCAGGAAGAGTTGGACATGACTGAAAACAACTGGGAAAAAATATGTGTGTGTGTTTGTGTATTTCATGGTATTTCAACATAATTGATTTCCTTTTTAATCCTAAATATTTTATTTTGCGCATTTAAAAACATTATTCTGAGATAGGCTCCAGTAGACCACCTCCATAAACTTTAACAGACTGCCAAAATGGTCTGTGGTGTAAGAACCCCTGCTGTAGGCCTTTCTTCCTCCTTCAGTCTTTACCAGTTACCACCCCAACCCATCATCCTACTTATGCTTTGGGCAGAGCTGTAACTAATGGAAGGCATACCCAGGGAAAATTCTGTTGGTGGTGGGGATTCAGTGCTGCACATAATATTCTGATGGGTGAGGACAATTGTCAGATAGGGCACAATGTGAAGGAGAATGAATATAATATTTCTTTATAATAAAGGAGAATCCAGTAAAGGCATGGTGATGTAGCAGATAGCAGAAAAGGATGCCATGGAAAGGAAGTATGGGGGAGAACCTGGTGGCTGACAGAACCCTGGGGCAAAGCTCTATTCACCACATGCTAGTTATAGCTCTGCCCTTGAGGCTGACACAATTTATTCAAATTGGAAAGAAAAGGAAAAGGATAAATATCACAACATTTGCTATTCACATATTGGATTTAAAAGCATATTCAATTTTTTTAAAAAAAATTGGTATCTAGTTATATGTTAGTGTAATACTGACTCCTTTGGCCCTCACTGCCTGAAGGCTAGGTAGGTTACATTTCACCCTTCTCCTTGTGTTCTCCAGTATCTCTAAAGGGATCCATTGATGGTGTTCCTCCAAGATTAGGGGATGATCCCCTCTACCTCAGTTTCATTTAATTACCAGTAGTTGGATTAGTTTTTGCAAAGGAATACTTACTTCAAAAGGTTTAATCATAAATATATAAATGTATACCCCAACAAATGGGGCTTACTCCCCCCGCCCCAGCAGCCCCCCCCCAACACTATCACCACAGTCTCTGGTGAGTGGGAGGGGACTAAGTTCATATAGAACACAACTCTGTGTTCCAAGTCTCCACTTTGGGCTTGAATCCCAGGCACCCTGACATCTCAGGGCTTCCTTGCTAGACCTGCTGGCTGGCTGCAATGTCCTACCTGGAATCCTGGCTCCAACATCACCGTGGTTGAACTACTGGTTAGGTGGGGATCACCGCTGGCACTTGAAACTGACAACGAATGACACAGAACAGAAAGGAACACCCCTAGGCCCATTTCTCATAGCCAGGTTAAAGAGAGGGAAAGCAAGAGTGCAAACCCTTGCCCTCCAGCCCATTCAGTTCATGGTGACGATTTTGTGAGTGAACCGTGAGTGAACCTGAAAGCAACAGGAAGGACAGTGACTGCCTTAGTCTGGTCAGTGTTAAAGATGTTGCCTTTCCAGTTGCATCGCTAACCAAAAAGGAGGCTACTCCCACTCATGTACGAGGGGAAGCAGAATGCCTCTGTGTTAGGCAATCTAGGCATACCTACGACAAGCCTTTTTACGTTAGAAACTCACAGCACAGCTGTATGATCCTGGCCAATCATTTAAGCTTCTGTAGTTCTCAGTTTCTTAATAAAATGAGGGATTTAGAGTTTATGATCTCTAAGGATTCTTCCAGCTTTAAGGTCAAATATTCATGTAATTCTAGGCAAAGTCTCATTGACTGAGAAATTTCATGTATTTAAATATATAGTAAGCAACTGCTTAAGGGACAAAATATACCTACTTTCTTATCTCTTGAAATCTCTTTAACGATGACTTATATAGATGCGAGAGGTATCCTTAATGAAAGCATAGGATAGAAAAAGGCAGTGTTTTCTAGATGATTTTCCACAGAAGACCATTTCTTTTTTAAAAAAAATATTTATTTATTTTTAGTTTTCAGCATTCACCTTTATATGATTTTGAGCTCCAGGTTTTTCCCCCTCCTTCCCCTTCCCCTCCAGTGGCATGCAATCTGCTATAGGCTATGCATGTACAATCATATTAAACATATTTCCACATTAGTCATGTTGTAAAAGAATTAGAACAAAAGAGAAAGAGAAAACAAATTAAAAAAAAGAAAATAGCATACTTTGATCTGCATTCAGACTCCATAGTTTTTTCTCTGGTATATCAGTAGGACAAAATTCATGACCTCAGAGAGGACCATGGGCATGCCTGAATGGTTTGGAAGCATAAGGAATTCTCTAAGTAGAAGGCAGAGGAAGCATAACATTTATTTAGACTCCAAAGGATCATATTCAAGGACCAATGCCCCCAATTTGATATTGTGGCAAAAATATTCCAAAACCAATAAGCCTACCTCACTGTGATAACAAGGAGATTATAACAAAATATTATAACAGGAAACCAAACCATACTTGTGCTTCCCCTCAATGCTAGGGCCCTCCTATAAGAAGATCATTCATGAATCCTAACTCTCTGCTCAGCACTCTCTCTTGCAGCTCTGCTGACTCCAAATTCCTTGATCGCTGCCACTCCCTCTTGTGTTCAGCACTCTCCACTCTTCACACTCTGAATGCTGGCCTTCTGCTTCTGAATCCTGCTCTCTGCTCCACTGCTTCCAGCTCCATTGTGTCCAGTTTGACTCTCAGTCCTCAGTTTCTGCTGTTTCTGCTTTGCTCCAAGTTCTCTGTGTTTATACAGTCCTAGACACTACCTGATTGACTAGGCACATACCTTTGGCTTTGGTCTTAGCAACTCCCCTTAGGGCCCTGAGGGCTTCACACCTCTCTCAAACTAACAAACTAGTTTGCTAACTAGCCTGAGTCCTCATACCTAATTAGTGAAAGGGTGTGGGCCTATCTCTAATCAGACCTTCCTTTGTTGGCCTCACCAGAAGTCTATTCAATGGGCTGGAAAGATCTTTCACTTACTGATTGGCTTTACATCTAGATTTGGATAGCATTTTCCCTCATGAATCTTTTGGAATTGTCTTAGATTGTATTGTATTGCCGAGAAGAGTTAAGTCTATCAAAGTTGTTCATCACCCAATATTGCTATTACTGTGTACAATGTTTTCCTGGTTGGTTCTCTTCACTCAGCATCAGTTCATATAAATCTTTCCAGATTTTTCTGAAAACCATTTCTTCCATAGTCACATGACTGACTAAAAGCTGTAGAGAACAGGAGATTCTGCTGTGTCTATTGTTTATTGATTTAAAATAAAACACACATAACCTGGTAGAACAAAATGTAGCTTTTGAGATTCCTCCGACAGGGTGTTTGAAAAAAACAGATTATGACTATTTACTAGAAGTACATAAAGAGAAATTATAAGGTCAGCACAATTTTCTTTATGGTAAAGTGCTTTAATCAAAGGAAATAGAAAATGGAATCAGAAACGTTGTCATCCTATTCAAGTGAATCCATGATTTCCTATGATCACAACAAAAGAATGGGGGACTTTTTCAAATTAAAAAATATTGCTCCTTAAACAATAGGACTAAAAGTTATAGCAGGATATGGTCTTTATGAGAGCATCATTTTTAGTCTATAGGACAAAAAAAAATGGAATACACTGTCAAAACCAAGAATTTGAGGGAACAGGAATAATCAGGAATGTTGAATAAGGAGCTAGAAACTCTTAAAGGAGGCATATTTGACAGATACTGGGATTTTAAAAATTTGTTTGCTTATTTTGTTTCTTTACTAAAGCCATTTTTAAATTTATTGCATCAGCATAGTTAGAACATGTAAGATTTGCCAATTACTAGGCTGTGAACACTATCAGATGTTTAAAAATGAGGTTAAAAGTGAGTTTCAAGGTGAATTAGTAAAAAAAAGAAACCTTCTAAAAATTTGTACACAAATCTCCTTTTTCATGAACATAATTCATCTTTTTCTGCATCCCTGAGATCCATGGAACCCATAATTGGATCAGAGGTCAGAATTGAATTTATAGGGTCATCAAGTCAGAGCTAGAAGATACTTTACAGATCATCTCCAATGCTTTACAGGCAAAGAAATTGAGACTCACAGGGGTAAAATAACTTGACTACGGTCACACAATAATCAATAGACCTGGAATTTGTACTCAGGTTCTCATTTCCATTCAACAAACATTGATCAAGCTCCTTCCCTGAACAATAGATTGTGCTAGACACTGGGGATACAAAGACAACAATTAAGTAGCTCTTTGACAGGATCATAAATCTAGAACTAGGAAAGGAACTCAGCATCCATCTAATCCACTCCACTCATGTTACAGATGAGGAAACTAAGGCTGACATGTAATTTGCCCAGAGATACTAGCATGAGAAGGGAAGTCCTCTGACTCCATAGTTACCGCTCGATCCATTACACCCCTCTGCCTCCCAAGCCCACTAACCATCTCTGTTACCTTGGACAAGTCACTATCCCTTATGGATCTTAGTTTTCTCATCTGTAAAATTAATCAATCAATAAGCATTTATTAAATACTTATTTTGTATCATGTACTGTATTAAGCTCTAGGGAAATAACCAAAAAAAGAAAAAAATAGTTCCCACTCTCAAGGAACTTATACATACATGAGAATATACATACATATACATATACATACATAAGAATACACAAAATTTGTCAACAGTAGATAGAAGGAAAGGTGGTGGTTGTTCTGGACTGGAAAGGACTTCCTACAGAAGGTGGTATTTGAGTTGAGTCTTGAAGGAAGCCAGGGATCTAACAGGTAGAGAGATATGATGTTTTGATTGCTGCGATGGCCTGTCGGTGGGTCTGCCTGCCTCAAGTTTCCCCCCTTCCAATCCACTCTTCATTCAGCCACTTAAGTGATTTTTCTAAAGCTCAGCTCTGATCATGTTGCCCCCCCCCCCCCCCCCCCCCCCCCCCGCACTCACTAAACTCCAATGCCTCTCTATTACCTCCAGGAGCAACACAAAATACTCTGTTGGCATTCAAAGCACTAACCTAGCTCCCTCCTCCCTTTCCAGTCCTTTTACACCTTCCCAACACATTCAATCCGTTGACACTGGCCTCCTGGCTATTTCATCAACAAGACTCTCCATCCCTCAGCTCCTGACATTCTCTCTCACTGTCCCCCCTGCCTGGAATGTTGTTCTTCCTCCACTCCAACTACTGAACTCCTTGGCTTCCTTTAAGCCCTAACTAAAATCCCACCTCCTACAGGAAGCCTTTTTTTTTTTTTTTTTTTTTTTTTTTAGGACTCAAAGAGATTTTACTTTATTGCTTTATAGAAAACAAAACAGTTCACAGGTCCAGATACATCAGGTTAACAGCAGGTGCAATTTTTGGTTCACATTTCTAAAAACTGGCTTCAGACAGACAGCTCTTTGGCAGCCCTTTGCTAATACCATTTTTGCTTACATTCCCTGCCCCCCCCCCCCCAACTCAATGCTTATATTATCTACTAAAAAAAATCCCAAGAATGATGTATTGTGGAATTTACCATATACTTTAAGTGGAAATTGCTCAGGAAGCCTTTCTTAAACCCTCCTAATTCTAATGCCTTCCTCCTGTTGATTATTTCTTTTTTATTTTGTGCATAGCTTGCTCTTTGTGTGTGTGTGTGTGTGTGTGTGTGTGTATCCCTATTAGATCTCAAGCTCCTTGAGGGCAGGGACTGCCTTTTGCCTCTTTTTGTATCCCCAGAGTTTAGCACAGTGCCTGGCACATAGTAGGCTCTTAATAAATATTTATTGAATTGAGAAAGAGGGAGAACATTCCAGGCATGGGAACTAGCCAGTGCAAAGCCATAGAGATGAGAAATAGTGTTGTATTTGAGAAATAGCAAGAAAGATAGTAGGGTGCCGAATGTATAGCAGAGAATAATGAGTAAGAAGCCTGGAAAGACAGAAAGGATCAACTTGGGAAAATTTTTCAATGACAAATAGGAGTTTATATGTTGACCTGGAGGTAACAGGGAGCCAGTCTTTGGAGTTTACTACATTGGGGGTTGAGGACAGTGACATCATTGTACCTGCCCTTTAGGAAAATCATTTTGACAGATGAGTTCTTTGATTTTTTTTTCTTTTTTTTTTGATAGCATTTTTTTTAATTTTTAGTTTACAACACTCGGTTCTACATAATTTTGAGTTCCAGATTTTCTCCCCTCCCTTCCCCCACTCCCTCCCCAAGACGGCATGGAATCCCATATAGCTTCCATGTATAACTTCGCATTGAATTAATTTACACACTAGTCAAGTTATAGAGAAGAACTGTGATCAATGAAATGAATCATGTGAAAGAAGAAACAGGACCAAAAAAAAAAAACCAACCCAAAAACAAAAACAAAAGAGTGAAAAAGAAAAAAAAAACGAGGGGGGGAAGGCTAGCATGAAGTGTGCCTCAGTCTGCACTCAAACTTCATAGTTCTTTCTCTGGATGTAGATAGCATTCTCCATCGTGAGTCCTTTGGAGTTGTCTTTGTACTTTGTGTTGCTGAGAAGAGCAAAGTCTGTCAGGGTTGGTCCTCACAGAACCCATGTATCTGTGGTTGTGTACAATGTTCTCCTGGCTCTGCTCTGCTCACTCAGCAATATGTCGTGTAGGTTTTTCCGGGTTGTTATGAAGTCCGTATCATCCCCATTTCTTATGGCACAATAGTATTCCATCACCTTCATATACCACAGCTTGTTCAGCCATTCCCCAATTGATGGGCATCCCTTTGATTTCCAATTCTTAGCTACCACAAAAAGAGCCGCTATAAATATTTTTGCACATATGGGTCCTTTTCCCGCTTGTGTGATTTCTTTGGGATACAACCCTAGAAGTGGTATTGCAGGGTCAGAGGGTATGCACATTTTTATAGCCCTTTGGGCATAATTCCAAATTGCTCTCCAAAATGGCTGGATCAGTTCACAACTCCACCAGCAATGTAACAATGTTCCAATTTTCCCACATCCTCTCCAGCATGTATCATTTTCCTGTTTTGTTATTTTAGCCAATCTGACAGGAGAGATGTGGTATCTGAGAGTTGTTTTGATTTGCATTTCTCTAATCAGTAGTGATCCAGAGCATTTTTTCGTATGCCTATTGATATCTTTAATTTCTTCCTCTGAAAACTGCCTGTTCATATCCTTAGACCATTTCTCAATTGGAGAATGACTTGTATTCCTATATGTTTGGCTCAGTTCCCTGCATATTTTAGAAATGAGGCCTTTATCGGAGACACTAGTTGTAAAGATTTTCTCCCAATTTTCTGCTTCCCTCCTAATTTTTGTTGCATTGAGTTCTTTGATTTAACATCATTAGATCAGAGATCTGAAGCTGAAAGTTATATCAGAGCCCACCTAGTCCATCCTCCTTTTTACAGATGTGGAAACTGAGACTTATCCAGTGTCACACAGGTAAGAAACATCTGAGGCAGGATTAAAACTCAGGATCTCAGAGTCCAGAGCCAGAGTTCCTTCCACTGTACCATGCAGTAGAGGACGATGGATTGGAATGGGGAGAGACTTGAGAGGAACGCAGACCAGAGATGATCTCTAACGTGCTTTCTGCCTCCACATTCTGTGATTGTATAGCATAGTCATATGAGGCAGCTAGGTGGCACAGTGGGTAGAGTGCTGGACCTGGAATCAGGAGGACTTGAGTTCAAATATGACCTTAGACACTTGCTAGCTGTGTAACCCTGGGCAAGTCACTTAACCTCTGTTTGCCTCAGTTTCCACATCTGCAAAGTGGGGGCAATGATAACACCTACCTCCTAAGTTTGTTATGAAGATCAAATGGGCTAGTAGTTATAAAGCACTTTGCAAACCATAAAGCACCATATAAATGCTAGCTATTGTTTTTAATCCATCTTTGGCTTTTGTCCCTTGTGCTTTACCCAAGCTACTCAGCTTTCTATCCCCTCCCCCCACCCAACATACTTGCTAATTTCCTCTTCTTGTTCTAGCTCAGTCCATTTCTGGTGTATCCACTGCCTTTCTTTCCTTCCTTCCTACCTTTTTTCTTTTCTTTCTTTCCTTCCTTCTTTCGTTCCTTCGTCCCTTCCTTCCTTCCTTCCTTCCTTTCTTCCTTTCTCTCCCTTCTTCCTTCCTTCCTTCTTTGCTTCCTTCCTCCCTCCCTCCCTCCCTCTCTTTATTTTCTTTCTTTCTCTCTTTCTTTCTTTCTTTTTTCTTTCCTTCCTTCTTTCTTTCCTTCCTTCCTTCCTTCCTTCCTTCCTCTCTTTCTTTCTTCCTTTCTTTCTTTCTTTCTTTCTTTCTTTCTTTCTTTCTTTCTTTCTTGTCAATCTGTAGACATGGATCAACAGATTCCCCCTAAGGCCTGATTTTAGACTCACCCTCTCCAAGCAGATTCCCCTGACTAAATCCTCTCTGCTTTGATTACTCCTATGTTACATGTTCCTTCGACACTTAACATGCTACCATATTATCTTGAACATGTTTTCATACAAATTGCTTTTGTCAATGTTCTCCTCAGGGTAGGAATCTTGGCTACTGAAACATACCACTCTCCTGGTTCCCCTCCTACCTGCTTGGCTACTCCTCATCTCTTTTTATGGATCATCCCACCTAAACATGAACACCACTCAAAGCTCTGTTTTCTTCTCTCTCTACAAGGTGTTCCTAAAGTCTGAACATATACGAAAAAATGCATATTTTCAAGAAATGAAATGAATAAAATTTTCAACAACATTTTGTTTAATTGGAATATTAACAAATAACATCTTCAATATGATTTCCATCATTTGTGATGAAAAGGCTGATGCGCTTTGTGAGATTCGTGAGATTCACGTGATTCACGTGAACTCAATGCAATAACTCTACATTGCCGTCAATTTTAGCACATTCGCTCTTTGTGCATTCATGCATTCAATCAAGTGTGTTGCATCTGTGATTTTCATTGAGTATACACCTTCTCCTTTAGCATGGCCTAGAAAAAGAAGTCACCGAACAACACAGACTCTTCGGTGAAACAGTTAATGAGATGTTAATGAGATTTCCTATGTGTCTAGACTTTAGGGACACCCTGTACATCCTTCCCCATGGGTAATGTCAGCTTCCATGGGTTCATTTACTATCTCTATGCAGATGACTGTCCAGCCTATATGTTCAGCCCAAATTTCCCTCCTGAACTCAAGCTATGTAACTCTACTTGCCTGCTTAAGGTCTCCACTTAAAAACCCTCTTTGCATCTGAAACTCAAAATGTCCAAAAAACTGATTGTCTCTGAAATCTATCCTTTCTCTAAATTTCCCTATTTCTCTTGAGGATACCTTTCAATTCATTTAACTTTTCAACCTCAATTTCCTCATCTGTAAAATGGGGATAATAATAGCCCCTGACTTACAAGGTTGTTGTGAGGATTCTTCAGTCAGTCAGTAAACATTTATTAAGCATCTACTACATGTGGGGCATGGTGCTAAGTGATGGAGATACAGAGGCAAAATACAGTCTCTGCTCTTAAGGAGCTCACTGTCCAATGGGGGAAATCACATGATAAACAAGCTCTACTGGGAGATAATCAAGAGAGAAAAGGCGTTAGAATTGAGGGGGCCTGTGAAAGGCTTCCTGTAGGATTTTAGCTGAGACTTGAATGAAGCCAGGGACATCAGTAGGGAGAGATGAGGAAGATCATTCCACCATTCACAGCCAGTGAAGATACCTGGAGTGTGGAGATGGGGAGTCATGCAAAGAATGGCAAAGAAGCCAGCGTTACTGGGTTACAGGGTTTGTAGGGAGGTGTAATTAAATTAAATGAGATAATTGCAAATACTTTGCAAACCTTAAAGTGCTCTATTAATGCTAGCTCTTATTATTTTCTTTTCTCTTCTGTCATGGGAGTAGGAGTAGGACTAAGTGATTGCTTGATTATCTCTAAATCCTTCATCATTGAGTGACTATATCCTTAGAGGTGGCCAGGGGGAGTTCACCTTAGCTCCATAGGATGTGCTCTTTCCTCATTACACTTTTTAAAAAAGGAAAAAAAAAACCCACTTACTTTATTGCTATCTTTTGTTTCTATATCACTCTCATTTCTGAATATTTTATCTTCTCTCTCCCACCTAGTGAGCCATTCCTTGGAGCAAAGATGAAGAAAGAAAGAGAAAAACAGTAATTCAGCAAAATCAAGCAACACGTTAGCCCCAGGCTACCTTACGCCTCTTGTCCCCCATCGATGGAAGGAGAGGAGGGAGCACCACCATCTTTCTGGTGACCCAGGTTCATAACGTCAGAGTTTTCCCTGATGCTTCCTTTCCCTCCCACATCTAATTAGCCACTAAGACCTATTGATGGCACCTCTGCAGCATCTCTTCCATCCAGCCTCCTCTTCCTGCTTACCCACCACCGTTGTAGTTTGTACCTTCCTTGTCATTCACCCCGACTAAGGTAATAATCTTCTAATTGGTATCCTTACTTCTGGGCTCTTCTGCCCATCCAACTTCTCCTTCAAAAAGCTGCCAAAATCATCTCCCTGAGGCCCACGTCTGACTCTGTCCCATGCTCAAAAACTGTTGCTTCGAAGTATAAGATGTCCTTCATATTCTGATTCCAACCTAATTTTTCAGCCTTATTTCACGCACTTTGTACTAAGCAAACTGAACTACTACAAACTTGACATTTCCTGTCCCACCCCAGGGAATTTGCCCAAGCCTTCTTTTCCCATGCCTGGAATGTACTCCCTCCTTTCTGTATGCTGCAATCCTCATTTTTCTTTCCCTCTCAGTTTAGTCATCATTTCCTCCGTGAAGCTTTCCCTGATCTTCCCCATTAGTGCTCTTTGTGTCCTCAAATTACTTCATATCTGTGTGCAAGTTGTATAACCTAGTAGAATGTAATCTTCTCGAGGACAAGGGTCATTTCATTTTTGTTTTTATATCTTTGTATCTTTATGGTGCACCTTATACTGGCCTTGCACATAGTAGGCACTCATTAGTACTTGTTGAAATTATTTGAATTAAATCGTGGATTACTAGAATTGACTTGAATCTTAGAAATCATCTAGTCATAGACATATGTCTATGTCTAGATAATACATATCACATCATTATATGTATATGTATATATATCTACATATGTATATAAAACTTCAATTTATAAATGAGGAAACTGATGCCCAGAAAAGATGAGGGCCTTGCCCTGTGTGGCTTGCACAGTTAGAGGGCAGAGACCAAACCAAGACCCAGCCCTTCTCATGCCCAGCCCAGGGCTTCATTTCCTTCCTGTGTGAATGCTTTAGTCTTTATTAGAGACCTGAAGTTAGCAGCAATCTTTCTTAATCCCTTTAAAAGTCCCTAATAAAATTCAATTTTAAAAAAATGTTTTAAGTGCCTACTATACACAAAGCATTATGCATAAGAATAAGTACTTAGGCAATGTTTGTTGGACTCTAGCTGTTATTAGCTGGTGATCTTGGGCAAGTCATTTAACCTTTCTTATCCTGGATTTCCTTAGCTGTAAAATGGAGATGATAATATTTATGATACCTACCTCAAGGACATTGTGAGCAAAGTGCTTTTTGGACCTTAAGCCCTATAAAAATCTCTGGACTCTTTCTTCTTGCACTTGCAGAAACTTGGCTTGCCCAACCCTGAAGACACCACCTGCTTGTCCACCTCCAGTGGTGATTGTACTTTCTCTCCTGTCTTTGAAGCACTTGGCCAGAAGGACAAACAGGCCTGCTCTTCATGCCTCACTCCCACTCTCAGACCATCCCTTTAGCACATCACTCACAGCCTCCTCTGAGGTTCACTCCATCCATCTTCACTGCCCTGGCCAACTCCTTATCGCAGTCATCTACCTCCAAGTTATTCTTGGCTTTTTCCCAAGGGGTTCAGTACCTGGCTCACAGTCATCCTTTCCTCCCCAGCTCCTGCTCTCATACTTAGGAATTTCAACATATATCTTGAATCCCCCTCAATCACTCCTACCTCCCAGTTCATTTAGCTCCTAAACTCCATTGACCTTCATCTTAATTCCAGCTCAGCCACACATAGGGACAGTCCTATCTTTGATCTGATCATTACTCGTAATTGCTCCACTTTCACTACTCAGAACTCTGATGCTACACTCTCTGAACACAAATTCTTGTCTTTCAATTTCTCCTTATTCACCCTTTTAAATCTACTCCTTATTCTCACTGTCCTCTAGTCCCCACATCTCTTCCAATTCTCCCGGTCCATCATCTGCAGCCTCTACTCCCTCTTTTCACACTTGTAACCAAATGATTGACCAGTTAACCCTGGACCATCAGCGATCCTTGAACCCTTTACTCCCTCATCATATTGGTGTTCCTATCACAAGCTCAGTACACAGAGCACTGGGTTTAGAACCAGGAAGACTCATCTTCCTGAGTTCAAATCCAGCCTCAGACACTGTGTGACCTTGGGCAAGTCACTTAGTCCTCTTTGACTCAGTTTCCTCATTTGCAAAATGAGCTAGAGAAGGAGACGGCAAAGCGCTCCACTATCTCTGACAAGAAAACCCCTAAATGGGGTCACAGAGAGTCAGATACAACTGAAATGATTCAGCAACAACAAAACTTGGTGTTCTCCGCGTACAGCATTATACCTCCTCTTGGAACCTGTGCTTCATTCCAGGCTCAGTTGTCACCTCATAGAAGAAGTGTTTACTATTTGGCTGAGTTATTAATCCTATTTTCCTGTGTAAATTACTTTGTCTATATTTTGTATTCTCTCTGTCTCTCTTTCTCTCTCTTGTTTTCTCCTAGCAGAATGTAGGCCCCTTGAGGGAAGGGGATTGCTTTATTTTGACTTTGTATCTCCTGCACCTCATACAGAGCCTGCCACCTATTAGATGTTTAATGAATGTTTATTGAATTGATTGTGAATAAAAGTGTATATTATTATTGTATTTCCTTAGTTCTTTGTACATACAGTAGGCACTTAATAAATGTTGATCTGAAAGCTAGTCATAAGGTTTAAATCTAGAAGAGAAATTAGAAATCACCTAGTCCAATCCACTTATATGGATGAAGAGTGAGCCCAACCATCAAATGTGTGCTATCATTTTCTGCCTAAAAACAACATATAGCTTAATCAAAAGAATTCTGGGACCTGAAAAAACCCAATACCCCAACAAATCTCCATGATAATTTTTTTTTCAGGTGAATGATTCTATTTCTAAAGTCTGTCCAATTTTTAAAGTCAAGTTAAAAACAGCCTTTGTTTTCACTTGCTTCTACATTTTGTTTTTGAACTTTTAAAATTGCACTCTTATTTAACCAGAAAATTCATTTCCCATTAAAGATTCAATTAACTAACACTACAACTACTTTTTACTCATTTAATAAGCTGGTATGACTGACATCTGTAAGTCTATGGAATTTAAAGCAATATAGTGATTCTCACTTTCAACAAAGCCTTGATTTGAGCAGCAGAGGGCGCAAATTTCCACTTCTCCACAGAGAATCCCTAAATTCTAAGCTGGATGGCAGAAATAGCCATAGTGTTAAATAAGACTGGAAAAAGTTTAACTGAATTTACCACTGGAACTAAACACATAGGGAGAGTGTAATTGAAACAGCAGACATACAGAACATGTGAACAATTTAGTGGGGATATAAAATGAAACTAACATCTTGAATTGTTTGCTGTAATGAAATGAATTTAGTTTGTAGTTAATTCTCTGCTCAGAATGTTTGGGTATAAGTTTAGGTTTTGAAACCTTAAACTCTTTTTGTAATGGTCTCTGAAGAAACTGGATGTGTGTGCATGCAGCTTGTGAAAGGGGAAAAATGTTCTAAGAGGTGGCCAGCTAGTAAATTCAGCACTGGATGCAAATCAAAGGGGGAGGTCCCTATGTGTTCATTGAAATTAATTAAAATGTAAATAACTACAAAACAAGGTTGTTTGTGCTGGTATTTAAAGTAAGTTTCTAATAAAACATTTAACTATAAAGGAAATCAGGAAAAGAGATGGGATATGTATGCGAAGTTATTCCATTCTTTTTATAAAAAGGGAAAAAATGGAGAGGTAATAGGGGAAATTAGAAAGGTTGGCTGTAACTTTGTCTTGGAGATTACTTTTTCTCAGCAAAGAAACATTCATGGGGAAAAAGAAAAAAGAAGACAGAGCAGGAAGAACCTTTGTGGTTGACTAGGAGATTTAGAAAGGAAAACTTTGATTTATCTCCAGCAGCCCTGGTAACATAACATGCATTTATTAAGTATATACCATGGCCCAGAAACTGTGCTAGAGACACAAGAAAAACAAAAACTGTCCCACTCCTTAAGGAGTTCACAGTCTAATGGGGAAGACAATGATTCAAACAGCTATGTATAAAGATATATAGAAGATAAATGGGAAATGATGTCAGAGGAAGGGTACTAGTACTTTCTTCATCTGAGAGGAGGGAAATGTGATGTTTTATAATACCAAGGTTAGCAGGGCACTGAGATACGATGGATAGATAGGTCACTGGACATGGAGTCAAGAAGACCTTTGCTTGAAGTTTGGTTCAAGTACTTAATAGCTTTTTGACCCTGGGCTAGAACTCAGTGCCCTCATCTATAAAACAGAATGAGTCTATAAATTATCTCTTAGTTGTTATAAAGATGAAGTTAAATTATTTATTTATGTATATTTATACATGTATATATAGATATGCTTATATAAGCAGAGATGAAAAGTAAATTTATATACATATAATTATACAAACTATCTCTTAGTTGTGAGGATCAAATGATGTTTTATACATATGTATGTAATTATATATGTATAATTATACAAAGTATCTCCTAGTTATTGTGAGGAGCAAATGGAGATGTAGGTATGTATGTATGTATGCATTGGTTTGCAAATCTTAAAGTCCTATGTAAATGTGAACTATTGAAGAACATTCTAATCAAAGTCAGTGTATGAGTATATTAAAAATAAATCAATAAAAGAAGATTACTAGAATACACCCATGTAGACTAAACATTTCTTTCTTTAAAAATATTCCATGGTCTCCCATGTCTAGGATACATTAATAATGTGAGGTAGGGGAAGGGACTGGCTAATGAGGGCCAGCCCTTGAAGCACATGCAGAAATTTCCCTACCTAGTTTTAATCCATATCACCATGTGGAGACTTTGGGGACCCAGTTCCTGGTTTCCAGCCATAATGACTCTAGGGTTGGTACTGTGTGCTAAAGAAAAGCTTGCTAATTGGCTGTGGGGCACAAAGAACTGATGGCTCTGGAGTTCCTGAGTTGGAACTAAGTGAGCATTCAAAAGGTTTGACCCTCCATCTCTCAGTCTTTTCCTTGGTGACTTTGACTGAGGAAGATTATTTGGAGCTGCCAGATGAGTGAGAAACAACTCACTGTATTTCCTCCCTTTGTTGCCACATGTTCATGGGCACATAGGGGCCTCCATTGTGTGTGTGTGTGTGTGTGTGTGTGCATGTGTGTGTTTATTCATTCCTGATCTCAAGGGAAGGAGTATTCTGAGATGGGAGTGCTCCCTGTGAGTCTGGGAGAGCCTGAGGTCCTATCAGAGATCCCACTGGCAACTAGAATTGGTAAGAGAATCTATGGAAGTGGTAGCAGTAGCCACAGGCATTAAGAGATGAACAAGTAGCAATTTTGAAATATGTATGTCTGGGCAGTGACCTTGCAGGCACTGAAAGTTCTGAAGAGGGAAAAGTGACAACTGAATGGCCTAGCCCAACAACAGTTGACCCCATTGAGGAGCCACTGTAGCAGATGAATGAGAGCTGGTATCTTCCCCTTTAGATCAGAAGGGGCAGAAAGGGTACCAGCATTGGTAGCCCACCAGAGTAGCAGTTTTGCCTTACAGAGGACTGTTCTGGTCATGTAGTAGGAGAGTGACCTGGTTCTCCTGGAGATGACCCACTCAGCAGGTCCCTAAGGGGAGCATCATGAAGAATCAATAAAGGGAGAAAAAGGATTGCCAGGGCCAGGAGTCCGGGTATACCCTTTAGTTACTTGTTTTTGCCTCACAACCACTGTGTATGTGTTGTGAGGGTTGTCCACTACATGTAGCATAGGGGTGATGTGTGGCTTAAAGGGAGGCAAAATAGATACCTCTACCCTCTTCTCCCCACAGCCTTCTCCGAGAGGGACTTTAATTCCTTCCAGGAGGGTAAACAGGAATAGGAGGGCAGACACTGTCTACTCTGCTCTCCTCAGAGAGAGGAAGTACTAGGCTAGGATGATATCTGTTTACTCCCTTAAATATTATTAGTCTAGGGAATGTGATTTTAAGATTCACGCTAACGTTGGGTTGCTATTTCATTATTAAGGGGAGAAGAACTCCAAGCTTTCTAGCCAAAGTTTCATCCCCTTTCCACCAATTAAACACACAAAGCACTTAGCCAAGAAATGCATTTATTCAAATTGGTAGCAAAATAGAAGTCAGAGAAAATATAGATGTGAGATATGATAGAAAATACAGATATGAGAATATATACCAGACGATACAGAGTGAAGGAGCTCCCCCATTGGGAGTGAAGCAATTCAGCTCAACCAAGAGAGAGAATCCTAGATTTCACCCAAAGGGAAGCTCCCTGAGGTCTCTAGTGTAGTGAGCTGGAGATAGGGACATGATATAGACTGCCAGCTCCTCTTATGTCAGTTTTTTTCCCCAGAGTCTTTTTCTTCAGCAACCTGAAGTAGCATCAGCAGCTTCTACCTTCTTCCTAAAATACAGAAGCCAAAAGAGCCCAAAGCATCTGCAAAACCCAAAGAGACTCAGGGACTCATGGAACACCCAGAGAAGATTGACAAGACTGAAGCTCTCTCGCTTTCTCACCAATTCCGTTCTACCCTTCATATAGTTGCAGGGCATTGATCTCTATCAGTAAGGACAGAGTTCCATACCAATGCGCTTTGGGACTGGGGTCACATATGTATGTGCGTGTGCGTGTGTGTCTGTGTGTACCTGTGCCCATGCATACAAAGTACACATATGTATAGATATATAAGGCGTGTGTGTCTTCATGTAGATTATGTGTATGTTCAAATGGATATGTCTAAATGAGGTCCAATGGGAATAGCAAATAGAAGTCTCTGGAATATTGCCCACCCTCTCTTCAAGGGAGACTTTGATTCCTTTCTGGGGTGGATTGTGGCAGGGGTCAAGCAGGGTTGGGGGGAGGAAGCAGGATATTGGGGCCCTGAAACTGTCCAACCTGCTGTCCCTCAGAGAGGAGTAGTGGGCTAGAATTATATCTCTTTGTCCTCCTAAATATTATTAGTCAAGAGAAAATTATTTTTTAGGTTAACCCTGCTCCCCTGATTGCTACCCTTTAAAGAGGAAGGGGTGCAGATTGTATCTAAATGCTTTCCACCAAATGCTAGTTAAACAAAAAAGATCATAAATAGTGAAGAGTGAATAAATTTATTCATCAAATAGAAATCAGAGAAGTTTTACAGATTAGAGTATAACAGAAAATAAACAGAGTGGATGAACTCTACCATTGGGAGTGAATTATTTGAGCTCAGCTAAGAATCCTTAATCCTGCCCATAGAGAAATTTTCCAAATCTCTTAGGGAAGCGATTTGGAAATCCAAGACGTTTGAGATGCTAGTTACCATACATGTTTGTTGCTTCCCAAAGTCTTTTCTCACTCACCAGGGATCTTTCCTTGAAGAGATCCTGGAACCATTTGTGTTCTCTCTCTCGAAGACAGAAGCAAGAAGGTCTCTTTGCTCATAAGCTCTTGTGCCAGTTCCCTCCCTCACAGTCATACAGTAGCTATTCTCTCGATCTATGAGGGGAATCTTATGTAAATGCACTAGGCTTAAACCCTGGGTTACATTAATCATATATGAAATTATTTCTCTTTGTATCTTTTTCGTTCTTTAAAATTTCCTATATCTCCTCAGTCGACTTCTGTTAAATTTTAGTCCTTCACATTGATAATCATTTAGAATCAATTTAGTAACTTCAATAAGGGCCAGAGCCTGAACTAATAATCAACTAGAAGAAGAGCCTGGACCTAAGCTTCTTTGTTTTCTGAGTTTACTCAGAGAATGCCTCTTCCTAACCTGAGACACTATCTTGAATAATGTGACTTTTTCTTATCTTAATATTTTATGGGCATATAGTATGTTATGGCATGTTAATGATAAATTAAACACAGAGATCCTGGTTTGTAATTTCAATTGACACTTTGTCAACTCTCTTATCTTATTGTATTTACAACCTATTCAATAAAGAAAAGCCCTTTCTTGTATCGTGGTTAAACATACACGGGGATCATAAAATTGAGTAGCACAGACATGCTGAGTTGGAACTAAAAATGTATTTAAACCTTCTCATTCTTTTGTTCAGACAGTCAGAACTTATGCTCTGGCTCCTTGTATGTACAAGTAAGCTAGCTCCGCTAGCTTTAAGGGAATAAACATCATGAATTTACATATCACCTAGCTTGTTTGCCTCCTTTAACCAAACTTTCAGGTCGATGACATCCTACCTCTCCTTTCTTTGAACCCTTTTTAAATGTTCTCCCCAAATCTGGGGTAAATGTCAAATTGTACCTAGCTGTCTTTTTTTTTTTTTTATCACAAACTCCAAGATGGAGTGGTCACTTCCCTCCAAGATTCTTTGAGAATTACCATTTTGTAGGAGCTTAGAATTATCCTGAGAGAAATTCTGAAAGACAAAGTTCTGAGAATGATCCATTTATTAGCGAGGCTAGCAATTGCCAATGAATGGGGTCAATGTATCTCAATGACCAGATTCCTAGTGAAGGCTTATAGGGTTAACAAGATGACAGAGCAAAATCTTGAACTGCAAAGGTAGGGTTTTGTTTTTTTTTCTGATTGGCTAGAAAGTAAAAACTTCTCACATTAGCTTGATATTATAGCATTTGGATCTTCCCTTCTGAAAGTCCCTTAGTCACAAACAAGACATGTGATTCAGAGAATTTGGGAATTGCCACAGCAGCTTAGATCAAATCAGCTTGATCTTTAGGTTAAGCAAGTTTCTCAGGAATGTGGAATGAGGGGTGAAGTTACAAAGGTGGAGCTCCAAGTCAAAAGACAAAGGTGGCAAGAATAAAATCATGACCCAAGTGACCTGAGGTTCTTTGAGGAAACTTGCAAGGCAAGGAACAGTGAGGGGGGAATATAAAATCTAGCTTGATTAAGCCTTAACCATGATAGAATTAAAAACCAATTTTCAATTTCACAGAATGCTGAACTTAGAGTCAGGAAGACGAGAGTTTGAATCCTGCCTCTTATGCTTACTAGCTTTATGATCCTGTGCAGATCACTTAGCCTCTCCAGCCCTGAATCTTTTATCTGGAAAATGAGCAGTTTATATTTGACAGCTGCTAAAATTCCTTCTATTCTAAATCTACAATCTTATAATTTTTGGTCCAGCAACCAGTTCCTCTTTGTAGGTGAGAGTAAGATCCAGAATAATAGTTTCTTTTATTGGTTCTTCTAACTTTTCAAGGATGAAAATGTCATTAAACCAAGAAGTTATTAGCTGCTCTGCATTGGAGAGAGAGAGAGAGAGAGAGAGAGAGAGAGGGAGAGAGAGAGAGAGAGAGAGAGAGAGAGAGAGAGAGAGAAACTCCAGTAGATGTGAGCATTGGAAAGGACTCAAGCAGTCATTTAGTCCAAACTACATCTGAAGAGAGCCCTTGCTATATCACACCTACCTATGTCATGCCTCCATGTTAGAGTTTGTGATCTATTTCTCAAACTCATCCTCTATTCCTTCATTCTTTCCAGACTGTCTATAACATTCTCTGATAACAATATTGCTTCTTTTTATCATTCTCTAAACATTCTCAACCCTGCGTCTCCTGTCTGGTTTCTGGATTTCCTCACATGAGTATAGGGATAAGGACAGCACCTTTGATTTCGTTGGTATAGGAAACTACTAGCAAGGAAATTCCTTCCACCAGTGCAAGTTTCCACTTGCTAAATAATTTGTAATCTTAGAGAGTTGCTGAGATCATTTGAGACAAGTGACTTTGCCCAAGGTCACACAGCTAGTGTGTCTAGTGTGTGACTTTTTTTCTTGACTTTGAGTTAGGCTTTCTAACCACTATGTAACACTGCCTCTTTGTGATTTCTAAAGTTCCTTCCAAATTTAACATTCTATAATTCTTTCTAATGTTATAGTTTCATATTTAATAATCTCTCTAGCCTTCAGTATAGAACTGACATCTGAATTTCAAGGAAAGAACATTTATTTTAGGTTGGATCCCAGAACTGTGATTGTCTACTGGCTTCCATTTCTAGCATACCTATCTTGTAGACCCAAAATTAGTATGTCTTCTTAATATACAATGCTATTTGTCTATTCCCCATCCCACCCCTCTTTTATTTATTCTATTCCTTTAATAATAATAACAAAAGCTTTTATATAGTACTTTAAGGTTTACAAAATGCTTTAAAATATCGCATTTGATTTTCACAACAACTCTTGGAGTTAAGTACTATTATCCTTATTTTACAGATGAGGCAGATACAGGTTAAGTGACTTGCCCAGGGTCACACAGCAAGTAAGTGTCTGAGGCTGGATTTGAACTCAGGTCTCCCTGACTTCAAGTCCAGTGCTCTATTCACTGTGCCTCCTAGCTGCCCTCTTCTTCTTCTTTTTTTAGGTTATTTTTAGTTTTTAACATTCAGTTTCATAAGATTTTGAGTGCTAAAATTTCCCCTCTTCCCACTCCCCTCCTCAAGATGGCATGCAATCTGATATAAGCTATACATGTACAATCATATTAAACATATTTACACATTAGTTATGTTGTGAAAGAAGAATCAGAACAGAAGGGAAAGACCACAGGAAAGAAAAAAAACAAAAACAAACAAACGAAAAAGAGAAAATAGTATGCTTCAATTTGCGTTCAGATTCCATAGCTTTTTCTTTGGATGTGGATAGCATTTTTCCATCATGAGTCTTTTGGAATTGTATTACAACATTGCATTGCTCGCAAAGTTGGTCATCACACAGAGTTGCTGTTACTGTGTACATTATTCTCCTGGTTTTGCTCACTTCACTCAGCATCAGTTCATGTACACCTTTCCAGGTTTTCTGAACTCCGCCAGCTCATCATTTCTTAGGGAACAATAATATTCCATTACATTCATATACTGCAAGTTCTTCAGCCATTCCTCAATTGATGGCACCCCCCCCCCCCTCAATTTCCAATTCTTTGTACCACAAAAAGAGCTGACTATCTTCTTTTGAATGAGGATGCTCCAGAGTTATGTTACAATCATGGGCATCATCCCACCATGGCTCATTGATAATCTTTGTGATGAAATTTTGTCTCCTTGCTCTAGTAGCTCTAGTTAATCTTGTCTGTTACCCATATTTGTCTTCTGAGAATAAGCTTTTTTAAAATTAAAAAAACTGAGGCATCTAAAAAAAATTACCAGTTCTGGTCTTGGATTCTCTCTCTTGTCAATTGCTGGGCATCCTTCTTTTCTTGCTTCTACCTTGTAGTTTCTTTCTATGGTTTCTAGCTTGGTAGATTTACAGGTGTTCCTAAAGTCTGGACACATGGGCAAAAATGCATATTTTCAAGAAATGAAATGAATGACATTTTCAACAACATTTTATTTAATTAGAATATTAACAGATTACATCTTCAATATGATTTCCATTATTTGAGATGCAAAGGTTGATGTGCTCTGCAAGATTTGAGTGAACTGGATGCAATAACTCCACATTGCCGTCAATTTTAGTACATTTACTCTTTATGCATTCAATCAAGTGTGTTGCATCTGTGATTTTCACTGAGTATACCTTCTCCTTTAGCATACCCCAGAAAAAGAAGTCAAGGGGGCTAAAGTTTGTTAATATTCCAAATATTTCAAAATATGCTTTTTTTGCCTATGTGTCCAGACTTTAGGGACACCCTGTATATAAGACAATTTTTTCCCTTCTCCTTCCTTGATTAAATTCACTTGTTAGGTATGCTGCATTCCTATGTCTTAAGATGTGTTCTGGATGTTCAAACTGAATATTCAGATGCCATCTTCTGAACTATTCATTCACTTGCCAGATAGCTCTTTCTTTTTGGAAGGCTTTATTTTTGATTGGAAGCCCTGATGAAAATACTGTGTCCCTAAGACCTTTAGTTTCAACCAAGACTTCATCACCTTTAACAATACTTCCTGGACTTTTTCTGTTGGTCTCATGTATGCTTATGTTAATTACGAAAGGTAGGTTATAGTATTTATCAGGTTCAACAAACCCACAGAGATACCCTGTCACCTCCAAGGGCTGTGTGACGTGAAGACGATATGACAGCAGACCTCTCTTTTGTTACTGTCATGTCAACAAAGAGCTTCCTAAGAAACCCCTCAGCAGGGAGTTGCCAGTTTCTGCTATTCACCTCTCCTGCCTCTGACTTCTCCAAGATGATTTTTCACTTAATGGCACTAATAGCTCTACAGCATTGTTATTTGAAAGACAAGCAGCTGCTTCCCCTGAGAGAGTCCAGTTCCTCCTTTGGCAGGGGAAATGGGGGTGGGAGGTGGGGCATGATGCCCCATCTTTATTAGCTGCAAGCATTCAGTGATCTTTCTTTTTCATTTTCTTTTCTTTGTAACATTCTTCCACCTTCTAACCTCCTAAAATGGGCCAACATTTCTCTGCCTTTTGAGATCCTTTTCTCTTTTGTTTTTACATTGAAGCTATTGTTCCACTTTTAAAAAGCAATGATTCACCTTCTCTCATAACTTGGAGAATGGAGAAGACATCCCTTAAGCCACTTTACCTTCTTTTCTAGGAAAGGCATAGCCAAACATTGTGGATCCCTACAAAGTTCATCCTGTTTTCCATACTTGCTTGGAGCCAGATCTTCAGTCTGAGAAAAGACAGATAAATCATAATGCAGGAGATTTGGGAAGACATTGTAGAAGAGACAGCATATGGGTCTTGAAATATGTGGGGGATTTCAAAAGATAAAAGGGTACAGTGGTAGGGAAGAAAGGACATTTTAGGTATAAAGAATAGCATGAACAGAGGGCATGTTGAAGGAAGTCCAGAAGGCATAAATAAGATGCTTTAGTACAATATATGTGGTTAGGAATAGTACAGCATAATGCTTGGAAAAAGTAGATTTGTGCCAGGATGTGGAGGTTCAAATTCTAGACAAAAGAATTTTAATATTATTCAGTAAGCAATAGGGAGCCTTTGAGGGATTTTGAGCCAAGAAATGATGTAAATGTGTACAAGTCTGTCTCACTCTCTACATGTCTGGAACTTGCCCTGAAGGGGATCATGTGAAAGGGAAAAGATTGGAAATAGGGAGATTGGTTTAGGGCAGCTAGGTGGCACAGTGGATAGAGCACCGGCCTTGGCAAACTTCAGAGAACAAAGAAGCCCAGGTCCAGGCTCTTCTTCCAGTTGATCAAAAATTCAGGCTCTGGGTCTTATTGAAATTGCAAAAATGATATAAAATGGTATAAAATGTTCCTCAACACGTAACAGCTGTGTGACCCTGGGCAAATCATTTAACCCTGATTGCCTAAAGAAATAAAAAGAGGTTGGTTTAGGATTTCTTAACTTCTGCATGTTGACTTGCTATGGTAAAAAAATTTTGCCACATGTTGATAAGTTGAATTCTATCCCTATCTCCATCATCTCTGTGTTGTTAGCATAGTTAGAGATGTGAGCTTGGAGTCAGGAAGGCTTGGGCTCAGATTTGGCCTCGGCCACTTACTGGCTACATGACCCTGGTCAAGTCACTCAACTTCTTAGTTTATCAATGTATTAATTTAGAGATAATCTAAATGTAAGGTGTGTGTGCTATCCATGTAAGATATCCATCTCTACATGGGTTGGCTAAATGTAGCTCATGGGAGGTATTGATAGATACCTTTGAAATCTTGCGCATTTTTCTATAAAGGAGACTGAAATTTCATTCATGAAGGGAGCAGAAGGGGCCATGAGGCTGGCCACTCTGTTCTCAAATCACTGGAAGAGGGATACTGGACTGGAATCATATCTATCAGTCCACCAAATGTTGCTGGTCTAAGAGTACTTAGGTTCAGAAGAAAGCTGTCTTCCTGGCCACTAACTTTTAAGGGGGGGTGGGGGTGGGGAGGATTCCTTCAGGCTTGCTCTCTGGGGCTTGACTACTTTCCACCAAATGCTGGTTACACAAAAGACATCACAAATAGTGAGTAGTGAGTAAACACACTTATTTAAGCAAACAGCAAGTTGGAATAGAAGTAATACAGATTAGAATATACAAGAAAGTACACAAGTGAATAAGCTCTTTAGATAGGAATGAGATAAAATCTCACCTCAAGTAAGAGAGAGGCCTAAATCTTACCCAAGGGGAAATTCCTTGAAATTTATAGGGAGACAAGGAAATCAGGAACCTGTCAAGACTGCCAGCTTCCCTTACACATCTGCAGCTTCCAAAGTCTCCTTCTACTTGTCTGGAATTGGTCCTGAAGAGAGTCTGGAACCATGGGTGTCCTCTCCTGAAGAAGAAAAAAAAATGCTTCTCCTCTCTAATCTTCTCACACCAACTCTGTCCCTCCTGAAGACACAGAGCCTGTGTCAGTTTTCTCTCTGGGGAAAATCTGGAGCCATGCCTAAGCAACAGCATGCAAAATAACCAAGTTTGGCTGGAAATCTGGGTTAGATTCAGATAAAGAATATCTAGACAGACTATCCATAGAGAAAGTCTAGATATATAGAGATGGTCTAAAAGCTAGAGAGTGCCTCATAGTATAGACAGGATTCTTTAGAAATTACAAATATATATGTTAAAATTATGAAAGGTATTGGGGGTAAAAAGTAAGAAAAACTTTGTTGGCAAGTAGAGATAGAAACAGATTAATTTGGGAAGGTTTCCCAGGAAAGATGGGTCTTGAACTGTGATTTAAAGGAGATGAAAGATGACACATGGCAGGAAGGAGGCATATTGTCCTAAATGAATAGTATATCTTGAGTATTAATGGCTAAAGGTAAGAGTAATTTTTATTTAGGTAGGTAAGGGGTCACTTTCACTGGAACTTGGAGGGTATGTGGTATAATGAGATATTGGGGCACATAGCGAACTACAACCAAAAATCGGACTAGAAAATTTCCTAAAGCACTTTGTTCAGTAGACTGGTTGGTTAATCCAGGCTATTTCTTTCTGTCATTGGTAATGAGAAAAATGGACAAATGCCCATTGCTCTGTGGGTTACCCATTCGTGACTTTGCCCAATTGTTATAATTAGCTTCTACCTACTGTGAAAATGATGAGACAATAAATGTGAAATATTTGAGCTCTCCCAGGGCAAGGGGCATGTGACACCTGAACTATATAAACACTACAGTGCCTAGTCTGCAATGCCAGGCATCCTGTGGCACTGGATGCAATCACATTAAGAAAACAAAATGACATCAAGATTTTTAAGTGAAAGACACCAGATTTGAAATATTGTGAAATATAATCAGGATCCATTACTACCGCTTCATATTTAGTACCCATTCTTTACAGTCTTTGACAAGATTTTTGATACTTTGCAACAAACATCTAATCATATCAAGATCCAGTCATCTTCCGGTTATTGAACTTTTTGCTTGGGAACTTTAGATGATTTCTGTGACTCTTCAGGAAGTTCCGAACTTCAGCATTTCTAGTGATTAGTTTTTTATCGAATGAAACAATGTCAGCTCACTTTGGAAAACTTTTCCAGTGATAATAAAAAAAAATTAAATCCATCTTTCTGTAGCCTTTAAAAAATAACTATTGATTTCTCAGTGACTGACCCTCCACAGCCTACACCCTAAGTATGGTTTCTTCACCTAGTCTCTAGAATTATTGTTTGGGTGCCTAGGCTACCATTGCTAAATTCCTAAATTTCACGGAATTTAATGGTAAGAGAAAAAAGTACCGTATTATGTCATTCTTTTCTCTTGCCAATGAAAAGTTACTTTTCTTGCTAAACCCAATCAGAGTGCCCTATGGCTGACAAATCAATGAATTCTACTGGATATAATAAGCTCCTTGAAGGCAGGGATTATTTCCTTTTTGCATCTGTATCTCCAGCACCCAACACAATGTATGGCATGTAGAAGGCACTTAATAAATGGTTGCTGAATTGAATTCCACTTGACTTGTATCTCCCAGAAATGAAGGAATTCAAACTTTTAACCACCAATATTCCCACCTCCTACCCACAATGACCTTACAGATGCTGACAGTTGATCCTCCAAACACTTCATATTCCTGGTCCTAAATTTTGTGTAATGTTCAAAGGGTGAACAGCCTGTATTTACTATTGAAATTTCTTTTGCTGGAATTTCATCAACTGAACAGCAAGTTGCTGTTCTTTGCCAGATGATTTGTGCTTTGGAATCTTGTAAAAAAAAAAATTAGGAGTAGTTCCTGAAATAAGTAATTTCTATTTTTATTAAAATTGAAGTAAAAATGTGGGGCATGATGTGGGTGCAGGGGATTGTAAGCATTGATTGTGCACATTGCAGATGGAGAACACAGCCATGCAATTTATTATGAGCAGTTAAAAACATGGCTGGATCATAACATTCTTTTTCATTTATTCATCTCAAGTTCTTGACCAATATATTTCCAAAAGTCCAAGCTACTGGATTGGATAGTTTTTCAAGTAATCTCTACATCTTTCAGCAAACCATTAGCACATGTGGTCAATTGTGAAGTAGCATTTTACAAATAGGAGTACAGCCTTCAGCCAATGCTTCCTTGTGGCATGGAAATGACCCTGGGATTTTGACAGCTGAGCAAGCCTAGCTGGAAGCTGGAAGGGCTTCAAGTTTGGGCCTGATGACAGATTGTATGTCTGTTATATGAGGATCAGCCTCGTCAAGGTTGGAAGGGCTCATCACCAGTTGACCTCAGGGTGATGAATGTTTTGGCTATGATGACTCTCAAAGACCTACTTAGATGTAAAGAAGTTACTTTTTTGCATTTGAGGAAGCAGTACTCACACTAATGAAATGTCAGGATGTCAAAGTGGTGAAGTACTATTTTATTACTTTAGTTGATAATAACTATTCTTATAAATTAATCCTTCAATCTTTGGTAAACTGTTTGTGTCTCTGTCTCTCTCTCTATGTATACGCACACATACACACACACATATATATGCACATATATACAGAATACATATACATGGATTTATATGTGTATGTATATATACACATAATACATATATGTATATGCGCACATAATACATATATGTATATGTATGTGTATACACACTCATAAATATTTACTAGTGAGTGGGTATGTGTATGTGTTTCCCTTTGGGTCTATGTCTTCTTTTACAACATGATTAATATAGTAATATGTTTTGCTTGATGGAACTTGTATAACCTATATCAAATTGCTTATTACCTCAGGGAGGGGGGAGTTTAGGGAGGGAGAAAGAAAATTTGGAACTCAAAATCTTTTAAAATAAATGTTAAAAATTGTCTTTACATTTAACTGGGGAAATAGAAAATATGATTTAAAAAACAAACAAATAAATAAATACTCCCCAGACAGTTTTCACGGACAAAATTGAAATGTAATTTACAAAATCTCACTGCTCTAAATATGCTTCCTTTTCATGTATCATTCTTCTCTTCTCAATCTAACCTCTAGCACATACATACACACACACACGCACACACACACGCCAAATTGACACAGATTCAAATGATATAGTAGGAGCCAGAGTGTGAGAATGTGACCTATGACTCCATGTTAATGTAAACCACCTTTAATGTAAATAGCAAAAAGAAGCTCTAACTACCTCATGGAAAAATTTATATATGGCCCTGGACACTATGCCTTCTTTATTCTGTTTTTATATAATATACGACCTGGCCTAAGGGTGATGCGGAGATCCACTATTCAGTCCTCCTGCCACCGAGGACTGGTCTTATGAGTAAACTTCCCCAGTTAACCCAATAAACTCTATTTCCATGGCCTTCTTTCTTTGGTATCTCAGTGCCTTTCCCTTATGGTGGCACTGTTCTTTTGACACAGATGGTCATCCAGATTTTAATTATAGTGCTACATTCTGCTTATGAAAGGAGAAGTGATTCCTGAATAGCATAGAGAATACTGAACTTCCTGAAAATAAGGGATTTACAGTTAGGGAGCTTCTTTAGAGATACAGGTGAAGAGAGGATACTTCAGAGAGGTGACAGAAATACTCTGGAATGGCAGATGTACATGGATAGCTATCTCTATTACGTCTCCAGACATACTTGAAATTCTAGAGATTGATAGAATGAATTTCTGGGTGAGATTGTTCTTTCTCTCCTGGCTTGAACTAAGTTCTTATCTTACTCCCAGTAGAAGAGCTCAATTACTTTTTGTGTATCCTTTGGTACATTCTAATCTTTATTACTTCTCCAGTTTCTGTTTACTTAGATAAATGGGTTTATTTGCTGTTCCCTATTTATGATGGTCTTTTGTATAACTAGCATTTTGGAGAAAGAGCTAAATTGAGGAGTATAAACTAATTACTACCCTTCTCCTTGAAAGAAACCAGAGGAGCAGCTAGGTGGTGCAGTGAGTAGAGCATTGGCCCTGGAGTCAGGAGGACCTGAGAGTCGGGAGGACCTGAGTACAAATTTGGCCTCAGACACTTGACACATTTACTAGCTATGTGACTTTGGGCAAGTCACTTAACCCCAATTACCCTGCCTTCCCCCATCAAAAAAAAAAGAGACCAGATATAGTGAGTCTTTTGTCATGAATTTCATAGTCTTAGAGCCCTGAGGGGACATAGTCACTGAGCTCTGGGGAATCTGACTCATCAGGGTAAGTGAGAATTGGGATAAGCACCTCAGAGCATGTGTTACAGAATACATTATCACTCACATACTGAGAAAATTCTTAATACAATTCTATTTACGAAGATAGCAGCTTTAAAAATGGCCATTGTCTACCTCAGAAAGGGGTAGAAAAAAAGTCAGGCTGACTTTCCCCCAAGGTTTTCTCTGCTTTTTTTTGTTTGTTTGTTTTGTTTTTCAGTTTTTTAAAATTTATTTAATGTATTTAGTTTTCAGCATTGATTTTCACAAGAGTTTGAATTACAAATTTTCTCCCCATTTCTACCCTCCCGCCCACTCCAAGATGGCGTATATTCTGGTTGCCCCGTTCCCCAGTCAGCCCTCCCTTCTGTCACCCCACTGCACTCAAATCCCCTTTTCCCTTCCTCTCTTGTAGGGCAAGATAAATTTCTACACCCCATTGGCTGTGTATCTGATTTCCTAGTTGCATGCAAAAACTTTTTTTTTCTTTGTTTTTGAACATCTGTATTTAAAACTTTGAGTTCCAAATTCTCTACCCTCTTCCCTCCTCACCCACCCTCCCTAAGAAGGCAAGCAATTCAACATAGGCCACATGTGTATCATTATGTAAAACCCTTTCACAATACTCATGTTGTGAAAGATTAACTATGTTTTGCTCCTTCCTAACCTATCCCCCTTTATTGAATTTTCTCCCTTGACCCTGTCCCTTTATGAAAGTGTTTGTTTTTGATCACCTCCTCCCCCTGTCTGCCCTCCCTTCTATCATCCCCCCTTTTTCATCTTCTTCCTCCTTCTTTCCTGTGGGGTAAGATACCCAATTGAGTGTGTATGGTATTCCCTCCTCAGGTCAAATCCGATGAGAGCAAGATTCACTCATTCCCCCTCATGTGCCCCCTCTTCCCTTCCTACAGAACTGCTTTTTCTTGCCACTTTTATGCGAGATAATTTACCCCATTCTATCTCTCCTCTCCCTTTCTCCCTCTCTCAGTATATTCCTCTCTCATGCCTTAATTTGATTTTATTTTTTTAGATATCATCCCTTCATATTCAACTCACCCTGTGCCCTCTGTCTATATATATACATATATGTATATATGTATACATATATGTTATATATGTATACATATATATTATATATATGTATACATATATTATATATATATACACATACACATACATACACACAAAAATATATATATATGTATATACATATTCCCTTCAGCTACCCTAATACTGAAGTCTCATGAATCATACACATCATCTTTCCAAGTAGGAGTGTAAACAAAACAGTTCAATTTTAGTAAGTCCCTTGGGATTTCTCCTTCTTGTTTACCTTTTCATGCTTCTTTTGATTCTTGTGTTTGAAAGTCAAATTTTCTGTTTAGCTCTGGTCTTTTCACTGAGAAAGCTTGAAAGTCCTCTATTTTGTTGAAAATCCATATTTTGCCTTGGAGCATGATACTCAGCTTTGTTGGGTAGGTGATTCTTGGTTTTAATCCTAGCTCCATTGACCTCCAGAATATCATATTCCAAGCCCTTCGATCCCTTAAGGTAGAAGCTGCTAGATCCTGTGTTATTCTGATTGTGTTTCCACAATACTCAAATTGTTTCTTTCTGGCTGCTTGCAATATTTTCTCCTTGATCTGGGAGCTCTGGAATTTAGCAACAATATTCCTAGGAGTTTTCTTTTTGGGATCTTTTTGAGGAGATGATCTGTGGATCTCTTCAATTTCTATTTTACCCTCTGGCTCTAGAATATCAGGGCAACTCTCCTTGATAATTTCTTGAAAGATGATATCTAGGCTCTTTTTTTGATCATGGCTTTCTGGTAGTCCAATATCTTTTAAATGATCTCTCCTGGATCTATTTTCCAGCTCAGTGGTTTTTCTAATGAGATATTTCACATTGTCTTCCACTTTTTCATTCCTTTGGTTCTGTTTTATAATATCTTGATTTCTCATCAAGTCACTAGCTTCCACTTGCTCCAATCCAATTTTTAAGGTAGTATTTTCTTCAGGGGTCTTTTGGACCTCCTTTTCCATTTGACTAATTCTGCCTTTCAAGGCATTCTTCTCCTCATTGGCTTTTTGGAGCTCTTTTGCCATTTGATTTAGTCTATTTTTTAAGGTGTTGTTTTCTTCAGTATTTTTTTCAGTATTTTTTTTGGTTCTCCTTTAGCAAGTCATTGACTTGTTTTTCATGGTTTTCTCACATCATTCTCATTTCTCTACCCAATTTTTCCTCTACTTCTCTAACTTGCTTTTTCATATCCTTTTTGAGCTCTTCCATGGCCTGAGACCAGTTCATGTTTTTCTTGGAGGCTTTTGTTGTAGGCTCTTTGACTTTGTTGACTTCTTCTGGCTGTATGTTTTGATCTTCTTTGTCACCAAAGAAAGATTCCAAAGTCTGAGACTGAATATGAGTGTGTTTTTGCTGCCTGGCCATGTTCCCAGCCAACTTACTTGACTCTTGAGTTTTTCGTCAGGGTATGACTGCTTGTAGAGCAGAGAGTACTTTGTTCCAAGCTTGAAGGGATGTGCTGTTGCTTTCAGAGCTATTTCTATACAGCCAGCTCTGCCACACCAGCACTTCTCCTTCCCCAAGAACCACCAACCCGGAACTGACTCAAATCTTAAGCAGGCTCTTCACTCCTGCTCTGATCTGCCACTTAATTGCTCCCACCAAGTGGGCCTGGCGCCGGAAGCAACTCCAACTGTAGTTCTATAGTTGCGCCACCCCTGCTACCTCCGGGGCAGTGGCCAAACCACGAACTCCTTCCACTCTGTCCCCATAGCTTTTCCCACTAACATTTTCTGTTGTCTTTGGTGTTTATGGGTTGAGAAGTCTGGTAACTGCCACAGCTCACTGATTCAGGGCACTAGGGCTTGTTCCGCCTGGCTCCTGGTCGGGTTGGTCCTGCTGCACCCATGCTGAGCTCTGCTCCCCTCTGCTCCCAGCTCCATGCTCGATAGACCTCACCCAGCAACCATCCAGGTTTCCCTGGGCTGGAGCCCTGCCTCCCTCTGCTATTTTGTGGATTCTGCAGTTCTAAAATTTGTTTAGAGCCATTTTTATAGGTTTTTGGAGGGACCTGGTAGGGAGCTCATGCAAGTTCCTGCTTTCCAGCCGCCATCTTGTCTCCACCCCCTCTGCTTTTTTGAGAGTGGGTAAAGCAAGGGAGCAAGTGAAATGAGTAACAACTGAGTGAATCTCAGCATCCCAGGAAAGCACAGGAGGAAATCTCTAAGGTTTTCTCACCAATGCCTTGTTCCTATATCCTGGATGGATGCTGGCTGGCTCTGGTAAGCCTAGGGGAGATAGGCAGCTCTCAATGGAAATCATAATGGCAGCATTTAGTATTTAGGATCCAAATGGGAGACTGACTTTAGCCCCCTCCATTCTCTACCATCTATGAAGGTCGTTGTTTTTTTGTCCTCTCTTTCTTGATTGCTTGACTTGGCTCCTGTAACTTTTACCCTATTCCTACTCTGAGTATTTTGCCCTAGGGTCAGGTTTGAAAAATTCCTTGGAGCTCAAGGAAAGCTGGAAAGGCTGTCTGCCATCAGATTGTTACTGAACCTTTCTAATTACTGTCTTAAAAGGTAGTGAGGCAACATGTATAGAATGCAAAGAAATATTTTCTAACAGATGTCCAGGGTGAACCTTTTGGCCCTATACAGAGAAAATTGGCATAATATCTTACCACCTTGTCTTGTCATTGATTGGATTAGCCTTCTGGTCCACCTATTCTTTCCCCTTGAACTGCTGTCTTGCCTCCATCTTCTGAATTTAGTTTGATTGATTTTAGGTTACTCCTTTCTCCCTATTTGTGTGCTCATGTTTAGGCTGTCTCTGTGACCCTGGACTAGTAATTCACTTCTCATAGACACAGTCAACTCTCTAATCTCTACAACTCTAATTAAAGTTACATAAAAAATGCTGAATTTCATTGGTAAAGTTCCATTGGGAAGTTCTTTAGCAGATGAAATTAGAGGCCCAGCCAAAACAAAAACAACCAAAAACAGAACAAATCTTTAAGAAATAAATACTTTGGTCTAATTTAGCAGTTTTCTTAATAATATTTAATAATTGGAAATTACATACTTAATTTGTCCTTGCTCTCATCCCTAGATCTGTCTAGAAGTCTCCTTCAATTCACGGTAAATCCTTATCATTATGATATCTCCTGAGGTTGGAAAATACATCAAAGGCTTCAGGTCAAATTATTTTCAAAGGCCCTTCTAACTTCTCATAGCTGCAGTGCCTTTTTCCATTTGAGCCATAGGTGTGTTTTTACCTGCTTTGGATAGTTCGTCTAATTAAAGATATGACTTTTATTTGTCTTTTCTAGCTTCCTTATTTGAAAGGAGGTTCTGCTTTTCCCTTTGATTTCCTTGTGTCCTCTCTCCCTATGTGGTCAGAGAAGAGTAAGACAGATTATAGACACATTTATGTGATTATATTATTCCAACTAGAAGGGAGTAATTTTCCATTTTATTTGAAAATGGTATTTTACCCATCCAACAGGTTTCTTTAGCTACCAACTGCTCTGTTGGGTATTTCTTGAAATTTAAATACAATAAAATTCTCTTAGTTCTAGCTTCATATCCCATCACCTCATCTTTCTTCTTGACATAGGGCTTAATCCACTTAGCTTTGGAACTCCCATTCTGGATGGTTAGGGAACCTATTGATGAGTGAATGAGCGTAATCTCAATTGCCTACAATATCTAACCATCCCCAGGCCAGACCACACAGATCATGCTTCACATCCCATTCAGCTATTCACCCCAGCCATCTTCCATCTTTTTGCTCTCTCCCCATCTCCAACCCTTGCTCTGAGAACCATAACCAAATCAATACTGCCATTGCTTCTGGAAAAGCCATGTACATTTCTGTATGGTTCCATTCACCATCCCTGTAGCTTCCCAAACCAAAATCCTTTCCTGGCCATCACTCCCCTATATGTGTTGCCTCCTCCTATTAGACTGTAAACTCCTTAGGGACAAGAAGCACTTAGTAAGCACTTAATGGATACTTTTTATTCATCCAACAATCCCTGAGTTTTACTTTGAAGTGATTAGATTCTTCTCTACAGATTTAACTTTTAGACAACATTTAAATGGACTATAATAACAAAAAATTAAACAGGAAGCTTTAAGTGATTTTATTATAGTCTATATGAAAAAAAAAAGACTTCATCCATTTTTAGAAAGGCATGCCATTTCTGACACATGGTCCTAAGCATATGCAGTACACTTAAATTGGAGTGAAAAGAAAAAAGACAGGATATAAAAGTTTATATCCCAAGTGCTCAAGCTGTGGCTCTGGCCTTATAAGCAATTCCTTTAAGTCATTTGAACTGCATTTCAAATGAGTCCCTTTATCTTCCTACTTCATACATCTTTTTAACGAAAACAGTGCAAGGTAATAAAACACTCTACCCTGTAGGAACATCTGTAGTAACTAGATGCTTAGGAGTTTGTTGCATTCTGGGTCTGGTCTATTTTTTTTTTGAAGGGGAAAGGCAGGGCAATTGGGGTTAAGTGACTTGCCCAGGGTCACACAGCTAGTAAGTGTGTCGAGTGTCTGAGGCCAAATTTGAACTCAGGTTCTCCTGACTCCAGGGCTGGTGCTCTACTCACTGCACCACCTAGCTGCCCCTGGTCTATCTATTTAACATTGCAGAGCCAGTGATAAAGCAGGAGATGGAAAATAAAAGAACTTAACCCCAAACAAAGGGGCAGGCAGGTGGCCAAGTGGGTAAAACACTGGGCCTGGAGTCAGGAAGACTTGAGTTCAATCAAATCTGGCCTCAGGCACTTACTAGCTGCATGACCCTGGGCAAGTGACTTAACCCTGTTTGCCTCAGTTTCCTCATCTATAAAATGAGCTGGAGAAGGATCTTTGCCGCGAAAACTCCAGTGGGGTCACAAAGAGTCAGACACAAGTGAAACAACAACCCCAAAGAAAAGGCAGACTTACAGAGAAAAGGCTTGGGATCTCAACACAAAACAATGCCTTTAACTGTTTAGCTTAAACATTAAAGGCATTTATTAATTAAAGGTACTTGAATCAGAATCTACTTGCAATGCCAATTTCTCAAAAAAAAAAAATCCAAACCCAAACATGACCTCAATGCAATATTCCTCTTGGGAATTCTAAAATGGGGACCTGCATCAGATGATGTTGCCAAGATCCAAAATTTTTCTTCCTTTGAATTGTAAAAAGCGTTCTAGAAGTTCTCAAATCATTACTATGATGCCCATCTGGATTTCTTCTAGAATACATCTTTAAACAAATATTTTGACTATAATACTAATTTTAAATCATAGTACAAGGAAAGGAGTCCTTGGAATTTTAATTTCTTCCTGAAGTCATGCAAAGTATTTAAGTATTGCTTTCACTTGCAGGAAATTGAAAAGAGTGATGATAGTGGGAAGTCAATATTCACCCAATATAAATGTAAATTTGCATCAAATGTATTAACAGAATATTCATCGTAGTCAAGTGACTGTAAAAATGTTGAATCCTTTATTCATGCTCTGCATGGTTATGCCAAATCAGAAGGATTGCATACCCTTTCAATCAGGGGTGCTGTCAGTTTGTCAGGCTGTCTACTACTTGTAGTCCTTTCCATTAATCAGATGCAGTGGATCTGAATCAGTAAGCTAAAACCCAGTTCTCAGTTGCAATTCCTTAATACACATACCCAGTGCATTTTGGGTATAACTTTGATGCTATAGGCATCAAAGCTTTGATGAAGGCTCCGGCTATAAGGTAGGGGAAATTTACTTCTTGAGTTGGCAATGATGTTAACTTGACAGTTTTGATGAAAAGTCTGGAAATAATACGATTTATCTGGTTAGCACAAAATGGAATCAGTTTTCAAAAATTACTAAAAACTGAAGGATTGAGAAGAGCCAGACCTTATTATTGTAGAGGACACTTTAAACTCTGCTTAGATATTATTTTATGTAGTAATATTCTTTTGCAAAGGCCATTCAGGGGTTCTCAACTGGTGTCTGTGAACTTATTATTTTTAAGTATTTTGATGACTGTATTTCAATATAATTAATTTCCTTTGTAATCCCATGCATGTTATTTTATGCATTTAAAAGTATTATTATGAAATGGAGAACATAGGCTTCACCAGGATGCCAAATGGGGCTCAAGACATGGTAAAGAGCATCAAGCTCTGATCTAGTCACATTAACTAAAGCAATCTATATATTCTACTTCATAATTTCAAGAAACTCGATATATCTAGAATCCTAAAATTAACTTTTTTTCTCATGGTTTACACTGATTTAAAAATGTATCCAGGCCCCTTGATCAAATACCTCCTTGAAGTTCATGCCATGAAACCCTGTCTTTGGTGTACCATGTCACTGTTTTTTTTTAAATCCGATGTGATTTCATTGGTATGAGGAACTTCCTCTATCAATCCAGATTAAGGAAGGGAAGGGAAGTTTTAAGCTGTAATGGAGTATACACTTGGGCACTAAATTCAGCACTAATATGGTGAGCTTCTAGGAGTGGGGACCACTGAGTTGCCTAAGGAGAAGTGAACCTGCTCAGATTAGAAATGGCATATCAAAGCTTCCATGTTGATTAGTAGTGGGATCATGTATTCTTCTTCTTCTTCTTCTTCTTCTTCTTCTTCTTCTTCTTCTTCATCATCATCATCATCATCTTCATCATCTTCTTGTAGAAGAAAGAGGAAAAAAGGAAAATGAAGTAAGGCAGTTAGAGATCATTTGGCAATATATGATGAAGTGAATTTTGCATGGAATTTATATGGAATTTTGGCAAAGGTTTAAAGAGTAAATTAAAGAGAAATTCTATTAATCAATTCCCGAGCTTTTGCTCAGTGACCACAGGATTTTGAAGACTGGGCCAGTAGAGCACAAGTTTTTATAGTAATAGCTTATCTTTATATAGAGCTTTAAGGTTTACAAAATGCTTTATATATGTTCTCATTTGATAGTTCCTGATAAGTTTAAAACGTTTCAAAATCAAGCCAAGGTGACAGAATGAAATTGATCCTAAAGGAAAGATTTGTGTCACTTTTCATCATTTGCCTACGTATTTAATTTGGCAACATCTGACACCAAGAGGGGAGTGAAATCATGCTTGTAATTCTAGAACCAAGTTAATAGACCTCTTCAAGTATTGGAAGATTTTATTTTTGGAGTATGATTGAATTTGATTCTAGTTCACCAGGTGAAAGAAGCACTAAACTGTTTGACCACTGCTTTCCTAGACCCCTAACTCTCTGGGCACCATGAATAGTGATGTTTGATTTTTTCCTTTTTTCCTTCCTTCCTTTCTCCTTTCCTTCCTTCCTTCTTTCCTTTCTTCCTGCTTTTCTTCCTTTTATTTTCTTTCTTTTCTTCCTTCCTTTTAAAGTTTTTTTTGGGGAGGGGAGGTATGTCTTTTGTTTTTACATTAGTTGTTTCAGATGTTTGATTTCAACAGGCAATAATTTATCTTAGAGCCTTGTACATTCATACATATTAGGTGCTTAGTAAATGCTTGTTGAATTGGAATTAGATTCAGAAAAGTCCTTGAATACCTATATTTATATTGTACTTTATAATTTAGGTATATACAAATACATATGTGTGTGTGCATGCACATGTGCACACACACACATATACACACTGTGACCAGAATGGCCTTTGTTTTCTTTGAGTGACTCAGTTTACCTCACTGAGCCTCGCTGGGTGCTGGGGCTTTTCTTCCGGGGCAGGAAGCCCAGAGACCATGCAGCAGAACAGAGAACTTCCTGTGTGATGAGTCATGGGGCTGGCTGAGGGGAGGTGTTGACTCCAGAGCCACGCCCTATTGGGTGTTAACCTAGTCTATGCTAGGGGGAGGGGCCAACTCAAGAACCAATCAGCCCTGGTCATTCAGGAGGCACTTGATGATGTCAAAAACTCTCTAAGAGGGGAGAGGACAGCTTGAAGAGCTCTCTTTCCTTTTCTGGTTGGCGCGGGAGCAGTGGCAAGCGTGACTATGGGCCAGCCCTTGCTCTCGGGCTGAGCCTAGATGTTGGTAACTATGAATTGTATTGGGTCTGTCTGTTGATATTTGTAATTTGGTTGCATTTTGTTTTGAAGTTCGGGGTGCTGGTTCATTTCCCCCGAACTAAATGAATGTTCTGAACCTCAGGGTGCTGGCTTTTTTCCCTGAAGTAAGTAAATGAATCTGTATTTGGTCTGTCTCTTGATGCTTGTCTGTATGCTCCCCTGAACTAACTGAATGCTAACTGAATGCTGGCGTTTTTCCCCTGAACTAAATGAATGTTGTCTGTATGCTAACTGAATGCTGAATTAAAGTAAGCTGGTCAACCCCTTCACCGTGCTTTCCTTGTTTAAGCAGACAAAAAGAGCCTGTGCTTCCCGGCATGCCAGCAGCCTCCTGGGTGCTGGCTGTGGGGGGATCTTACACCCCCACAGGACCTACTAGCCGGATTGTTGAAACACACACGCACCCCTCTTTAGTATACATTTGAAAAGCTTCTAGTAATATCTGCCACACAAAGCAAACTATGAATTTAGAGCTAATGATGCAAGGTGAATGCAGTATCCCAAGAGTACTATTTATACTATGATGCCGTATACCATTTCCTCTAACCATCAGCTAATTGATCTTGATGCTTGGGGGCTCTACCATTTATTTCAACATTAAATTATGGGGTTGAAAAAAAAAAACTAAACTATTGTGCTTACCCAGATGTCCTGCAGCTTCCCATTACTCACCTACCACTGCTGTGGAAATTCATCTGAGGACATGAAATGAGATCACTGGGGCAAACCCCTTTTCAAGACTAATTATTTCAGTGCAGTCTGTATTGTGGGGCTATTTTTAGCTTACTGGCCTCAGCTTTCTTCTTCCTAAGGTTATTTATGGCCACCCATCTTCCTTGACTGTCAAGAAGCCAAATTGCAATTTCATTTTTCTTTCTCATCTCCTGAGAAATTTGAACCCTCATTCCCATGACTTTCTATTTTCTTGTTTTCTTAGAGGAAAGGAGTTGGATATAATTAAGAGGAAATTGAAGTGTCAGACCAGGTTAGATACATTTTTAACTAACCAGAATACTGAGGAATACTTCCTGAGAGAAAGTAGGGGGTGGGACTGGGGTAGATAGAGAGGAAGAATGTCAAACAAGACTCCTCTATTAAACTATTGAGGTGGCTCAGTGGATAGAGTGCTGGGCCTGGAGTCAGGAAGACTTGAATTCAAATCTGGCCTCACACACTCAGTAGCTGTGTGATCCTGGGCAAGCAACTTAACATTTATTTGCCTTAATTCACTGGTGAAGGAAATGGCAAACCACTCCAGTATCTTTGTAAGAAAACCCCTTATTGGGTCTCAAAGAGTTGGACACAATTGAACAACAATGGTATTAAATGTTAGGCAAAGGGAGTACATTATTTCAGAAAGTTGGCTAGCCTACTGACAATTATAACAGCATTTCAATAATTAATTAATTCAATTTAACTTAAAGAATTATTAAGCATTTACTATGTGCAAGATACTGTGCTAAGCCTGAGGATGGATATGAAGAGAAAAACAAAACAAACTCTTCCCTCAAGGAGCTTACATTCAGTTGGGGGTGAATGGTTTACTGTAGAGATGCAGATCATGCTGACTAAGCCAACTGAATGGACATAAACCATCTAAAGGAATAGTGCTGTTGTAACAAAAAAGTACTGAGATGCTGAAGAAAAAAGGGTAGTCTGTGCCAGCATGGAAGTAAATAGATTTATTAGGGTTTATTGGGTTAATTGGGGGAATTTACTCACAAGGCTCAGTCCTTGGTGGCAGGAGGACAATGGTAGATCTCCACACCACCCTTAGGCCAGGTGAGATATTATATAGAAACAGAACAAAGAAGACATAGATGGTCCAGGGTCATGTGCAAGTTTTCTCATGGGATAGTTAGAGTTTTTTTTGCTGTTTACATTCATTCAAATTAGCTGATATTTACTGTGGAGTCATGTTCTTACACTCTGGCTCCTACAGTACAATTACTCAATACCGAAATGGTTTTGTACTCTCATTGACTTGGAATTCCACTGAATGATGCAGATCTTCACCCATCCAGGCCTTCTCAAATTGTGTAACTCTGCTTTATGTTCTCTCAAAAGTTTGCCACAGTGGGACGATGACTGCACGCCGCCGGTTTTGCCCTGAGATGATTTAGGACGCTCGGGTTGGGGTGGGCCAGAGCCGGAGACCCGGACCAGAACAAGACTGAGCCAGAGCCGGAGAGGCTGACTGGGAGCGAACGGAGCCGGCGGGCAGGGGCGGGCCGGGCCCTGCCATAGCGATGTTCCGCAGCCTGGTGGCCTCAGCACAGCAGCGGCAAAACCTCCTGGCCGGAGCCCCCGCTAGCGCGCTGCAACCCCTCGGCCCGGCCCCGCGCCGGAGGCGAGAGCGGCCTGGAGGTCCAGTACAGCTGTCGCATCTGCCTGGAGGTCTACCACCAGCCCGTGGCCATCGGCAGCTGCGGACACACATTCTGTGGGGAGTGTTTGCAGCCGTGTCTCCAGGTGCCATCTCCGCTCTGCCCACTCTGCCGAATGCCCTTTGACCCAAAGAAAGTGTACAAAGCCTCCAATGTGGAAAAGCAGCTGTCATCCTACAAGGCTCCGTGCCGGAGCTGCAGCAAAAAGGTGTCTCTTGCAAAGATGAGGTCGCACATTTCTTCCTGCATGAAGGTCCAAGAGCAGATGGCCCACTGTACCAAGTTTGTCCCTGGTCGTGGCAACATCCCAGCCCATTCCCAGCAATATCCCAAACAGATCCACCTTTGTGTGTCCGTACTGTGGAGCCCACAATTTGGACCAGCAGGAGCTGGTAAAGCACTGCATGGAGAATACTGCAGTGACTCAAACCGAGTGGTCTGCCCATCTGTTCAGCTATGCCCTGGGGTGACCCTGGCTACGAGAGCGCCAACTTCCTGCAGCACCTCCTCCATTGACACAAATTCTCCTGTGACACCTTTGTGGACTACAACATCGACGAAGAAGTGCGTTTCAGGCCGCCCTGGTGCTGTCCCTCTCGGAGAACTGAAGGCAACCTTGGCTGGGCCCGAACCCAAATCTGTGGTTAAAAGTCACCTTTTCCACATGGAGGGACAAGAGGCTTGCTCATTCTTCAGCATTTCCTAGCAGTTAGGCCTTCCTGTCATCTTTATTTGAATTGCACCTTTTTTTAATAAGGTGGAATCTTTATTCCTTGCACAAGGAGAGCAGACCAACCCCAGGGGCCAATCCTCAGTGTTGTCCCATGGGTGGGAAAAGATTGATGCACCTTTTACCAGTTCAAAGGTTCGGTCTAAGTGAGGACTTTCACCTCTCTTCTGGGTTGTTTGGTGTTTGGAGACCCAGATGATCCCTAGAGGGCAGCTGAGTAGAGGGAGGAATGTTTGGCTCTGCAAAATCAGAGCAACATTGAGTTCTTTTCTTTCTAAACAGTGGTTTGGCTTTCATGCTTAAGAATTCATGGAGAGCCCTGACTCTATCATTGCTGATCCAGACAGGTTAAACTTGAGGAGAGTTGGAGAGGTGGGAGAGACTGAAAGAGAAACTTAGCTGAAGACTTGAATGGAAGGAATGTTTTCCTAAGCCCCATCCTAACATCTGCCATTCAGTAGTTTCCACCTTGCTCATTTGGTACCAGCTTTTGTGATACTTAGAGATTCTGGCATTTTTCTATATTAACCAGTGTGATTAGCTTTTCACATTTTATAGAGCAAGGAAAAAGCAGTTACTCTTCATGCTGCAATATCTGTGTTTGACAAGGAACAATGGTATTTTTATGGAACATTTAAAAAATTATATATTTTTTTTTTAAAAAATCACAAACGAACCTAGTATAGGATCAGCATAGGGAGAGTGATAGGGAGCCTGGGGAAGTCAGAACCAAAACTGGAATTCGGAGGGGTTTTCCACTCATGCTTGTGTGATTTTGAGGTGGCCACGTTTGTTAGATTATTTCTATATTTTTAAGGTTTTCATTGTGTCTGTTTGCCTTTTGCTAATAAAAGAAAGAGACTCCCAGCCCCTTGTGCAAGCAGTGATGCTACACAGTGGAAATAGCAGAGTTGCCTCCAGGCTTGGGAGAAGACTAAACCAGAAGGGAGAATGGAGAAGAGGTGCCTCCCTGGCCCCTTTTATCACCTTCCTAAAGAGATGACTGGAATTTGCTCCTCAGGCAGAGGCTTGGGGGCAGCCTCACTGAAGGACAGGGTCTCAGGGTCTGTAGCTTCCCACAGAGCCAGGCCAGGGGAGCAGTGTGGAGCCGTGGACCATCTTCTCTGGCCAGTACTTGAGCTCAGCTTTGGGGCTTGGGAAGAAGGTTGTTCAACTTTCTGGTTTGTTTAATGATATAAGTTATTGTTGTCTTTTTAAAAAAATAAAATAAGTTTCAGAGCATCTAAAAAAAAAGTTTGCCACACGGGGCCCATCCAACATGCTAAGAGGTCTTCTTTACTTTATACCAACATTGCAAGAATATGAATGGGGTCCTCTGGCTTTCCACTCATCATCTCATGCTCTTCCCATCTTACTGGTCTATCTTCTCTCCCTGTCACACAGTTTCTAGATAACATCTAGATGACATCCTTTACTTTTAGTCTTTGGAGTTCCTAGTTGCTTATACATTACAGCCTGTTCACACCCACAGTGTACCTTTCCATTGTCCTCTGTGTAAGGCACCATCAAACGGTGGGGATAAAAAACATAATATTTATATAAGAAAAGACAAAGTAACTTAATGAGTTCAAGTTATTTCATTAATAGCTGGAGGGGGTGAGGAGAGGAGATATCAGGAAAAGCATGATATGGATCAGGGCTGTCCAACCTTAGGTTTTTATTGAAACAATAGACAATATATTTTGATTTGCTATTTTAGTGAGAGCTCTGCAGTAGTTCAGCATACTTTGCTAAAGCATTTATGTAAATTTCGATGCTTGTAGGCAGGTGCATAAGTCAAACTGGGCTGGTATGAGGCCTGCAGGCCACATTTTGGATAGCCCTGATATGGATTATAGAAGGTACTGTGAAAGAAACTAGGGATTTTAAGAGACAGAGGTGAAGAGGGGGTGTATTCCAGACATAGGAGGCCGTTTGAAGGAATGTTGAGTATAGAACAGTTAGCAAGCTAGTTTGATTGAAATGATACTTAAATACACATTGATTAATTAATATTTAACAGTAATTTGTTGAAGCACTATTTGAAAGAACTCTTTCAAAGCATAGAATTTTAATGATTCCATTTACAAAGTACATATTCACCCTATAGTATCTTTTGTGTTAAATTTGCATTTTGCTTGCATAGATTTTTAAAAAGCTAAGTACATCTGTATTTAACCATTCCTTAAGAGTAATGATAGTTGATCAAAGTTTGAAAGGAATTATGATTTTCATATTAATTGATATGATATACATAATGAATATAATTTAGATTTTTCAGTGGTCAATCAGACCCTTGACAAGGCTCTCACAATCATTGCATTCTTGTACCTGTGTACCTTAAATGAAGTGAATCAAAGATTGTAGAACCTTTTCTAGTTACAGAACTCTGGTCCTGTGATGAGTAACAATCCCCAAGGAACTGAAACAATGCAGTTCCCACAGAACTTCAGGACAGATATACCTTAGTGATTGTGGGAGTCAGGCCCTGGGAAATGATTGTTTGCAATCTACCTTTCCCCTTCCCTTCCCATTGTGATTTATGTATATAATCTCTGCCATCACTACAACAAGGCGGAATTTGGGTAGGTAGAATTTCCAATTTGCATATCTGTTCCTCATAATGAAACTAATTAATTAAACCTCTACCTGATTACTGGCATTTTGTGTCTGGCCTGCTGTTCATCATTCCCAGGTTAGAGAATGACTCAGTAAAATCCTGTTAACAAAGGCTACAGGTTATGAAAGCAGGAGACAATAACATAGAACCTGGAAGAAGTTAATTATAAGTGATCTTTTCTAGCAGTCTGTATTCCCCTCTGTATATGCCTTCTGACACACAAAGAATACTTCATTGTATAGTTGCTTTTTCCCTCCATCCTCTCTCCCCTCCATTTTTCTTATCTTTGTACTCTGTCCAGTTCTTTGTCCACAAAATTAACTTGACAGATACCCATTTCACCACTAAAAGAAGTGTTGAGGGTTGGGGGAGATGAGGTCCAGAAACCCCAAGACTGGAGTTCCCAGACGGGGTCATTGAGAGGGAGGGCCCCGCAAAGACCTGAGTACTGGAGAGGGTCGGGGCCATCTGGAATGAATTCACCATCTCAAACATTCTTTAAGTCAAGGTGGGAAAGATTTATTATGCTTTACAGGGGGCAAGAATTCTTAGGGAACCTACAACCTTACAGGGCTACAGGGAAAGTTTAAATACAAAATTTGGGGGTGAAACCTGTCAATTAGGTGTTTTGGGGTGGGATTAGGGAGTGGTTAAGGGGTGATCAGTTCTTAAAGGAACTTGCACTTTTTGTATCTACTGTACAGGTATCTTACCCAGAGTTCACTGGGAAATAACCAAAGGGGGGGGCACCTGGGGGTGTGGTTTTGACTGAAATGTCACTAAGTCAACCAAAGGTCAGGGCTGACTGGAGATATCCAGGTTGCTTCCATCAAATGTCTTGTTAGACAAGATGAATGCAAGGGAATATACATTTGACTATGTCTAGAATACATATCAGGAAGGTCAGTAAGTAGTAAATATTGTTATGTCCTAGTGCACAGCCAATTAGCAATATACAAGGAGTCCAAACTAAGAAATTCTCTATGGGTACAGCTGGCTGTAGTATCAGGAGGAGAGATAAGTGTTTTGTTAAGGCATGCTGCCCTTGAGCTGGAGGGAGACTCCTAGGGTCAATGTTTTGAAGCTAGGGAGAGATGTGATTTTAGAACTGGGGTCCAGGCACAGGCACCCAAGCAGAGACTGAGGAGAAATGTGATGTTAGAATTAGGGTCCAAGCACAAGCACCCCAGCACCCCATCAGAAGCAAGTTTTTTTTTTTAAAGTATAAGCCTTTATATTATAAAATACAATGTTATCACATCATAGTGCATCTTATACATTACATAACATATTATCATATTATATTAAAACCAGGTCAATCACAAGAATTCACATATAATTAAGAAAATCATTAGAGTATCTAGCAGGCCACTAGCACTGCTTTTGATATAGCTGTATTCTTTAAAATCTCCACCTCCTAATGGAGCAGCTTTAATAATTTTGTAGTTTTCTGGACTCAGACTAATTTGAGCCAGCTTGGTTTTTTCTTTCTCTCTGCATAAATATATTCTTTACTTCGTATAGTGACTAGAACTAAGTTATTTTATTTTTTTCAATAGAGGTTTTGGGGGAAGAGGAGGATGGTAAATCTAAATCCTCTTAATCCTTTTATTGTGTTAGCAGGAGATTAATTTTTTTTTACTTTTAATTAAAGCTATTGAAATTTATATAGGCTCAGTGATTATTCTATTAATCCTAATAATAGATCTTTTCAATGATTTAGTCTAGTTAAGTATGTCATCAGCTTAATTCTGAATACTGTTCTTGAATTGATTGATTCATAAACTAAATCACACGGTGAAGTTATTCAAGGACTCAATTAAGCCCATGGACTTCCCATCCTGATAAGAAGATCTCAAAGTGCTCTTTAAAAATCCCCTTTATTCTTACAACAATTTTGTGAAGCATGAGGACTGCTTTGTTTCGGGCTGAAGTTTGGGGTCATCAAAGCACTCTCTTCCTCTAATTCAGTCAGAGGAATTGGACCCAATTTTCTATTCATCTAGAGTGTCTGTACAAGATAGGTGTTCTGCAAACAATTCCCAAATCTATATATCCAGCCCTGTCCACAGTCCTACATCAGCAGTTTGACACGTGTTACCAGAGCTAGCTTGGTGTTTGGGAGGCTCTGAAGGAAAGTGTGGGAGAGAAGTATTAGACTGACTACCAAACTGAGGGCCTACAGAGCCATCCTGCTGACTTCATTGCATGCCCGTGAAACCTGGACATTATGCCAGCTCTATGCCAGGAAATTGAGTTGCTTCCATTTGAATTGTCTTAGGAAGATTCTGAAGATCACTTGGAAAGATAAGGTACCAGACATTGAGGCCTTTTCTCAAGCTAAATTGCCAAGCATTCAAACTCTACTGCAGACAATGCAATTCCAATGGAGGCCATGTTGTGTCTGAAAGCCAAATGTATGCTTGCCTAAAAGACTTTTATGGAGAACTCACACAAGGTAAGCACTCGTGTGGTGGTCAGAAAAAGTGATACAAGGACACTTTCAAGGTCTTTCTTGAGAACTTTGGAAATGATTACATGACATGGGAGACAGTAGCACAGGGCTGCCAAGAGAAGGTGCCGTGCTCTATGAGCCAAAGCAGAATCGAAGTAGCTCAAAAGAAACACAAGATGCACAGATTTAGAGAATCTACCCCAAATGTTCACATGGCCTATTTGTCCCTGACCTGCAATAGAGCATTCTGAGCTCGTATTGGTCTGATCAGCCATAGGACACACTGTAACTTGATTCTGACATAGTGACATCATCTCGGTCCTCTTTGAGAACAAAGGACAACAACCACATCAGCAATTGGAAAATGGAGATAGCGACACCATCTACCACCCAGGGTTATTGTGAGGATCAAACAAGATGATATTTGCAAAGCTCATATGTGTACAGTGACTGGAACATAGTAGGCACTTAGACACTTGATAAATATTTGTTCCTCTCTCCCCCCTTCTCTAATAGACATTTCCAAATGGAAATCTGACAGACATATCAAACTCAACATGTCCAAAACAACTCATCATCTCCTTTCCCCCACCACAAAGGAAGGGGATAAGCTTTGTTTCAGGAAGAAATTTTGAGTGATCATTTATATAGCATTATTTAAGCATTTATATAGAACTTCTGTGTGCCAAGCACTTGTTACAAATATTATCTTTTTTTTTGGAGGCTGGAAGTCAGGGCAATTGGGGTTAAGTGACCTACCCAAGGTCACACCGCTAGTAAGTGTGTCAAGTGTCTGAGGCTGGATTTGAACTCAGGTCCTCCTGACTCCAGGGCCAGTGTTCTACTCACTGCACCATCTAGCTGCCCCTACAAATATCTCAATTCATCCTTACAACAACTCTGTGAGGTAGGTATTATTATTTTCCCTAGTTTACATTTGAGGAACCTGACCCAAGCAGAGGTTATGTGACTTGCCCAAGGTCACATATCTAGTAAGTGTCTGAACCTGTATTTGAACTCAGGTCTTGCTGACTCCAGGCCCAGTGCTCTATCCATTGCTTCATCCAGTCACCCAACTGTTAATTTACCCGTTGCTATCTAGGGTACCACTATTCTTCCAGTTACCCATATTCACAACCTTAGAGTCATCCTTAATTCTTTACACTTCTTCACTCCCCCAAATCTTGTCAATACTGCCTCTATAATATTTCTCACCATCTATTCCATTTTCTTCATTGACATGGATGTGATCAGGTTTAGACTGTGGGAGCCCGCCTTGAGCCCCCCTTTTATCTTCCCACTAGATGAGGCATTTCCCTGAGGCCATAAGCCTTTCATTATTGCTAGGCTCAAATTTCTAGGCTAGGTTACTCTAACCTAGCCTAACCCTCCCTTGTCTGGCTAGTTTCCACCCTTGATGTTGTCAAAGTGTCTATGCCCAAATCTGTTACCCTTAAACTAGCCTAGCCCTACATTGTCTGTTATCTCCAGGTAGCCTTCAGCTACTTCCCACCCTTAATGCATTCTCTTGGTTCCTGGAGTCTGACTTCACCCCAGTCCCATCAAACTCCTCCTTAGACTCCTCCTCAAGACCCTCCCTAAACCCCTCCTTCCATCACCCCAGGACCACCCTAGATCTCTCCCACAATCTTTGTGTATATAAGTTTCATCTTGCCTCTAAGAAGGTGCTCAGATTCCATCTACCTCAGATGGAATCTGGCCTGCTTGTGAAAAGGAGCATCACAAGGGGTGAGATTTCTTAAGACAGCCCAATATGGTGAATCTGTAATAAACTTTGTCTTTCTTTGGCTGCAAGAAGGCTTGAGTTGGATTCATTCGAGCAGGACCTGGCGTGTTGGTATTTTGGGGTCTTCAGAAACATAGTTCCCTGACTTCTTCAGGTGCCTCATTAATTCAGACCCTCATCTCTTCTTGCCTGCACTATTTCAATGACCATCTAATTGGTTTCCCTACCCCCAATCTCTAATTTTTCCAAGCCATCCTCTGTGTAGATGCCAAAATGATATTTCTAAAGTACAGCTATCTTCTGCTAGAGGCTTTCCCCTGACTCAGTGCTAGAGGCTTCCTTCTGAGATTACCTTCCAAAAGCTCTGTATATGGCTTATGTATAGATATTTATTTCCATGTTGTCTCCTCCATTAGACTATCAACTCTTTGAGGGCAGGGGCCATATTTTTGTCTTTCTTTGTATACCTGGTGCCTAGCAAATTTCCTGGCAGGTAAAAAGTGCCCGATAAATGTTTGTTGGTTTGTTGACTGACTATAGCTCTGATAAAATAATTGTCCCTCCTCATAGTGGCTCTCTGTTGCTTTGAATTGAATGCAGATTCTTCTGGTATTGAAATCCCTTAATGATCAATTTGTCTGTAGTCTATCTTTTCAAACTTATTTTGCATTCTATTGTAATACTGGAAAAATCAGGAGACCCCTGAGAAACCCCAGTTTGCATGATAAGGAAGGGACTTAGACTTTCTGGCATTTAGCAGATATCCCTGAGGCTTGTGACTCCACCAAGGAATGTCAATAAGATTATCCCTCTTAAAGATAACCTGTCAGAATCTTTTGATCAGTCAGGACGTTTGTTCTGTTCCCACCACCCTGTGACCTGGCCTGTAGGTTCCAGGAGATAATTAACCACTGTACCCTGTATGTCCTATATAAGCCACACCTTCACCCCAACACGTGGCCATTTGATCTGGGTAGCATACCCCTAATGGCCGCCGGCTAATAAATTCTCCATTTTAAACTTATACTCTGAGACGTGTCTCACTCGCTTCTGGTACAACACTATAGTCTAGATCAACTGTTCAACTTGCTGATCCTCTCGCAGTATGCTCCAACTCCCCCCTACCCATGCCTAGAATATCTTCATTCTTCACCTCCCCCTCTTAGAGCTCCTGGCCCCTATTTTAAAGCTCAGATCAAGTGTGTGTGTGTGTGTGTGTGTGTGTGTGTGTGTGTGTGTGTATGTGTGGAGAGAGAGAAATCTCAGAGGGTGGTTCCTCTAGTGAAGGGCTACCCTAGATTCAACATTTCTTCAACAATCCCTTAGCAATTATAAACACTTTCTAGTTTCTGGTTGGGTATGCTTATACATAGCAGTGATGAGGATACGAGCCATACCCTAAGGCTTAAGAGCTGCTTTTCCAGTACTTTGTGAAGCTCCTAGTTTATTTTCTAGCCTCAAAACCCACCCTGAATCTTCCCACTTGATCTGGCTTTTCATGCCCAAATAGCCTAGCCTTCCATTGTCTGGATACCTCTGGATTGCCTTCTGGCTGTTTCCCACCCTTGATCCTGATCAAAATATCTATACCCTAGCTCTGTTACCCTAGCCCTCTATTGTCTGTCATCTCCATGTAGCCTTCAGCTATTTCCCACCCTTAATCTCACCCCTGGAGTCTTGACCTCTAGTCACCCCAGTCCCATCAAGATCTTCCTTAGACTCCTCCTCAAGACCCTCCTTAAATCCCTCCTCTAGTCACCCCAGGCTACTCAACCACCCCTCAATCTCTCCCACAATCTTTCTGTATATAAGCTCCATCTTGCTTCCATGAAGGTGCTCAGAGTCAATCTAGCTCAGCTCAGATTAATCTGGCCTGCTGGCATTACCAGCACAAATGCTCAGGCTCCCTAAGAGTCTACCCAATATGGTCAATCTTTAATAGACTTTGTTTTTCCTTGGCTGAGAAGGCTCGAGTCAAATTAATTGGGCAGGACCTGGCATGTAGGTCTTGAGCACCCCTCAACCCCAAACCTCATCAAAGGCATCCTAAAGTCTCTTCCCCTTATCTTGAAATACCATAAAACTTTCACCTTATCCTGGACCATAAAATTTCTTGTCTCCCCCCCATCCTGGGTCATAACATTTCCCCTGTCTTCCTTATCTTGTGTCATCTATCTTCCTCATCTTGTCCCTAATCTTCAACCCCCACAAAAACCTCTAAAACTACATCCTCATTCTGAAACCTCTATATAAGCCTGACTCTCCCAAGTATGGGAGTTTCACTTAGCTTTCTTGCTAGGAGACCCATACTGCTTTTGTGTCAATAAAGCTTCCAATGGCTACAGAGGAGGTCTAAGTGAATTCTTTCATACCTGAAACAGCTCTACCAACTCTAAACCTCAAAAGTGGGCCAAATGGTCAGTCACTACAAGGATATACCTCAAGTTATCTCCTTCCAGAGACAAAAGTCAGTGCATCCCAATTTATAATCTACTACAAAATTGAAAATTGGTTTTAGTTCTATTTTTTAAGACTTAGTAAAGCTGGCATAGTTTAATACTCTCCCACACCATGTGAGTTTAAACTCCTTACCTTTGTAACTTCACTCCTCACCCACATTCCTGAGAAACTTTCCTAAAGATCAGACTTTTGCTTTGTAATTACCTTCACCCTTTACTCAGGTAACCTCCAGCCATTTAAGTCTCAATTCTATTATTTTTAACTTGAATCTCTACTTGGTGTTGTCCACTTTTGTAACCTCACCTACAATTCAACAAAAGCAGCATCCCCAAGGCAAAATGACTACCAAAAGAATTAACGTCAACAGATCACAACTCTTCTCTCAGTGGGAACAGTTTGTTGCCAACTTGGATGAAAAGTTGAGACAGCACACAGTTGGCAACAGTGGAGCAGAAAAGGAGTAGGTGATAAGGTTTAGACTGTGGAAACCCCCTTGAATCCCACCCTGAATCTTCCCACTTGACCTGGCTTTTCATGCCCAAATAGCCTAGCCTAGCCTTTCCATTGTCTGTCTACCTCTGGATTGCCTTCTGGCTGTTTTCCACCCTTGATCCTGATCAAAATATCTACACCCTAGCTCTGTTACCCTAGCTCTCTCATTGTCTGTCATCTCCAGGTAAGCATCAGCTATTTCCCACCCTGGAGTCTGACCTCACCCCAGTTACCCCAGTCCCTCTAAACCCCTCCTCTAGTCATCCTTGACTACTCAAAACCACCCCTCAATCCCTCCCACAATCTTTCTGTATTTAAGTCTCATCTTGTCTCCAAGAAGGCACTCAGATTCAATTTAGCTCAGTAGATTGAATCTGGCCTGTTTGTGAAAACAAGCATCCCAAATGGTGAGATTTCTTAAGACAACCCAATGTCAGCAGGACCCAGCATGTTGGTATTTTGGGGTCTCAAGCACCTCTCAACTCCAAACCTCATCATGGGCAGCTTTCGGAGATTTGGTGTATAGCATTGCATTACCCATCTGTGTTAGAACACTTACAAACATCAAGACTGGTTTGATGAAAATGATAGGGAAATTCAGAAGCTGCTAAATGAAAAATGAGAACTCCACAGGGTTTACCAGCAGGATAACTCATCCATCTCTAAGAAGGCATCATTTAATTCCATCAAAAATAAAGTGCAAGCAAGGCTTAGAGAGATGCAGGATTCTTGGCTCAGTAAGAAGGTAGATGAAATTCAGTTTTATGCTGATAGTAACAATCCAAAGCACTTTTATGATGCCCTGAAGGCTATTTATAGGCCAAAGACTTATGGTGCATCTCAACTACTCAGTACTGATGGAGCCACATTGATTAGTGATAAGGACATGATCCTGGAGAGATGGGCTGAACGCTTCTATAGTGTTCTCAGCAGACCACTGTCAATCAATGCTGAGGCTATTAATGGTTTATCTTGGGTTGAAGTCAATCCCTCCCTAGCTGAAGTTCCAACTGAAAAGAGGTTTTGAATGCCATTAGGCTCCTTTTGTGTGGCAAAGTGCCTGGTGCTGATTCTATTCCAGCTGAGATTTACAAAGTAGGGAGTCATACAAAAGCTGACTGAAAATTTCCAGGTTAAATGGAAAGAGGAGGTTATTCCCCAGGAGTTCAAGGATGCCTCCAAAATCCATCTCTATAAAGGTAAAGGAAATAGATTGTCCTGTGACAATCATGATGGGGAGAGTGTGTGTGTGTGTGTGTGTGTGTGTGTGTGTGTGTGTGTGTGTATGTGAGTCATTGCTGGCAAGATTCTTGCCATAGTTCTCATTAATAAACTGATCCTTCACCTGGAAGATGGTCATCTACCTGAGAGCCAGTGTAGCCTCACAAAGGGCCAAGGAACAGTCAATATGGTGTTTGCTGCCCAACAACTCCAGGAGAAATGCCAGGAGCAGAACAGAGGTCTGTACCCAACGTTTGTAGGTCTGACCAAGGCCTTTGATACTGTCAGTCATGAGGGCTTATGGAAAATTATGTCAAAATTTGGCTGCCTGGAGAAGTTCATCAGTACTGCAAGTCAATTTCATGACCGCATGCTTGCTGGGTTTTGGATAATGGACAATGTTCTCCTGCTTTCCCAGTCACCAATGGAGTGAAACAAGGCTGTGTGCTTGCTCCCATTCATTTTAGCATGATGTTTTCAGCCATGTTGTCAAATGCTTTCAATGAGTTTGAACACGGCATCAAGGTCAGCTACCACACTAATGGTAAATTCTTCAACTTGAAAAGGCTACAAGCCAAGACTAAAGTGGAAGGAGTGTCGGTACACGATTTTCTGTTTGCAGATGATTGTTTACTCAATGCAGCCTCTGAAGCTGAGATGCAACAAAGTATGGACTGATTCTCAGCTGCTTGTGCTAATTTTGGCCTACCAATTAACACCAAGAAAATACAGGTGCTCCATCAGCCACCACCATACCATTCATATGTGGAACCATTGGTTACAGCAAATGGAGAAGTTCAAATGCCCCTTGATAGTATACTTTCCAGGGATGTACACATTGATAATGAGGTTGATGCACTCATTGCCGGAGCTAGCTCAGTGTTTGAGAGGCTCTGAAGGAAAGTATGGGAGAGAAGAGGTATTAGACTGACTACCAAACTGGAGGTCTACAGAGCAGTTGTACTGACTTCATTGTTGTATGTCTGTGAAATCTGGATAGTCTATCAGCACTATGCCAGGAAACTGAATTGCTTCCATTTGAATTATTAAGATTAAGATCTGTCAGAATAAGGTACCAGACACTGAGGTCCTTACTCAAACTAAACTGCCAAGCATTCAAACTCTGCTTCACAGAGCACAACTCCAATAGGCTGGCCATGTTGTTGGAAAGCAAAACGAACACTAGTCAAAAAGACTATTTTGTGGAGAACTCACACAGGTCAAGCGTTCACATGGTGGTCAGAGGAAGTGATACAGGAACACTTTCAAGGTCTCAAGAACTTTGGAATTGATTGTGTGACATGGGAGACTGGCACAGGACCACTCAACAAGGTGTGCCCACATCAGAGAAGGTGCTATGCTCTACAAGCAAAGCAGAATTGAAATAGCTCAGAAGAAGTACAGAATGTACAAATTAAGGGAATCCACCCCAAATGTTCATACAGACTATTCTGTCCTAGAGCATTTGGAGTTTGTATTGGTCTGATCAGCTATAGTTGGACACACTGAAATTTGAGTCTAGCATAGTGATGTCATTTTGGTTGGCTTCAAGAACCAAGAACAACAACCAACTTCACCTACCACCTATTTATTTCCAATGCAAGTTCCTTTGTAATCTCACCAAACACCCACTCAACCCAAACTCTAGTTGATTCATCCGAAGCTCCTTTGGACTACTCCCACTGTCTGCAGCCTAATCCTATCACTTGAGGATTAAATCCATCTCCCAAATGAAAGCAGTAATGGTGAGGAGCTGAGGTGACTTTTAACCCATCTCCTCCTTAAAATGTTTACCAAGATTATCTTACCTTCACCAGGGGATATACAGTAAAGGGGAGTACATCCAAATGATGTACTGTCAGGCCAATCAGGAGGAAGATGCACTTAGGTTTTTAAAAAGAACCTATCAGCTCTCACTCAGGGTCTTTGGTTTTTGAGAGACCATAGACCTAATTTATTCATTATTGCTAGCCTAATATATCGATCATGCTCAGAATCTTGTTTCAAAGTTTACATTGATTTTCAAACATAACACTACTAAACGACTGTGTCACTTACATTCTTCAAGTATGCAGCACAAATTGGTAGCACTTTGAATATATTAATCATATGTTACACACTTCTTTTAGGCATCTATTGCCATTGGAAGCCAGTAAAATCTCTTGCTCACTAGTTCAGGCATTCTTTCTTGGCCCAGATGTCCAAGGTCATCATGTAATGCCTACATGTCCGTAGGACAAAATATCTGGTGTGTCACCAACTATTTCTCACGTGTGGGATAAATGACCTTCTAGTAACTCCATGGCATTGTCTTAAGGGTAAGGTGTCTCACAATACAGTGATCCAAGATAATTTCAAAAGACTCATGATGGAAAATGCTATCCACATCCCAAGAAATAACTATGGAGTGTGAATACAGATTATAGCATATTATTTTTACTTTTTTTTCTTTCTTGTGTTTTTTCCCTTTTGTTCTGATTTGCCTTTCACAACATGACTAATGTGGAAATATGTTTAACATAATTGTACATGTATAACCTATATCAGATTGCTTGCTCTTTTGGGAAGTAGGGAGGCAACGGAGGGAGAAAAATTTGGAACCCAAAATCTTATAAAAATGAATATTGAAAACTCTCTTTACATGTAATTGGAAACAAATAAAATACTATGAAGTGTAAAAAAAAGAATAAATTGCTCTCTATTGAATGACACTTGAATTTACAAGAGTCATTCCCTAGTTTCTTGGCATGTATCACTTCTTGTTTCCTTCATTATGCATCTGCTCTTACTGCTAGTTATCCAAGGACTCTGAGGCAAAGAGGATTGTTTTGATGCAAAAAGTTCACATGCATTGGTGGTTTGCCTTCTGGTGGAAATCCTAAACTTCTTGAACTTCTATCTGATTGGAGCCCTGTTCCTTTGGTATCACAGATAGCCTTAGATATCAACATAGTTTCAGTGTCATGTGACTTGTGACAAGAACATCTATATCCATTTGACTGTGTCTTGAATGATACTGTATGCTGAACTCATAGTCTTCTAGGGCTGCTACCAGTTATAACTTGCATTTTATGTGTTTATTTGGAAAATAATGTAATCACCATTTTGTTGTACAACAGATGAAACATGTAGGAATGGTTTTTCAAAATTTTTTTATCTTCTCTTCTTTCCTTATGCACCCACTGCCAGGTTTTATAACCACAAAAAAGTGCTGTTATGAATATTTTAGTTTGTATGGCACACTTCTTTCTGTCTTTCCTTCCTTGGTACATAGGCCCAGTAGTGGAATTTCAGTGGAATGTTCAAAGAATGTGAATAATTTATTGAAACTGCTTTGCAGAATGGTTGGAACAATTTAGTTTTGTTAATAATGCATTACTGTAGCTATCTTATCATAGCCCCTCCAATTTTGACTATTTACAGAGATAATAGCAGGTATTGATGTACTTAGAGGGGCTGGGGCTAGGCAGGGTCTCTCCCACTAAGGACTCACCTAAGTACCAGATTTAATTGTGGGGATCCTGGCTATAAAGAAAGCCATTACCTATAGGTCTTTATAACTCTAACCTGGAGCTCCATGGAATATCACTTAAACAAAGCTTAGGTTTGGCTCATGTCTAAGCTTTCTACAAAAGGAATTAGAAAGAGTTCTTTTTAGAAAGATAATCAATGTACAGTGTAGATCAGATACGGAATAGTTATTTCTGTCTGTAGTGGGTTTTGTTCTGTGCTTTTGGAGTATGCCCAAATCTCCCAATGTGGAGGCACTCCAAGGGGGCTTGTCTGGGCAGCTCTTGGATCTCCTAAGATGGCAGCTCTTTGCATCTCTTATCATATGGGTGAGTGTAACCTTTGATTGTATAACTGTAAAATAAGTTGAGTCTTTAAAACTGACAAGACTGAAACAGCCACCCTCTTTCTGTCTCATGTACTTTCCTGCTTGCTCCTTCCTGCCACATCCAGAGGCTACCTCAGTTTACCCAAAGTGAGGATACCAAGGACTGAACTAGTCAGAAGGGTAAAGACTTTCTTCCCCTGTTTTCCCTCTCTTTTACCTGTGGCTCTGAGAAATGGGCTTGGGGTGTGTATTTCTGATCTGTTTCACTTGTCCTCAGCTTTAGATACCAGTGGTAATCTCCACTGGACCCAGGAATTGGAGTCATGGCAACTTTGGAGCCAGGACTTCAGTTGGGGCAGTGAAGCCAGCCAGACTGAGAAGTCAGGGTACCTGGGACTGGAGCCTGAAGAGGAGCTTGAACTTGGAACTGGAAGTATGCTCTATAGCAATTGAGCTAATTAATCTAGGAAACTAATTCCTTTCCCCAAAAAGGGGATCATGTCTTCCTTAGGTTGGGTAAGTAAGTTTGTGTATTTGTGATTATACCTATGAAATAAAAATTCCTTTTCTAAAATTGAATCCATAAAATAAGTACATGATATAGATATAAAGGGTGATTCCATAAGCAAATTAGGGGAGCATGGAATAGTTTACTTGTCAAATCTATGGATAAGGGAAGAGTTCAGTACCAAACAAGAGACAGAGAGCATTACAGGATGTAAAATGGATAATTTTGATCATATTATATTAAAAAGATTTTGTATAAACAAAATAAATACAACCAAAATTAGAAGGAAAGCAGAAAGCTGGGAAAAAAGTTTTTTTTTAATACCAAGTCTCTCTGACAAAGGCCTCATTTCTCAAATGTATAGAGAACTGAGTCAAATTTATAAGAATATAAGTCATTTGCCAATTGATAAATGGTCAAAAGATATGAACAGGCAGTTTTCAGACAAAGAAATCAAAGCTATCTATAGTTACATGAAAAAATGCTTTAAATCACTATTGATTAAAGAGATACAAATTAAAACAACTCTGAGGTACCACCTCACACCTATCAGATTGTCTAATATGATAGAAAAGGGAAATGATAAATATTGGAGGGGATGTGGGAAAATTGAGACACTAATGCACTGTTGGTAGAATTGTGAACTGATCCAATCATTCTGGAGAGCAATTTGGAACTATTCCCAAAGGACTATAAGACTGTACATGCTCTTTGATCCTGAAATACCTCTACTATTTCTGTATCGCAAAGAGATTTTTTTAAAAAAAAGAAAAGGAACTATTTGTACAAAAATACTTATAGCAGTTCTTTTTGTGGTGGCAAAGAATTAGAAATTGATGGGATGCCCATTAATTGGGGAATGGTTGAAAAAGTTGTGGCATATGGTTATAATGGAATATTATTGTTATATTAGAAACGACAAGCAAGACAGTTTCAGAAAAATGGGTAAAGACTTACATGAACTGATACAAAGTGAAGTGAGCAGAACCAGGAGAACATTGTATACACTAACAATATTGTACAATGATCAACTATGAATGACCTAGCTCTTCTCAGCAGTACAATGATCCAAGACAATTCCAAAGGACTCATGATAAAAAGTGCTATTAACCTCTAGAGAAAGAACTAATGAAGTCTGAGTGGAAACTGAATCCTTCCTTCCTTCCTTCCTTCCTTCCTTCCTTCCTTCCTTCCTTCCTTCCTTCCTTCCCTCCCTCCTTCTTTCCCTCCCTCCCTCCCTCCCTTCCTTCCTTCCTTCCTTCTTTGCTTCCTTCCTTGCTTCCTTCCTTCCTCCCTCCTTCCCTCTATCCTTGTTCCCTCTCTCTCCCCCTTGCCCACCCTCCTTCCCCCTTCTCTTTTTTCCTTCCTTCCTTCCTTCTTTCCTTCCTTCCTTCCTTCCTTCTTTCCTTCCTTCCTCCCTTCCCTCCTTCCTTCCCTCCCTCTTTCCCTTCTTTCCTTCCTTCCTTCCTTCCTTCCTTCCTTCCTTCCTTCCTTCCTTCTGTAGCCAGAATGGCCTTTGTTTTCTTTGAATGACTCAGCTTACCTCATTGAGCCTCTGGACACTGTGGCTTGCTCTTCCGGGGCAGGAAGCCCAAAGAGCATTCCAGGAAGCAGACAACTTCCTGTGTGATGAGTCATGGGGCTGGCTGAGGGGAGGTGTTAATGGCTACGCTAGGGGGAGGGGCCAAGTCAAGAACCAATCGGCCCTGGTCGTTCAGGCGGTGCTTGATGATGTCAAAAACTCTATAAGAGGGGAGAGGACAGCTTGAAGATCCTCTTTTCCTTTTCCGGTTGGAGCCAGAGACAGTTACAGCGACAGTTACAGCGACAGTTACAGCGACAGTTACAGCGACAGTTACAGCCACAGCCACAGCTGAAGCAGGAGCTGCCAGTAGCAGAGCTGACCTACGGGAGAAAGCTGAACAAAGACTTCAGGCCAGTGGGTAATCTTATTACCATAGAGGGGGAAACATGATTTTGCTTTACGCAATCATGCTTCTCTGTAGCCTCCTGGTTACTCTTTCAAGGCGTACTTATTGGGCCTGGAAGCTTTTGATCAATATATCAAAATGGGGTTGCTGGTTCATGGGTTGGTTACTGTGGAGCCTAAATAAATGTTTTGATTCTTCTGCCTTCTACTTTGAGAGTTTCTTATATCCGGCGGTTCCGAACGTTTCAGACATGTTTATGATCCTCTTTGAGATTATAAACTCTGCCCTCCTAATACACCTTCTTTCCTTCCTTTCTTCCTTTCTTCCTTGCTTCCTTCCTTCCTCCCTCCTTCCCTCTATCCTTGTTCCCTCTCTTTCCCCCTCGCCCACCCTCCTTCCCCCTTGTCTTTTTTCCTTTCTTTCCTTCCTTCCTTCCTTCTTTCTTTTCTTCCACAAAATGACCAATATGGAAATCTTTTACATGATTATACATATATAATCTGTGTCAGATTGGTTACTGTCTCAGGGGAGGGGTGGGAGGGAGAGAGAGAGAATTTGGAACTCAAATTTTAAAAAAAATGCTGAAAATTGTTTTTACATGTAATGGGGGAAAATAAAATATTATTAAAACAATATAGAGTGGTAAAAATGACAACAAAACTATAAAAAATTAATGTTACAAAACAACAACAAAAAAATCTAATCCAATGGTTAGTGGCTAAATGGAGCTATGGTGCAGAGGACTCCCCCCAATCCCCTACACTTGAAGGACACCATTGTTGAGGACTAGAGTCATTTTCAGAGACCATAGACATCCCAAATTCCCTTAAGGTTATCAGAGAATGCTGGGGGCAGAGGTAAAATGTAACATTACTGGCCTTCAGTAGTATTACATACCACACAGAAGAAATGCTTAAAACACAAAGGACTCATAAGCACACATTGACAATGACTTAAAACTTGAACTAGCAACTGATAGCTTTTATTCATTCTCCCAGGATGTTGGTACTCAGAACATTAAAACAAAACATTTTGTGGCACTGGGCTTCCCTGGGCTCTGCATTTTGTGAATAATACCTTTAAAGTTGTGAACAATGCCGTTAAGGATAGTATCTTCTTATAGGCCAGGATATATCTTGGGCTGATCTTCCTGGCAGTGGTCTTCTTCTTTGAAAAGGTTGTACTTGTAAAAAATTCTTCTTGCTGTCAGATAACTCAGATTGAGGAACTCATAAATTCCCAAAACTCTTGAAGGAGCCAGTCCTGAAAAGTCCATCTCCTTTGAAGGCTGTTTGGTCACCCATACTCAGGGAAAGAAATGCAAGCAGAAGAGGTAGCCAAGGACCTGAGATTCAGGTTCTGCTTGCCTAGGCAGCAAGTATGCTCTCTGTCATATACAAGTAGCAACCATAGCTGGGAGGAGGGAGAAAGATGGCAGAGGATTCCCTACCCACCTCCTGGGAAGTCCAAGAGAAAGGTTCACAGGATCCTTACACACTTGCTTAGCAGGTGGGAAGAGACAGATAGCATCAGAATGTGGAGTCACCCCCTTTTTAAGGCCTACTGAGTGAGCTGCTTTTCCTATTTCAGTGGCAAATTCTCTTTGATACAGCCCCTTCCCTGTGCTGCTGCCGCAGAAATTATGAGATTGCTGTATCATCCCTATATCCTTCTACAATGAGCACGTGTCCCTGGAAGTGGTTGGAGGAGCTCAGCTCAGTTCCACACATACACCACGGGCTGTGCACTAGGGCAGGTAGGAGGTAGGGGTTAGGGAGTGATTTTTCCCATTACAAATTTTTTATCATCTATGTTAGTTTGATGGGTGTGAGTTGAAGTCTCAGACTTTTTTATTTGTATGTCTATTATTATTAATGATTCAAAGTATTTTTTTCGTGTGGTTTCAACCCCCCTCATTTTGTAGATAAATGCCATCTTACAGTGAGGTGACCTGTCTTATTTAAGGTCACATAGGTCTCAGTAGCAGAGCCAGAATTCAAACCCAGGACACCTCTGACTCCAGATGCTGCACTCTTTCCTGTCTTCCACAAAACCTGATTTTGTTGTGGACCTATTCTTAAGTTATTTATTTATTTATTTATTTGCTTTTTGGCAGGGCAATTTGGGGTTAAGTGACTTGCCCAAGGTCACACAGCTAGTACATGTGTCAAGTGTCTGAGGCTGGATTTGAACTCAGGTCCTCCTGACTCCAGGGCCGGTGCTCTACTCACTGCGCCGCCTAGCTGCCCCATTCTTAAGTTATGAAAATTTGACTAACAATCTAGCATTTTTAGATATAGAAGGGAACTTTGCTGTCATTTGGCTCAATTCTCCTATTGTGCAGGTAAGCAAACCGAGTCCTAGAGAAGTTGTGACCTAAGGTGACATAGAACCAGGATACAGTTTCTTAAATCCTAGTCTATTGTTCTCACTATACCCTGCTGTTTACTTTCAGTATGACTCATATGACTCAAATAATTCCTTCATTGTTTTCTTTCTGTGTGGAGCTTAGTTGTGAACCATCTCATATATTGAATTAGGAAAATTTGAACTTTTTAAATCAAAGCAAACAGGGAAATTAATTTTTTTTTAACCAAAAGGGGAGATGATAATTAAAACGATGAATTATGGTTTTTCAAAATGACAAAAGACCTCTTAGTCTTGATGATTAATTGCTAAATTAAACATAATAGTGCATTACATTGTTCTTATATTGTTCAGATTTATTCATCTTCATTACTGCAGAGAACTTTAAAAAACCCCCACAAAAACCATGAACTACCTACACTTTAATTTCTCTCTTTAGTAGCTGGTGAGTTGAATAGTGAAGACCTCTCATAAAAAAAAAAAAACAACAAAAAAAAGAACCTAAATAAGTGGAATAGTAAAAACTCTTATGGAATCTAAATCTCAGCTTTTTCTTCTCAGTTTTTCTATAAGGGGTTTTTACCCCTGGGAAGCCAAATTAGTGACCATGAGATCCCCTGGAAATGAGAGTAGGACATCACATCTGCATAATTACCTAAGGGCGAGGGGTCCCCCTGAGAAAGAAAGGATAAAAAGCCGGGGAAAGCCAGGTGTGAATTTTGTTATGCAAACCTGGTCAGAAGGCCCACTAAGATGTAAAGAATGGTTAAAACATCTGCTGCAGATGTAAGGGATTTCTGTTGCAGATGTAAAGAATGGTGGGAAGGTTAGGTTTGTCACCTGCTTGTCAAAGATAACCATACCATTTGTTCTTTGTCATTGTCACTGGGGTAGATTTATCACATTCCAGATTGTACCCTCAAGGCTTATGATTTTGAGCCAAGAGGAAGAATGGGGGAGGAATCCCGGTTAGGGACCTATAAAAGGACTCCTATTATCTGTGTTTAGTGCACTCTGACAGTATGGGTTGCCCTTTCCCGTGGGATCGTAATAAAATCCTTTCTACTTTCTACCTGAGATGCCTCTGATTTTAATTCATCAACTGTCTCACACACTGGTATTAAGAAGACAAGCAGGTTGATAAGTTTTACTACAACATGTACATCTGGTTTGGGAACTAAATGCTCATCCCAGAGCTCCTAACTTTCTGTCCTTCGGGAAGTCTTTATCTAATTCAAAAGTCAAATCTAGAAGAAGCAAAATTTGATGGAGGAGGTGAAGGCTGAGCTAGGGTCATTGCAAATTCTCCTTCTAAGAAATGCTGTTTCTGAGGTCAGTCTGACAGGCTCTTTTTATAGCACCCCTAGTGGCCAAAATGAGTTTACAAAGAATTTCCTAATTTTCTAATTCTTAATCAGAATTAATCTTAGAACATGGATTTCAAATCAACAATAAACACAGGCCGTAAAATGAACAAATCTAATCTTAGCTTGGGGTGCTTACCTTTTGTTAGTACCATGGTTAAATACACTATCTAACGCTCAATTACTCTGCATTAAAACATTTTAGCCTGCCCTTGTTACGGAGAAGTTTTCTGGCTACCACAATTTAGTAGATATTTGAAAGGAGGTTCTGAGGATCTGAAGCCCACTAGGTGGTAGCAGAGAGTAATTTAAATACTAGGGATGTCCCTCAGAGAGGCTAGATGTCCCTGTGTGAGAAGTGTCTCAGATGAAAGAAAGGCTGCTAAGATGATCTGCAGGCAGTTTTGTTGATGCAGGTAACTACAAGCAGGGGGCTTAAAGCAGCACTCCCAGGGATGCCATTAAAAAAATAAAAAACTTCAAGCAGAGTGCTATAACTATGGATGACTAGGAAACATCTACGGATGATCCATATGGTTAGACCAGCCTGGCATGGAGCCAGCAGTAACTGGAAGTGTTTATTCAATGCAAAAAGCCATGGGTTTATAGATATGTGAGGCTCCCTGGGTAATAAGGACAAATAGTACTTGCTCTTCATTTGGAAAGCATTATTTGTTGGTTCTATGTTAGCATTTTCTGCCATACTGCCAACGTTAACATCTTTGAAACTAGACAAGTCAGCTAAACAGCCTTGTCTCTATTGTGCTTCTACTAAGTGTAAGTGATAAAAGGGGCACAAAAGAAGTATAAAATACAGAAGTTATAGTTTCACTGGAAGGACCAAAGTGCACGTGTGAAAAGTTAGTTCAAAATAGAAAATATATGATACTTGGATTCAGAAATCTTGGGATTCAATACTAGATCATCTAATTACTAGCTTGGACAAGTTACTGCACAAAATTTTCTTCATTTGTAAAGTGGAATTAATATTACCCTACCTCATAGGTGAGGGTTAAATGAGATAACTCAATTAAAGTGCCTTGCACTTGTAGACTGCTATTCAGTCATTCATTTACTAAGCACTTATTAAATGTTTACTATGTGCCAGGCACAGTGCTAGAAGCTATAAGAACTCAGAGGAGGGGTAGAGGGCACATATATATATATAATAACATACAAAATCATAGACTCTTAGAATTGGAAGGTACCTCAGCGGCCAGGTAATCCAACTCATACTTGTCTAGGAATTCCTTTTAACAACCCACAAGTGTGTAGTGTCCACTTGAAGAATCATGGTAATGGGATGCTCACTACCTTTGGAGGTCACTCATTCCACTTTTGGATAGTCCTAAGTATTTGGAAGCTGGAACTTGCCTTTCTTTCATCTCCACCGATTGCTTCTAATTCTGCCCTTGGAAGCCATGGAAAACAAATGTAATTCCTCTTCTACATGACAGGCATTCAGATACTCACAGATCGCTATCATATGCCCCTAGAATTCTTCTCTTTTGGTTAAATATTCCCAGTTCCTTCAACTGATCCCTAAACATTGGAGGAACTCTAGTCTTCTCATCATCTTGGTTGCCCTCTGCTGGTTTTGCTCCATCTTGTCAATGTCCTTCCTAAAATGTGGCACCTGAGTCAACATAATGTATCTCTGAGCATGATGTGGTCTGACCACGGAGCAGGAGGTCCTGCTTCTATTAACGTAGTCTAAGATTCTGTCAGCTGATAGGCACACGCACCTCAATATTTCTATGATCTCTGATTTTGTTAGTATAAGTATTCCTTACATTGAATTAGATTGTAATTTCTCTTTAGTAGTCAGACAATTTGAAAGGACCGTTGGATTGGATATATCCACTTGGATATTCCACAGCCATCTCAAACTGAACACATCTGAAAGGGAACTCATTATAGCTTCCCCCGAACCTAGTCTTTCTCCAGTGTTCCCTACTTCTGTTTAGGATTCCATGATCTTTTTAGGCACCTGGTTCATGACCTTAGTCAGGCAATGGCATTTATTAATAATAATGATGATGATAATAACTAGTATTTATATAGTACTTTAAGGTTTCCACACATTTTACAAATATTAATTTCTTTTGATCATTACTACAATCTATTATTATCCCTATTTAACAGATAAGGAAACTGAGGTAGTCAGGCTAATTGATTTGTTTAGGGTCACACTGATGGTAAACATCTAAGATTTGAATTCAAGTCTTTCTAACTCCAAGCTTAGTGCACTACTGGCACACTTCCCACTGCACCACCTAAGTGCCTCTATTTATTATTTATTAAATGCCTGGCATTGTTCTAAGTGCCAGGGATACAAATAGAAGCAAAAACAAGATCCATGTCCTCAAGGAACTTCCATTCTAATGGAAGAGACAATATGCAAACAATTATGTACATATAAAATATATACAGTATAAATGGCCCGTTACCTCTTCTTCATCTGCAATATTAATCAGTTGCCAAATCTTGTTGAATCTATCTCCACAATAATAGCTAACATTTACATTGCACTCAAAGGTTTGTAAAGTGCTTTACAAATCTTATTTGATCCTCACAACAACTGTGGGATGTAGGTGCTATTATTATCTTCATTTTAGAGTTGAGGAAATGAGCCAGACAGTTTAAAAGACTTGCCTGGTCACACAACTGGTGAGTTTCTGAGACTAGATGTGAATTCAGCTCTTCCTGACTCCAGTGCAGTGCTTTATCCATGGCATCACCTAGCTGCCCATAACATGAGGAGAATCCACAACATCTCAGTTCCTCTCCCTTCCCTACTCACGCGATCGTTCCCTAGTTCATTCCCTCATCATCTATTTCTTGACCTAGAATGAGAATCATTTAATTTTAATCCTCCTTTGCAGTCTTTCTCTTCTCCATTCCGACCTCCACGCAACTGTCAAATCGAAATTCCAAAAACACAGATTTGACCATCTTCAGTGATTTCCTATCTTTTCTAGGATTAAACACAGACTCTTTCCCCTGGCATTTAAAGGCATTTGTAATCTTCTGCCCTCTCACTTTTCAGTTTTATTTCAGTTACTCCCCTTTATACATGATCTGTTCTAGAAAAATCCATCTACTTGTTACCCTTTCATGACAATCTCTCTTCCACCTTTGTGCCTTTACACATACTGGAATGTGCTTCCTTCTCACTTCTGCCTCCTAAAATCCCTAGTTTCCTTCCAGTCTCAGCTCAGCTCCCCCCTATATTTAGTTCTCTTTTGCCTACAGGAAAAAACACTTTGCATTTACTTTGCTATTTTCTGCTGCTATTCAGTCATTCATTCACTAAGCGCTTATTAAGTGCTTGCTATGTGCCAGGCACAGTGCTAGAAGCTCTAAGAACTCAGAGAAGGGGTAGAGCACATATTAATATACAGTATGTAATGTACATATTGTGTCTCCCTGGTAGATTACAAACTCCTTAAAGGCATGGGGCTGCTATTCATTTTGTTTTTGTAGTCATAGTGCCTAGCACAGAGAATCTTGTTCACAGTAGATGTTTAATATTTGTTGCGTTGGATTGAATAAGATTATGTGATAAAAACAGGTATTACTCTAAACTCATCCTGATGATGTGCTTCCCCAAACTTAGCAAGGCAGTCCTTGGACATATACAACATCATCAGACCTATATATAAAATATGTTCCATTTGATAGGAAGGAAGGAAGGAAACAAACGTTAACTAAATATCTACTATGTGCCAGGCACTGTGCTCAGCTCTTTGCAAATATTATCTCACTTGATCCTTGTGTCAAACCTGGTAGGTAGGTACTATCTTTATTCACATTTTCCAGTTGAGGAAACCAACATTAACAAAGGTTAAGTGAGTTGCCCAGGGTGATATGGCTAGTGAATATCTGAGGTCACATATGACCTCAGGTTTTCCTGATTCTAGGTCCAGTGCTTTATCCACTGCACCACAGAGCTGCCTCAGTTGTGTGACAGGACACAACTGGACTTGCTATCTATTGACATAGCCTTAAAGCACTGAGGGTCATCTCAAATTGTGATGTCATTTGAACAAGATGTAAGTGGAAGATCTATCTATATACATATATATGCGTGTGTGCATACACACACACACACATATATATATATATTGTAAGGTATAAGGAAAATAGGATGAAATCAATTTTCAAAGGAACATATTCTCTTGGATAAAACATTGAGGAGGCTATTAGGGGGACCAGACACAGAACCACCCCTCAGATGAATGTATGAGAGGACCAGTTCAAAGCAGAGAAATGATGACTTCAGGGCACTGTCAACTCAGTTACAGGGGGTTGTTTTAGAGTTTGAAATGCTGTAATTGATAAAAATTTAAATCAAATAACTGCAGGACTCTTGATGACTGATGGAAGGTAGATTCATAACTGACAGAAAGGTAGATTTCTTGAGTGTAACTTCATGAAGTGAAAATGAATTGTTGATCACCAGGATTTGAGAAATTGGGAATAGTGGGGGGAGGAGGGGAACCAGCAAGGACAGAGTATAAAAATCAACAAGAAGATTAAAATGGTAGAAAGGCTTTAGTGGCTTTGCTGGTAGCCTGTTGATTGGAAGAGAAGCATCGCTTTGCTGATTGGTTGGAGAAAGGCTAGAGCATCTACTAGGAAGCTCATTGGAAGAGAACTGATTTTTTTTTCTATTTGAACTTATTGCCCTTTAGCTCCATCTAAAGTTTGAGAGAGGGGAAACCTTTTATAAATGTTTAGTTACTCTGTTGCTTTCTCTCTCTCTCTCTCTCTCTCTCTCTCTCTCTCTCTCTCTCTTTTTGTGTTTTGTTTTTTTTGGAGGGAGAACTATAGGAGGACATACCAACTCTGCATCTGTTTTGCTATGTGCTCTGCTTTGTTGTGAGAAGATACTTGACTGCTTCATAACTGAAGGGACAAAACAGAATTCTTTAGTGTGAAGAGCTAGCTGGTTTTTGTCTAGAGAGCATTTCCTAGAGAGCCAATCTCAGGAGCTTTGCAGTTCTCTGTCTTAAGAGAATTGCTTGTTACCACAGTAGCATAACACTTTTATTTTTTAAGCATCCATTGAAGGCAATTGTAAGTTAAAAGACCTTGTTAATAATTCAGTAGCTTGAGAGCAGAAAAAGTGCAGATTTGCCCATTAGGAAGTAGTGTAGACTAGAAGAATAGTAGCTAGTAGGGAAGTGGCTTCATGTGGTACACAGTGTTACTGAATAGACCTAGGATATTAAAAACTGCAGTCTAGAGTTGTAAATTGTCTCAGTCATATAGCTCTCCCCACCAAAATACCTCTGGCTAAGTTTCTATAAGCATGTACTCACTCTTCTCTATTGACGATGTGTTTATTGGTGAGAGAGTGTGACTCAAGTTTCTGTGTGACCTGTGATGCTTTGATTATTCTTGTATTTACTTTATACTTAATTGTAATGCTATAATTATTGTTCCTTTTTGTCTTAGTGTTAAGTAAATGTATTATGTTTAATAATTAATAGTGTTGTGGTGACTGATTTCATGTAAATGGGAAAGTTACCAGTGGGGGCTCAGGATCTACAGTGGTAAGTAGTTGGAATGTTTTCTCCTGACAACAGGGTTACTCTGGAAGAACTTTAAAGAGAAATTTGATGGTGGCCTCTCTCTAGGAACCGCAGATTGCTGGTGTGAGAATGGGGCGGGGCAGGGGAGAGAGAGAGAGAGAGAGAGAGAGAGAGAGAGAGAGAGATTGGGGGTGGGGTAGAGCTATGCCATGCTTTGACCACATGCATACTATAGATGAGCATATTTTTAAAAATAAACTGCCTCCATGATTTATTCCGATACAATATAGTATAACATGACAGACAAATATCACTTAATAAATGGTTCTAAATAGTAAATATGATCATTCCCCTTTAGTTTTAAGTTTTCTAAGCTAGATAATCTGAATTTCTTTAGCTGTTCCTTAAATATTATGGTTTCTAGTCCTTCAGTCATTTTGTTACTTTCTTTTGCCTGTCTTCTGAATTATCCATAGGTTTTGTATATGTTGTAGGCAAACATAGTGCCTATAATAAATCATACTTTGCCTTTGAATAGAAGAATCTTATATTATTAAGTTGACTGAATCTTACTGGTATATTTATTATTTCACTGAATCCTCAAAACAAATTCTTAGTTCTATTTGCATTTTACTAGTGAATTTACTGAAGCCTCGGGATGTTTTACCCAGAGCCACAGAGGGAGTCAAGCAGGACTAGAAACAAGGTCTCTTGATTTTTAGTTCCAGGATCTCCTCTCTGCATCATACTTTTATAGTCTTCAGGTACTGATAAATTATGCTTATACTAAATGTATCATTATTAAAAAAAATTTAAAAAAAAAAGAAAAGAAATAGCCCTTTGTCTAATTATAATGACTAAAGAAAAGATGAGAAAATGTACCTCTGTGGGAGAGATGAGGGACTATGGGTGGGGAACAATGCAACGTACTATTAGACTCAGTTGATACATTAATAACTTTTTAGAAACTGCTTTTTGTTTTTCCTTTTTTTTCTTTCTCTTTATTCTTTGTGACAAGGGATGACTCTGGGCTAGAGAGGGGAAAGATAAGATTTAGAAATAAAGAAAATGAAAAAAAAGTAAATAAGGAAAATGTAAAAACAAAAGATACTTAAAACATTTACAAATATATATGATACTCAATTCTCAATGCAATGAAATCCATAAAAAAAATCCACATAATTAAACACTTTGATGTTGACTGGGCAAAAAGACCAAAAAACAAAACAAAACCAACAAACCCTTACCCAAGAAATCCCCACATAATATGTATTTTCAATTACACTTTAATGTTCTTTTTGTGCCATCCTGCTCTTAAAATCCTACTTTGAAGCATCATTTTGGCAAAGAGTTGACCTTGGATTCTCAAAGGCTAAATCAATTGGGTATAGACTCAGTCAGGCGCTATCAAGGTAAAAAGACTTTGAATATAGATCCAGACTTTCGGAATTGTAATTAGCAATTTTGTTACCTGGGACAAGTTTTATAGAACTGTACTTAAAGGAAGCAGAAAGGGCACACCCTCAAATTGACTCTTTAAGACAAATTCAGTTGTGGGAAGAGAAGGCCCCTGACATACAAAACCCTCCCTTGGGGTAGAGATGTCAGAAAACCACCTTATGAGGGAGAGGCATACCACCTGCAACACTGGTCCCCAAATTTCAGTGCCTTGAGGCAACAACCCTGTTGCCCCATCCTAGTTATGGCTTTGATGGCATATATGTTCCTAAGTTAGCAAAATTTGTCAAAGTTCAGTAGAAGGCTGACTACTTTGGGATGAATTTTTCAGTCCCAGCAGCTCATAAGAACCAAAAGCAAAGTCATAGATAGTAGTCTGTTTTGGTGGAAGGGCTATCCTGGAAAGTGCCATCATCAAACGTAGTCAGGGTGACTGAATATGTGTCCAGGATGGAAGAAGGCCTGGGCCTATTTCTGCCTGACATGGAAGGGCTACACTGTCATCTTTAGGAAGCACTTTCTTCCTCCCCAAATCCCATGGCAAAGGGGGCAGCATGATACATGAGTGATGGATAAAGTTAGGATGGCTTTAGTTCGTAGCCTGCCTCATACACTTACTAGTTACTACATCTCTGAGCAAGACACTTAATGATTATGACTCTCATTCCCTCATCTTTGAAATGGGGATAATACTAATAGCACCTACCTCACACACAGGGTTCTGGTAAAGAAGTATGGTATAGTGGGAAGTGTGCCGGCTAAGGAATTAAGGGAACCAGAGTTCAAATGCTGGCTCTACCATGTGCCACTTGTGTGACATTGAGCGAGTCTGGGCCTGTTTGATCTCACTGGGCCTCAATTTCCTAATTAGTGAAAGGAGGAGGTTGATTTGCATGATCTTTATGCTACCTTCTGTCTCAAAATCTGCTCTGTGAAATGAGTGTAAAATGTTATATTAATAAAAAAAATTATGAAATGCTTACTGTGCTATGCGCTAGGCACTGTCCCAAGAGCTAGGATAGAAAAAGTAGAACGAATCCTTACCCTCAGGCAGCTTAGATTCTAATATGGATATGTATGTATATGTATATAAAAATATATACTCATAGGATATCCCCAAAGTCTTAGTTATTTTAAGCTTATTAAAGATTTAATAAGCTTATCCAGGCAACATGCTGGATATGTGTATGTGGCTACATCCATGATATCGATGTATATACAAGTCTACATTTAATGTAGACACAGGATAGCTTTAGAAGAAAAGACACTGAGAGTTGAGTGGGGGTGGGAGACCAGACCTATTGTGCTTGACTGGAGTCTTGAAACAAGCCAGGATTCTGACAGGTAGAAGTGAGAGGAAGAGAATTCTACACAAGGGGAATAGTTAGTACAAAGGTGCAGAGGTGGGCAGCTAGATGGCTCAGTGGATAGAGTGCTGGGTCTGGAGTGAGGAAGACCTGAGTTCAAATCCAGCCTCAGACACTTACTAGCTGTGATTCTGGGCACTTAACTTGCGTTCATCTTAATCCACTGGAGAAGGAAATGGCAAACAACTCCAGTATCTTTGCCAAAAGAACCCCATAATGCATGACTGAACAACAACATAGAGATGGGAGACGAAGCATTGCGAGAGGAACAGCAACTAGGACAATATTTCTAGAGTCCATGGAGAATGGTGATGTATCAGGAATTTGGAAAGATAGGAAGTAGCCTAAATGAGAAACAGAGGAATGTTTACATTTGTTCCTGGAGGAGCCACAGTTTAGCAACAGCAACAACATCGTTTTAGGAAAATCACTTTGGTGTCTGAGAGAAAGATGGATTGGAGAAGGGAAAGATTTAAGGCAGGAGACCCATTAGGAGGCCATTGCAATAGTACAAGTGAGAGGTGATGAGAGGCTATCCTGGGGTGGTGACTATGTGAATGGAGAAAAGGAGATGTATGTGAGAGATGTAAGGGTAGAAATGACAAGATTTTGTGGCTGATTGGTTATCTCAGGTGAATGAGAGTAGGATGAGACCAAGGTCATGAACGTCGGTGCTTGAGAGGAAGCTGGTGCCATTGATAGCAACTGGAAAGCTTAGATGAGGAGCAAGTTGGGGGTGGAGGGGGGGAAGATAATGGCTTCTATTTTGGACACATTGAGTTTACATGCCTATGGGACATCCAAATCAAAATATGCAATAAGCAGTTGGTGGTGTAGGACTGATGTCTTGGAAAAAGATGAGGGCTAGATTATTAAATTTTTAACTTCATCAGACATAAACACAGTTTTCCAAAGGCAAATCTAGGCTTTTGAGTAGGGGACACATGCTTCTGCAGGTGACATTGGTGTTTCAACTTCCAACTCCAGAGACTTGAATATACTCTAAATTCACCTTTGTGACTCTGGAAGTAGCTATAGTCTCTTGGCCAACATATCTAAAACCAGCAGAGGGCAGTCATTGTTCACCAAATGAAGTATCCAGCCATCCTCACCTTCAGTCAGCACCCTGAAAGCAACAAGAGCTAACTGATGCAATAACCTAACCTAACCTACACTTCTGTCCTCCTTCCCATAAATCATAATTACTGTGATTGAAGATGTCTCACTCATCTGTAATTGTGTATCTGGAAAGAGATTTGATTTCTTCTTCCCTGTTTTTTTTTTTGTTTTTTTTTGGTTCAGGCATTGAAGATCCTTCTAGAAAGGTCAGAAACACAAATATGCAAAATAACACCTGATGCATATTTGAAACAATAAAGAAGATAACTAACTTGAAAACAAGGAGCTCTTTTTTTTTTTTTTTTTTACTGGAAATCGTGTGCAGAGGCTTGGGTGGAATAATGCTTTCTATTCCTGCATCCAATGAACTGTTGCTGATGGAATGAAGTAATCAGCAAGAAACTTCCAAGGCAAAGTGACTACTAGCAGGGAAATGGAATCTTGGGCAAGGGAGCAAAACCCAGAGCAGAAGTAAAGAAGCTTTGATGTGCATACTTTCTGGGTTATTCTTGTGTGCTGCTTTTCTTAGTAAGTTAGTGTCAGAAGTGGGACCAGATGGAAGAGGGGCTGGAAGAAGGAAAAGAATTTGGAATGCAAAATAAAAGAAATAAGTTTAAAAATGTAATTTGGAAACATTTAACAAAATAAATAAAAATATAATGGAATATTAAAAAACAAATTGTACACAAAATTAAAAAAAAATGAGACCAGAGCCCAGGACTCCTAACTCCCAAATCAATGATCCTTCTATTATACCAATTTAGGTGATTCCTTCATAGTCCCTTTTATCTCAGACATAGTAACAATGATTTTCATTTGTGATAATGAAGTAGGAAAATTTGAAGCTAAAAGATCCAGGTTTATGTTGTTTGGTAGTGTTCTGTAGTGTTTTAACTGGTCCTGGGTCGGGCAGAGAATCAATGGACTGCAGAATTTCAGAGTTAGAAGGTACCTCTCTAAGAGGCAATGGTGTGTGAGGGAAAAGAGCTTTATATTTTGGAGCCACAGGATTTGGATTTGAATCCCAGTTCTACAGCTTACTACCTGTATGACCTTGGCTAAGTCAACTTCTCTGGGATTTCTTTCCTCATTGTTAAAAGGAGATGGTTAGACTAGGTGACCCCTATGGTGTTTTCTAGCTCTCAGCTGATGGTCCCAGTTGGACATGGGTCTGAACAAGAATCACCTTTATAGTATGCCGAAGTGAGGAGCTAGACTTTGCTTGAAGACCTCTGCTGAGGAAGAGTCCACTACCTCCTGAACAGCTTGTTCTATGTCTGGATATCTCAAATTGTTAAGAAACTTTGTCTTATATCAAGATAAAATCTGCTTCTCTGCATCTTCCACACATTATTCCTAGTTCTGCCCTCTGGGATGAAGCAGAATGGGTCTAATCACTTTTCTTCAAGACAGCCCTTTAAATATTTCAAGACAGCTTTCATGTTCTGTCGTCTTTTCTTCTTCAGGTTTAAACATCCAACAATCCTTTTCTATCACAGTCTTTAAGCCCTCATCAACCTAGTTGCCCTCCTCTGAATGCCCTCTACATTGCCAATATTGTTCCACAAATGGAGTGCCCATATTCCAGATGAGGTCTGACCATGGCAGTGTGCAGCTTTGGATACTGTGTGGGCCCAATACTGCCTCCTGTTTAAGGGCAATGTGGTGTAGTGGAAAGAGACTAGATTTGGAGCTACAAGAGCTGAATTCAAATGTGGATTCTGTTCTTTATTACCTCTAGGACCTATAGTGTAGTGGAAAAGAGAATGGGTTCTAGACCTGACTTTAAATCCCACCTCTGTGTGACCTTGGGCAAATTACTTAGCTATTCTAGGCTGCAATTTCTTCATCTTTAACATAAGGATGTTGGATTAGATGCCTTCTAAAGTCCTTCCCAGTGCTAAATTTATGATATTGTTATTTCCCCTCTCTAGTACTTGTTTTTAAAATTTGGAATATAGTTTAAAATCTGATGACCTCAAGTCTCTATCCTTCCCTCTTCTTTTGCCATTAAATTGTGTGTGTGTGTGTGTATTTATATATTCTTGGCATTTAATTGTTGTCAAATTCAACAATGGGGTTGTATGTTCAAGGAGGACTAGTACCTCTGGTGGAGTGGCTTGCCAAGCCCTTTTCAGGGCAGCTTGTCCATCTTTGGTGTCCACCTGTCACCCAGTTCTCACCGGTGGCTCTAAGAAGCTGTAGAATGCATAGTGGCCACACCTGGTAAGGACTGCCTTGGAAGATGGGCTAAACCAGGTTGAGGGTAACTCACAGGAGGCCCGTTGTTGAGCTATGGGGTTGTACTCCAAGCAGGTGAAGACTTCCCCTGGCAGAATGGGTGAATGAGAATAATTTGTTCCAACAGTCCTAAAGGTGGCTGAGGGAGGTGCAGTGGAGTGCTTAGAGCTTGGTCAGACACCAGAAATGTCAAGGTCATTTGCTGCTTCCTAGGCCATTGCCAGTCATCCTGACTTTTGTCCTATCACTGGACTTCAGTGACTGAGGAAGAGAGTGAGGATTACCATTTTGTGCAATTCTGAGTCACTTAAAATTCAATTAATTCATTAGGCAAGACATCACTCTGTGATGTCGTTGGTCCTCTTCAAAATGAAGGACAAACAACAATTCAGTGATGTATCCTCTTGGTAATTTGATTGATATAGCACTTAGTTTCCTCACCAGTATGTGACAGGTTTTGTTTCCTTTTAGCTCTAAATGTATGATTTTTTGACTGTGACCCATCCTGTAGGATTTCTTTAATTCAGCCTATGAACAAGTTGTTCTTTTTGACTGTCATGTTATACTGTTAATTCACTTTGAGTTTCCAGTCCACTGAAATCCCCAGATGTTTTTGATAGAACTATTATAAGGTCATTGCTCCCCAATCCTGTATTCATGTAGTCAACTTTTAAAAATTCAAATATAGGACTTCACATTTTTTGCCTTATTAAACTTTATCTTAAATTATCCTTCACATTTGGTATGATGCTTTAAGGTTTTACAAAGTGCTTTCTTCACAACAACCTTCCTAGGTAAGGAAAACCAAATATTACTGTGCCCCTTTTACAGAGAGGTTACGTGGTCATGCAGCTAGCAAAGTCTGAGGCAGGATTTGAATACACATTCATCATTCTATCTACTATGCCACACTGTTTTGCATTAAATTTGGCCCATCATTCTGGCTTGTCAAGATATTTTTAGAACTCAGTCATTCAAAGAGTTAGCTATAAGGGTGCCATCTAGGCCTTCATCCAAATCATTGATTAAAATGTTGAATAGCACAAGACCAAGGAAAATGTAGTCTATTCTTTCCCCATTAGATTCTGAAGGGCATATTCCTTGAGGGCAGGGAGTCTCTTTTGCCTTTCTTTATAGCCCCAGGGCTTAGCATAGTGCCTAGCACATAGTACTTAATAAATGTTTATTGACTTACTATCTTTATATTGTGTTATAAAGCCACACTACTGTTCTGGGAGTGTATAGTTGACAATACTGTTTAATAGCCAAAACAAAAGACTCCAAACCAAACTTGCCAGCAGTGAAAAAGAGATGCAGGCTTGTTGTCCAGGGTGACTTGCTCCTCTTTCTTCTTTCTTTTAATGTAAACAATATTTTAGTTTTTCCAATTACATGTAAAGATAGTTTCCAACATTCCTTTTTTAAAAATAAGATTTTGAGTTCCAAATTTTTCTCCCTCCTCAATGCTAGACCCCTACAATCATCTAAGTTACTTTCCTCAGAGCCAATGATCCCCAGGGAACCAGAAGTAGTATGAAAACACCTAAACATACCTGCTCTCAATTCTCTAGCAATAGATTGTCATAATTTCACTGATTTTCCCACAGTCTATGACAGCCCACTGGAAGTACAGAAGGACAGTCCCAAGCACAGAGTGGCAAAAGTTAACATGAATTGGGAAGACCTATCCAGCATGCCATTCATGGCTAAACCCTGGAATCTAGGTATCTATGGCAGAGAAGGAAATAAGGAAACAGCTTTTATTAAGAATGTACTATGTGCCAGACACTGGGCTAAGCACTTTATAAATATTATTTCATTTGATCTTCACAACTGTGGAAGAGACAGAGTAAAGGCTGGCTTACTCAGGGCTATCTAAAATCCCTCTGAGAGCACCTCAGTTTTTGGTCATAGTTTGTGATTCACTGTTCATTATAGGGTCTCCAGCTCCATGGGGAAGGGAAAAGCTATTTCTGGGATGAGGGACAGCAGGTCATCCTGCCTCCTCCCTTCTAAGCTGGATCTAGAAATTCTAGTTGACTGTAAATTATATTACACAGTGTATAATGATAGCTAGTATTTATATAAGATTTTGTAAAGTATAAGTTTGTAAATATGTATGATCACATTTAATTCTCACAACAACCCCATGACCCTGTGTGGTCTACAGTTTTTTCTCAAAAAAGTGGATCTATGATTTGGGCATGTGGTTTAAAAAATTATAAAAATAACAAATTAAAAATCTTCAATTAAACACCAGTATGGAAATCCTGAAAATCAAAGGAGAGATTAATAAAATTTAAATTAAGAAAAGTAAAGATAGTAAATAAAACTAAGAGCTGATTTTGTTAAAACACACACACACAACAAAATGGTTAAACAATTTGTTAATTTGATTTAATAAAAGAAAAAAGAAACTCAAATCAGCAGTATCAAAAATAAAAAAGGGTGAATTCACTACCAATGAAGAGGAAATTAAAGCAATTATTAGGAGATATTTTACCCAATTGTACCCCAATAAATCGGACAATCTAAGTGTAATGGATGAATATTTACAAAAATATAAATTGCTCAGATTAACAGAAGAAGAAATAGGATACTTAAATAACCTTATCTTAGAAAAAAAAATTGAATAAGCCATCAATGAGCTCCCTAAGAAAAAAATTCCTAGGATCAGATGGATTCACAAATGAATTCTACCAAACATTTAAAAAGCAATTAATTCCAATCCTATATAAGCTATTTAGAAAAGTGAAAGGATCTGTCTATGCAAAAATATTTACGGCAGCTCTTTTTGTAGTAGCAAAAATTTAGAAATTGAGGGGTTGTCCATCAATTGAAGAATGGAAGAACAAATTATGGTATATGATTATGATGAAATACTATTGTGCTATAAGAAATGATGAGGGGGATGGTTTCAAAAAAACCTAGAAAGATTTATATGAACTGATGCAAAGTGAAGTGAGCAGAACCAGGAGCACATTGTACCGAGTAACAACAATATTGTAGCAATGATCAACTGTGAAAGACTTCACTACTCTGGTTAATAACATGATCCAACACCATTCTGAAGGAGACATGATGAAAAAAAATATTATCCACTTCCCAAGAGAGAACTGATGAACTCTGAGTGCAGATTAAACCATAGTTTTTAAACTTTCTTTGTTTTTCTTTTTTTGCAACACGGGCAATATGAAAATATGTTTTTGTATTAACAACAGCTAGCAGCTCCTGTGGGGGTGTAAGATCCCTCCCGCCCCTGCCAGCACCCAGGAGGCTGCCAGGATGCCGGGAAAGCACAGGTTCTTTTTATCTGCTTAAACAAGGAAAGCACGGTGAAGGGGTTGACCAGTTTACTTTAATCCAGCATTCAGTTAGCATACAGACAACATTCATTTAGTTCAGGGGAAAAACGCCAGCATTCAATTAGCATTCAGTTAGTTCAGGGGAGCAAAGAGACAAGCATTAAGAGATATACCAAATACAGATTCATTCACGTACTTCAGGGGAAAAAGCCAGCACCCTGAGGTTCAGAACATTCATTTAGTTCAGGGGAAAACAAACCAGTACCCTGAACCTCAAAACCAAAATACAAACAAATTACAAATATCAACAGACAGACCCAATACAATTCATAGTTACCAACATCTGGGTTTGGCCTGAGAGCAAGGGCTGACCCAGAGTCACGCTCCCCGCTGCTCTCACACCAACCAGAAAAGGAAAGAGAGCTCTTCAAGCTGTCCTCTCCCATCTTATAGAGTTTTTGACATCATCAAGCGCCGCCTGAATGACCAGGGCCAATTGGTTCTTGAGTTGGCCTCTCCCCCTAGCATAGACTAGGTTAATACCCAATAGGGCGTGGCTCTGGAGTCAACACCTCCCCTCAGCCAGCCCCATGACTCATCACACAGGAAGTTCTCTGCTCTCTGGGCTTCCTGCCCTGGAAGAGAAGCAGCAAGCCGGGGGAAAGGTGAAGAGTTTCCCCAAGGATGACCCCACCATTCTGGTTACAGTTTTGCATGATTTTAGAGGTATAATTTGTATCACCTCTCTTATCTTTTCAATGGGTGGGGGAGGAGCAGGAGAGAGGGAGAAAATTTTGAACTGAAAATGTTTAAAAAGAATGTTAAAAATAAATAAATATTAATTAAAAAATAATCTTACGTGTCCAACATCACATAGACAATATGAGTCAGAGGCAGAACTTAAACCCAGCTCTCTAATCATTTCACTGTGCTGCTCCCATGTGAAGGAAATGAAAGACAAATACTCAGAGTACTGGTCTATGAATACATAAATCTTGGTCAGACACTGTGTCTGGATAGTTAGCTAGGTTCAACATGGAATAGAAGGAGGATAGTGGGTCAGATGACCATTGGTAAATTGCACAGTGTTTTTAATGATTCTGAGCTTGTTCCTAAAACAAAGGGCCATCTTTTAAACATCATTCTTAGAGTGATCCTGTATGACTTACAAGTCAAGGATTACAAAAAGTCTGCAATTAATTAAGGTTTTAAGTAACTCCAAAGACACTGGAGAAGTATATAATGGGGTGGGAATAGGCTGTGACCTATTACTGATGAAAGACTGTGCAGAAGTTATATAAATGATGTCATCAGAGAGATGTGTGAACAGATAAATAGGTGGGTGGTTATATCATGAGGGGAAGAGATAGTGGACATTCCCTTTGCTCTATTGGTATCCACGAAATATTAAGAAGTCTAGGGTAAGGTCTTCAGCATGTTATCTGGAAACCTGTTGGAAGACATACTGGAGAATATGTAAAAAGGATTATACAAGATGAGAAGTCAGAGATAGATTGTAATGTGGACTGTTGAGTGAAGTACCTCCATCAATGAAATCACAGGTTCACCAAAATTATTGAAGAAAATTCAGTGCAAATATTTTTCTTGTTCATAGCACTTCTCTTAATGCTGCCTGTATGAATTTTATCTGGGCAAGCATTTTAAACACTTCTATAATGCAGATTTTTTTTTTGTTTTTGTTTTCTTTGGAGGGGGAAAGGCAGGACAATTGGGGTTAAGTGACTTGCCCAAGGTCACACAGCTAGTAAGTGTGTCAAGTGTCTGAGGCCGCATTTGAACTCAGGTCCTCCTGATTCCAGGGCTGGTGCTCTACTCACTGCGCCACCTAGCGGTCCCTTATAATGAAGATTATTAAATTTTTCTTTATAACATCTATTCTATACCTGGTTATAGATTATTTACTCTGTTAATATTTGTAAAGATGTAATCTTTCATTCTCCACTATTTTTTTTAATGGTGTGATCTTTTATTTTTAGATCATTTATCCTTAATCTATTTTCTGTTTCCCAAATTACTTTTGTAGGATGAAGAAATGTTTCCCTAATACTTTTTTTTATTTTATAATACTAGGCTATTATAATATTACATATAAATATACAATAAATATTTATATATAATATATAATAAACATATGTTAAATATATATATAAATATAATAAATATAGCATATAAATATATAATAAATATCATAATATTTATAAAATACTGGGTCTTGCTTCCTTAATGGTCATGGTGGGGAGAAAGGATTGGGCAATGAGAGCCCACTCCTGTGAACACACGCACACACACACACACCACACACACACACACACAGCCATGCTCTGCTTGACATAATTCCCGCATGGACCCGAGGATGTGTAACTTGTTTCTGTGTACTTACCACTTGAAGAAGAGCCTTTTACTTGGTTTCTGACCCCAGAGTGCTCAGCAGTAGGAGTGCCTTCAAAAGGTACTAATTGACCAAGGCATTTTCTTTTTCCTTCCTGGCTGCATTCAAGTGAGAAGGGCAGAACTGCTGTAAGCCCTACGGGGGACAGAATTCTTGGGACCTTATCACCCCATCTGGGCCTGGCCTGTGGCTAAGCACATGGCCCTGCTGTTGTTTCTGTTGTGACTCTTCCTTCTTGCTCTTAGCTGAAGCAGAACTAGCCTAGGTTGCAAGCTTGTGACCTTCATAAGGGCAGAAGAGTGAGGCATCAGAGGTCTGGGAGCAAGGGCAGGCCAGAGATTGTGCTTGACTTGCATAGCCCCAAGGAACAATTGGGACCCAGCCCAGCAAGTACTGACCACAGAGCTAAGATAATTGATGCTAAAAGAAGGAAGGACTCATTTATGGACTACATTGAATTTGGAAGTGAAATAGGTAGGGCAGATACTGTGGAGAAAGTGCTTTAGTTTTAGCTCATTCAACCCAGGGTGAGCCCAGGGTCACCCCAAGGTGACCTTGGGCAAGTCATTTTATCTCCATTTGCCTTAGTTTCTTCAACGTTCTTTTATTTATTTTCAGTTACTCTGCAGATTTATTTTAGTAAACAAAAAAACCTTGCTATCAGAAAGCAAAAGACTTAATTTCATGTTCTTGAGTGAGAAAAAAGAGAAAAAAACCTTTCCTAAAAGCAATTTCTTTTATAAGGTGGTGTATCACAGAGTGTGCTCCTAGGTGTTTAGAGGAAATGTTTGCTCTTGCTACATATCTTTTTTTTATGACAGTATCTCTTTGTAAAAACTAATTGGTTTTAATTGTTTAAATGCTAATCTCTGGTGGATTGTCATAGGGGAAGATGAACTGGAATTGGGAATTGAGCCAATAACATTAGAGAATCACCCCTGCAACAATAAAGTGGAGGGAGAGCCTTGTTCAGAGACTTTACTAATTTGTGAGAGTAAAAGTTAGGATAAGGATGACCCAGAGTTTATAAGGATTCTATGATATATTTCACCAAGCAAATTTATGTTTTTTATACAGTACCAAATATCTTTGATAATTATTTTAAAATATGATAAAAATCTGACATCAAGTTGCCTTCCTTTCTAATTTTTTTAGATATTATTTCCTTTGTTATTCCTAGCCTTTTATTTATTTATTTTTCTAATTTAATGAATTATCCTTTTGGTAATCTCATTGGTATAGCACTAAATATGTAGAAAAATTTTAGAACCTTCCTCTTTATTATATTGATGTGGCCAAAGCTATAGACACTGTCTTTCTAAAGTTTTTGGCTTTCCTTTATTTCTATAATGAAAATTTTTTGAGAGTTGCATTTAAATAAGACCTGTGTTGTTCTTCATAGGTTAACACATATATTTAATGTATTTAATTGTTATTTTTTATTTAATATATTTAGTTTTCAGCATTGATTTTCACAAGAGTTTGAATTACAAATTTTCTCCCCATTTCTACCCTCCCCCCCACTCCAAGATGGCATATATTCTGGTTGCCCTGTTCCCCAGTCAGCCCTCCCTTCTGTTACCCCACTCCCCTCCCATCCCCTTTTCCCTTTCTTTCTTGTAGGGCAAGATAAATTTCTATGCCCCATGGCCTGTGTATCTTATTTTCTAGTTGCATGCCAAAAACTTGTTTTTTGTTTGTTTTTGAACATCTGTTTTTAAAACTTTCAGTTCCAAATGCTCTCCCCTCTTCCCTTCCCACCCACCCTCCCTAAGAAGTCAAGCAATTCAACATAGGCCACATGCGTATCATTATGTATAACCCTTCCACAATACTCATGTTGTGAAAGACTCACTATATTTTGCTCCTTCCTAACCTATCCCCCTTTATTGAATTTGCTCCCTTGACCCTGTCCCCTTTTGAAAGTGTTTGCTTTTGATTACCTCCACCCCCATCTTCTCTCTCTTCTATCATCCCCCCTTTTTTTAATCTTCTTCTTCCTCCTTTTCTCCTGTGGGGTAAGTTACCCAATTGAGTATGTATGGTATTTCCTCCTCAGGTCAAATCTGATGAGAGCAAGATTCACTCATTCCCCCTCACCTGAATTCTCTTCCATTCCTACAGAACTGCTTTTTCTTGCCACTTTTATGCGAGATAATTTACCCCCTTCTATCTCTCCCTATCTCCCTCTCTCAATATATTCCTCTCTCATCCCTTAATTTTATTTTATTTCTTTTAGATATCTTCCCTTCATCTTCACCTCACCCTGTGCCCCCCCCCTCTCTCTCTCTATATATATATACACACACATACATACACACTCATATATATATATATATATATATATATATACACACATACATACACACTCACATATATATATATACACACACATACATACACACTCATATATATGGATATTCCCTTCAGCTACCCTAATACTGAGGTCTTGTGAATCATACACATCATCTTTCCATGTAGGAATGTAAACAAAACAGTTCAACTTTAGTAAGTCCCTTGCAATTTCTTTTTCTTGATTATCTTTTAATGCTTCTCTTGATTCTTGTGTTTGAAAGTCAAATTTTCTATTCAGCTCTGGTCTTTTCACTGAAAAAGCTTGAAAGTCCTCTATTTTATTGAAAGTCAATATTTTGCCTTGGAGCATGATACTCAGTTTTGCTGGGTAGGTGATTCTTGGTTTTAATCCTAGCTCCATTGACCTCCGGAATATCGTATTCCAAGCCCTTCGATCTCTTAATGTAGAAGCTGCTAGATCTTGGGTTATTCTGATTGTGTTTCCACAATACTCAAATTGTTTCTTTCTGGCTGCTTGCAGTATTTTCTCCTTGATCTGAGAGCTCTGGAATTTGGTGACAATATTCCTGGGAGATTTCTTTTTGGGATCTATTTGAGGAGGCGATCAGTGGATTCTTTCAATTTCTATTCTGCCCTCTGGCTCTAGAATATCAGAGCAGTTCTCCTTGATAATTTCTTGAAAAATGATATCTAGGATCTTTTTTTGATCATGGCTTTCAGGTAGTCCAATAATTTTTAAATTATCTCTCCTGGATCTATTTTCCAGGTCAGTGGTTTTTCCAATGAGATATTTGATATTGTCTTCCATTTTTTCATTCCTCTGTTTTATAATATATTGATTTCTCATAAAGTCACTAGCTTCTACTTGCTCCAGTCTAATTTTTAAGGTAGTATTTTCTTCAGTGGTCTTTTGGACCTCCTTTTCCATTTGGCTAATTCTGCCTTTCAAGGTATTCTTCTCCTCATTGGCTTTTTGGAGCTCTTTTGCCATTTGAGTTAGTCTATTTTTTAAGGTGTTGTTTTCCTCAGTGTATTTTTCAGCATTTTTTTTGGTTCTCCTTTAGCAAGTCATTGACTTGTTTTTCATGGTTTTCTCGCGTCCTTCTCATTTCTCTTCCCAATTTTTCCTCTACTTCTCTAACTTGCTTTTCCAAATCCTTTTTGAGCTCGTCTATGGCCTGAGACCAGTTCATGTTTTTCTTGGAGGCTTTTGTTGTAGGCTCTTTGACTTTGTTGACTTCTTCTGGCTGTATGTTTTGGTCTTCTTTGTCACCAAAGAAGGATTCCAGTGTCTGAGACTGAATCTGGGTGCATTTTCGCTGCCTGGCCATATTCCCAACCAACTAACTTGACCCTTGAGTTTTTCAGCAGGGTATGACTGCTTGTAGACTAAAGAGTTCTATGTTCCATGCTTGGGGGGATACGCCAGCTCTGCCACACCAGCATTCCTCCTTTCCCAAGAACCCCCAACCCGGACTGGGCTTAGATCTTCAGCAGGCTGTGCACTCCTGCTCTGATCTGCCACTTAATTCCTCCCACCAGGTGGGCCTGGGGCCAGAAGCAACTGCAGCTGTAGTTCTGTAGCTGCCCCACCTCTGCAGCCCCCGGGGCGGTAGCCCAACCATGACCTCCTTCCACTCCCGCAGCTTTTCCCACTAACATTCTCTGTTGTCTTTGGTGTTTGTGGGTTGAGAAGTCTGGTAACTGCTGCAGCTCACTGATTTGGGGCGCTAGGGCACACTCCACCGGGCTCCTGGTCTGGTTGGTCTGCACCGCTCATGCTGGACTCTGCTCCACTCTGCTCTGCTCTGCTCCCAGCTCCGTGAGGGATAGACCTCACCCAGAGACCATCCAGGCTGTCCTGGGCTGGAGTCCTGCTTCCCTCTGCTGTTTTGTGGGTTTTGCAGTTCTAGAATTGGTTCAGAGCCATTTTTTAGAGGTTTTTGGAGGGACTCGGCAGGGAGCTCATGCTAGTCCCTGCTTTTCAGCCGCCATCTTGGCTCCACCCCCATTTAATTGTTATTTTATGTGGAATTTCCCTTTCTATCTTTTTCATCTGTTTTTCGTTAATTGCATACAAAATGCTTGGCAATTTTTGTTGATTTATTTTATATTCATTCATTTTACTGAAGCTATTAATTATCTTGATTATTATTTTTTGTCAATTTTCTGCTAATATGAATTATTTTCCTCCTCTTTGCTCTTTACTTATTTCTTTATTTCTTCTTGTCTTATTGCTATTGTTAATATTTCCAGAGCTTAGTTAAAAAAATAGGAAAAAAACTGTTGCCGTCTTTGCTTGAACCTTTTATCTTATTGGGAAAGTTTCAGTGTTTCTCCATTACAAATAATTCTATCATTTGGTTTCAGGTAATTGCTCTTGATTATTTTGAGGAAAGCTCTTTTCTTTTCTAAGCTTTTTAGCATTTTAAATTTACATGAGTGCTATATTGTGCTGAAAGCTTTTTCCACGTTTTGTGCCTATGATTAATTATGCTAATAATTTTAATGTTGAGTCATCCTTGAATTACTGTTATAAATCTCACTAATAATAATGAATAAGTATTTGGCTATATTACTATAGCTTATTTGCTAATATTTCATTTAATATCTTTGCATTGCTATTCATTAGCTGTACTTGTCTACAACTCTTGCTCTGCTTCCCGGTTTGGGTATCAAGAATGCATTGCTTTCAAAGAAAGAATTTGTTGGAATGTATTCTTTTTGGGAAACATTTCAATACCATAAGGATCATTTGTTTTTTATGCAAATTTGAAAGACTTCACCAATAAATCCATCTGGATCAGGAGCTATTTTCTTTGGCAGTTCTTATATGGCTTGCTCATTTGCTCTTTCTAAGTTTGGATTTTTGAATTTTCTATTTCCCGTTGTGTTAATTTTACTATTTTTGCAATTTTTTTGTGTTTATTAATTTGATTAAAGTGTACAGTTTTGGAAAAACATAAGTGGGCATAGTAATTTCAAAGAATTTTCTTTTTTTTCTTATTTATTGTCAATTTCATCTTCTCATTTTTGATCTTGATAATTTGGTTTCCTTTTCTCTATTTCTGAATTAAATTATTTAATGAGATCAGTTTCATTGGTCTTTTTTTTTTAAAAGCAAGTCATTGTTTTGCTTATCTGATTAAAAATTTTTGTTTTCCACTTAACTCTCCTTTGATTTCCAGAGTTTGTCTTTTCATGCTTGAGATGACAAATTGTTGATTCTTTGGTTTTTAAAATTGCATACTTAACTCATTAATTCTTTTTCTCTTTTACTAATATGTATTCAGAGGTACACATTCTCCCCTACAGGACAATTTGATCTGCATTCCATACATTTTCTTATTTTATCTTACAGATTTGAATTATTTTAATACTTTAATACTTATTCTTTCTGTGATTTGGTCTTTGGTCCACTGCTTATTTAGGATATCATTATTTATTCTTCATCTAGGTATGTATCTTTTGTTTGCATTTGAGTAGTTTTTATCATGCTATGATCTATAATGGATGAACTTAATATGGTCAAAAGATAGGAATAAATATTTTTCAAAGAAACATTGTAGATTGTAAATCACCACATAGACCCTTGCTCTAAATCACTAATGAAAAGAAGACAAAATTAAAACTCTGATATTTCATCTCATACCTTACAAATAGGCAAAGATGGCAAATATCTTGAAGGAGCTTTGAGAAAGCAAGCACACTAACAAACTATTCATGGAGCTGTGAACTCTTATTAGTTTTTCATTTCTTAGAGTTTGGTTTCCTTTTAGTATGATTTTATGATTTAGTAAAATTTACATTTTACATTGCTGTAGTCTCCTAGTTTGTGACATTTAAAAAATTTGAGATATAGTTTCTGGGTAATTAATCATCTTATTAATAATGCCAGAATTTTATTAATTAAAGGAATGGTCATTTGGCTGTCTCTCTCTTAGACCAAAGATGACTCATGATGGTAGGCTGAATTTAAATGGCCTTGAAGAGTGGGTGTTCCTAAGCAATTGATTAACAATTAATGAAAGGTGGACTTTACAAAGAGAAGTGGGCTCACTACTATGAGGGACTAGCAGAGTGACATCTGCCACTCTTGGACAAAGACTATCTCTACACTCAGACCACTCCCAGCCTTGGGAAATCTAAACAAAGGATCTACCTCCAACCAAACTTGTCTAAGTGGTACACGATGGGCGGGAGTTCACCTAGGTGGTCTAGGTGGGGTAAATTTTTGGCAGAGGTAAGTAATGCCCTTCCAAGGCTGAGTTTAGGGCAAGGAAATAGCACAGGAAAAAAGTCTGGATCTCCCCCATAATTGATTATTAATAATCATTTCTGTCATTGTTCTGGCTTATTTCATTCTTATCAGTATATAACATTTTCTTATCTTTCTCTGATTCATTATATTCCTCATTTTTATTGTATGATAATATCCTATTACATTCATATAAAAAGTTTATTTGACTATTTCCTAATCTATTAGCACCAATCCAATTTATTTTCACTTCTTTGCTAGCACAAAAGTACTTCTATTGAGCATGCAGTCCACTAACCTCCCCTAGATCTTTCTCCAAAGAACTGTTTTTAGCTATGCCTCCTCCATTTTGTATTTGGAAAATTGATTTTTGGGAATAAGGGTAAGAATTTACATTTACCCCTTTAAATTTCATCTTATTTGATTTAGCTTAGTTTTCCAGCATGTCAAGACTTTTTTGGATCCTGACACTGTCATCCAATATGTTAGTGTTATGCTTCTTGGCTTTGGGTCATCTGTCAGTCAGTGATATAATGTTAAACAGTAGAGGGTCAGACAAAAATTTCTGTGGCAATTCACAGGGGACTTCCTTCCAAATTTAAATCATACTATTAATGAGCACTCTTCAGGCCAGACCATTCAACTCACCTAATTATACGGTCGTCTAGCCCACATTATTTATACAACTAACCATTATAAAGTTTGTGTAGATAATTGTGCTACTTTGGGGGGAGGGGGATGATATAAAATCTATTTAATAGACAGTCAGGGGTGTGCTGGTAAATATTTAACAATTGACTTTTAGAAAAAAGTACCCACAACATATTTTAAAATTTAATCTGCATTATCAACATATTCTCTATCACTTTCTTAAGTCTAGACAATTAACAAAGCAAGAAATTAAGTCCTAATGTGTAGCATTTGCCAATTTTTGAGATGTAAATATTCACACTGAAAATTTAACAACCAGCTCTCAAAAGGTAGTATGACGTAGCTCCAGCGTACTCTAGCACATAGTCAACAGCCTCTTTAGCTTTATTTTATATTAGATACTTGAACATTGTACAAGAAATATATGCAGAATAAAGATGAAAATCATTTATTGAATGTTTATAATGTACCAAGCCCTGTGCTAAGCAATGGTTATAGAAATACAAGCAAAAAGAAATAGTTCCTGCTCTCAAGGAGCTTATATTCTAAGAAAGTCCAGAGGATCAGGAGTAGATTCTGGAGAGGAATGAAGAAAGACATGGTTGACCTGGGCATCTTCCCTAAAATGGAAGTTTCAGAAGGTACAGACCAGTCAGGGTAAGGGGCCAGAAGAGCAGAGTATTCTTTCAGTGTGAGAAGGATAGGGGCAGATGAACCTCTAGGGAAGAAGGTGGGGCCAAACAAACATGACTAATAAATGGCAAATGAACAGAAGTAAAGACGCTGGTTGTAGTTATCATAATTTCTATAGATAACTCTCACCCCCAAACTAATTAGCAATCTTATGAACATGTCTACTTTTTCAGAAGTGGGGATGGCTGAGAAAGTATAACTTAGTCAACATAAATCCAACTGCAAAACATGGCACATGTAGAGGAGTGTTGTTATCTTCCTGTATGATAGACAGACTTTGAAGAGGCTTCTTGCTGGTTAGAGCATGCATGATGAATGAAAAATTAAAATATTCAGCTCCTGGACTTAGCTATTTCTCTAACTCAACCATTTGATCCTTGCCTTTTACCTTGTAACCGACCCTGATGTCAGTGACAGGAGCATGTTCTATTCAGAGGATTCTTTAGATGATTATTTCTTGTTCGTTGACTCCCTTTCTTAAGCAAGTTAACATTTGTATTCATCTTAACATTATTCAGCTGTAATATATGTCTCGAATGGCAGAAATCTCTAACAGGATATCAGATCTCTCAAAAAAAAAAAACAAACAAACTAGATACAAAACTTCAACCAATGACTGTCCATGATATAATTATCTTTTCTCCTAGTTCTTCATTTTGCAAATCTCCTTGTCATTGCTTCCAAAAAGTACTATCTAAGAATGTCACATTGGAGTACTATTGTGAATTAAAATGGTTTTCCAGGCCTTACTGCATAGCAGAGACCTCAATAGGAATTTCTTCACGTGGGACAAGAGGTAAGAATGGTGTCAAGAAGCATCTCAGTGACACAGTGGGTAGAAGAACTGGCTCTGGAGGCAGGAAGACCTGATTTTAAATACAGCTTCAGACACTAGGACCCTGGGCAAGTTACTTAACTTCTGTTTGACTCCGTTTACTCAACCATAAAATGGGGGTGAAAGTAGCATCCACCTCACAGCGTTGTTGTGAGGATCAAATGAGATGATATTTGTAAAGGACTTTGCAGTGTTTGGCACATATTAAGTGCTCAAAAGATGGATGTTTTGAAAATGTTATTTCCCTTCCTCCCTCCCTTCTTTCCTTCTCTTCATTCTTTTCTCCCTTTCTTCCTTCCCTTCCCTTTTTTCTCCTTCCCTTCTTCCTTCCTTTCCTCCTTTTCCTCTCTCTTGCCTTCTCTCCCTCCTTCCCTCCCTTCCTCCCCTCATTCCCTCTTTCCTTTATTCCCTCCTTCATTACCTCCCTCCCTCCTTCCTTCTCTCCCTCTTTCTTCCTCTCCCTTCTTCCTTCCTTTCCTTTCCTTCCTTCCTTCCTTCCTTCCTTCCTTCCTTTCTTTGAATCATCTGATAGTTTCTGATCCAATCCAATCTGACACAACAAGCATTTAAAATTTTTTTTATAGTATAGTTGCATTTTATTTTTTTCAATTTTATTTGTTTATTAAGATTATTGAATATTTTATTTTTCCCCTCAGTTGCATGTAAAGACAATTTTTTTATTTTTTTAAAAATTTAAAAAAATTTTATTTTAGACTCAAACACCAGAACACAAATATAGAATAGAGAAAAGAAACAAAAACATATCATAAACTTAAATATTGGAACTTAAACACAAAGTAAAAAAGAAAAAAAAAAGCATGTCATGTGCATAGCGGAACATGAGACAATTCAAAATATGTAACAATAGATTTTCATTTTAAGAAAGTCTGTATGATAAATACTAGATGTGTTGAGAGCTGTCCATCTTTTTTCATTGCCTCCTTGTAAGTTTTCTTTTGTTCTCTGCTGTGCACTTTTTTACTTTGTTCTTTTTCCCCCTCTGCCCCTTCCACCCAAGACTACAATTAAGTTAGGATATGTTTCTCTATAGTTTTATATGTATATATATATATATATATGTATATATATACACATATACACATATGAACATATATATATTCCCCCATCTAATTTCTCTGTATTGATTCTTCCTCTTGCACCTCATTTGTATTATTACTCTTTTTAGCTATTCCTAAATGGTTTTACTTTTTAAATTCATATCACACTCAGGTTTTTCCCAATCTTTCTTATGAGTTAACCAATTATTCATAAGAATCTTAGACATACATTTTACATATATAAAAAGTAAAATCTGTCCTTATTGAATCCCTTATAATCAGTCTTTGGTATGTACCCTATATTTTTCTTGGCTCTTGTATGTCAAATCTTCTATTAAGTTCAGGTTGTTTTTTTTTTTAACAAAGTCTCGAAAGTCTGACAATTGATCAAATGTCCTTTTTTTTTTCATTCATGGTTATCACACTTTGTTCACCCTAAGATGCAATTTTATTTCTTTTGTGGGGGAAAATCTTGAGAACTTGGAATTTTCTGACCTACTCCACCATCTTCCCTGACAATTTTTAACATTCTGATATAGGTTATACATGTTCAATCATGCAAAACACATTATCATATTAGTCATGTTGTAAAAGAAGACACAGACTCAAAGGGGGAAAAGAAAATCAAGAAAAAAATGAGAGTGAAAAATAGTGTGAGTCTGCATTCAGACTCCAGCAGTTCTTTCTCTGGAGGTGGATAGCATTTTTCATCATGAATCCTTTAGAATTGTCTTGGATCATTGGATTGCTGAGAATAGCTAAGCCATTCATGGTTGATCATCTTATGATATTGCTTTTCCTATGTACGATGTTCTCCTGGTTCTACTCAGTCCACTTTACATCAATTCATATAAGTTTTTCCAGGTTTTTCTGAAATCAGCCTGCTCATCATTTCTTACGGCATAGTAATAGTTCATTACAGTCATATGCCACAACTTGTTCAGTCACTCTCCCACTGATGGGCATTCCCTCAATTTCCAAGTTTTTGCCACTACAAAAAAGGCTGCTATAAATATTTTTGTACAAATAGGTGCTCCACTCCCTTACCCCCTGTTTAAAAATCTCTTTGGAAGTATAGATCTAGTAATGGTATTGCTAGATCAGAGGGTATGCACAGTTTTGCAGCTCTTTGGTCAAACTTCCAAATTGCTCTCCAAAGTAGTTGGACCAGTTCACAATGGTGCATTACTGTCCCAATTTTCCCACAACCCCTCCCACATTTATCATTTCCCTTTTCTGTCATATTAGCCAATCTGAGAGTTGTGAGGTGGTGCCTCAGGATTGTTTTTTTAATTTGTATTTCCTTAATTAATAGTGACTTAGAGCATTTTTTTCATATGACTATGGATAGCTTTGATTTCTTCATCTGAAATCTGCCTGTTTATATCCTTTGATAAATTGGAGAATGGCTTGCAGTCTTATAAATTTGACTCAGTTCTCTATATATTTGAGAAATGAGGCCTTTATTGGAGTCATTTACTGTAAAAAATTTCCCTCCAGCTTTCTGCTTTCCTTCTAATCTTGGCTGAATTGGTTTTGTTTTAAATTTAATATAATTTTAAAATTTAATATAATCAAAATTGTCTATTTTATATAACGTAAAGCTCTGTATCTCTTATTTGGTCACAAATTCTTTCCTTTTCCATAGTTCTGACAGGTAAACTATTCCTTGCTCTTCTGATGTGCTTATGGCATCACCCTGTGTTTAAATCTTGTAACCATTTTGACTTTATCTTGGTATATTGGTGTAAGGTCTATACCTAGTTTTTGACATACTGTTTTCCAGTTTTCCCAGCAGTTTTTGTCAAATAGTGAATTGATGTCTCAAAAGCTGGAGTCTTTGGGTTTATCAAACACTAGATTACTTCTCAATCTTGTGTACCTGATCTATCCACTGATCAACGACTCTATTTCTTAGCTAGTACCAGACTGTTTGAGGATTACCTGTTTATAATACAGTTTGAGATCTGGTATGACTAAGTCACCTTCCTTCACATTTGTTTTCATTAATTCCCTTGATATTCTTGTCTTTTGTTATGATTTTTCCCATCTTTATAGGGTAATTTTTTGATAGTTTGGTGTGGCACTGAACAAATAAATTAATTTAGGTAGAATTGTCATAGTATATTGGCTCAGCCTACCCATAATCAATTGACATTTCTCCAGTTATTTAGATGTCTTTATTTGTATGAAAAGTGTTTTGTAATTGTGTTCATATAATTCCTGAGTTTGTCTTGGCAGGAGGACTCTCAGGTATTTTATATTGTCTACAGTTATTTTAAAAGGAATTTCTCTTTCTATCTCTTGCTGCTGGATTTTGTTGGTAAAATGTAAGGATGTTGATGAGTTTATGTGAGTTATGTGAGTTTATTTTGTATCCTGAAACTTTGCTAAAGTTTCTAATTATTTCAACTGTTTTTTAGTTGATTCTGTAGGGTTCTCTATGTGTACCATCATATAAAAGTGATAGTTTTGTTTACTCATTACCTATTCTAATTCCTTCAATTTTTTTTTCTATTTCTAAAGCTAGCACTTCAAGTACAATATTCAATGATAGTGGTGATAATGGGCATCCTTACTTCACCCCCATCTAATTGGGAAGATTTTTAACTTATCCCCATTATAGATATTACTTACCATTTTAAAGAATGCTCCAATTATTTCTATGTTCTCTAGTGTTTTTAATAGAAATGGGTGTTGTATTTTTTCAAAGCTTTTTCTGCATCTATTGAGATAATCACATGATTCATTTTGGTTTTGTCATTGACATGGCCAATTATAATGATAGTTTTCCTAATATTGAACCAGCCCTGCATTCCTGGTATAAATCCCACTTGGTTATAGTATATGATCTTTATGATATATTGCTGTAATTTCCTTGCTAGTATTTTATTTAAATTTTTTCATCAATATTCATTAAGGAAATTGTTCTATAGTTTCCTTTCTCTGTGTTTGTTCTTCCTAGTTCTGGTATCAGCACCACATTTGTGTTCTAAAAGGAATTTGATGGGATCCCTTCTTCATCTATTTTTCAAAAATTTTATATAGTTTTGGAATTAATTGTTCTTTAAATATCTGGTAGAATTCACTTGTGAATTTATCTGGTCTTGGGGATTTTTCCTTAGGGAGTTCATTGATGGATGGCTTGTTCAATTTGTTTTTCTAAGATAGAGTTATTTAAGTACCCTATTTTCTCTTCTGTTAATCTGGGCAATTTATATTTCTATAAATATTCATCCATTTCACTTAGATTGTCAGATTTATTAGCATGTGGTTGGGCAAAATAGCTTCTAATTATTGTTTTAATTTCCTCTTCATTGGTAGTGAGTTCACCCTTTTCATTTTTGATATTGGCAATTTGGTTTTCTTCTTTCTTTCTTTTTAATCAAATTAACCAAAGGTTTATCTATTTTATTTTATTTTTTCATAAAACTGGCTCCTAGTTTTGTTTATTAGTTCATTTTTTTACTTTCAATTTTACTAATCTCTGCTTTGATTTGCAGGATTTCCTGTTGGCTGTTTAATTGGGGATTTTCAATTTGTTCTTTTTCTAGTTTTTTTTTTAGTTGCATGCCTAATTCATTGATCTGCTCTTTCTCTAATTTCTCTATTGATGTAAACATTTAGAGATATAAAATTTCCCCTAAATATTGTTTTGGTTGCATCCCATAAATTTTGATATGCTGTCTCATTGTTGTCATTCTTTTTAATGAAATTGTTGATTGTTTCTATGATCTGTTCTTTGACCCACTCATTCTTTAGGATTAGATTATTTAGTTTCCAATTAATATTTGATTTCCAATTAATTTTTAATCTATCTTTCCATGGCCCTTTGTTAAATGTAATTTTTATTGCATCATGATCTTAAAAGGATGTATTTAATATTTCTGCCTTTCTGCATCTGGTTGTAAAGTTTTTATGCCTTAATACATGGTCAACTTTTGTGTAGATGCCATGTACCACTGAGAAAAAGGTATATTTCTTTTTATCCCCATTCATCTTTCTCCAGAGGCCTATCACATCTAGCTTTTCTAAAATTCTATTTATCTCCTGAACATCTTTCTTGTTTATGTTTTCATTAGATTTATCTAGTTCTCAGAAGGAGAAAGTTGAGGTACCCCACTAGTACAATTTTACTGTCTATTTCGTCCTATAATTAATTTAACTTTTCTTATAAGAATTTGGATAGTATGTCATTTGGTGCATATATGTTTAATATTGGTATTATGTCGTTGTCTATGGTACCTTTTAGTAAGATGTAGTTTCTTTCCTTATTTTTTTAAATTAGATTTATTTTTGCTTTTCCTTTTCTGAGATCATGATTGCTACTCCTCCTTTTCTTACTTCAGCTAAATGAAGCATAATATACTCTCCTCCAGGCTTTTACCTTTACTCTATGTGTCTCTCTGCTTCAAATGTGTTTCATGTAAACAACATATTGTAGGATTCTGATTTTTAATCCACTATGCTATCTGCTTCCATTTTATGGGTGAGTTCATCCCATTCATATTCACAGTTATGATTATTAACTGTATTTTACTCCATTATGTTTTCTTCCTGTTTATATTTCTCTCTCTCTCTCTTTCTCTCTCTCTATCTCTCTCTATCTCTCTCTCTCTCTTTCTCCTTTCATCCGTTCCCTCCTCACAGTGTTTTGCTTCTGATTACCAGCTCCCTCTTTTCTATCAGTACCCCCCTTTTCCTGTCCTCCTCTTCTCCTACTTTCCTATAGGGTAATATAGATTTCTATACCCAATTGAGAGGGTATGTTACTCCTTTGAGCCAAATCTAATAAGAGTAAGGTGCAAGTGATGCTCACCCCCTCCCTTTGTTCCCTCCACTGTAATAGGTCTTTCATGCTTCTTCATGTGAAATAGTTTGCCCATTTTACCTCTCCCTTTCCTCTTCTCCCAGTGCAATCCTTTTCTCAATTTTTTAAAATATTATCCCATCAAAGTCAACTTATACCTGCACCCTATCTATGTATACTCCCAACTGCCCTAATAGTGATACAGTTTTTAAGAGTTACAGGTATCTTCTTCCCATGTATGGATGTAAACAGCCTAACCTTATTGAATAACCTATGTTTTTTTCTTTCCCATTTCCCTTTTTATGCTTCTCTTGAATCTTATATTTGAAAATTGAATTTTCTGTTTATCTCCGACCCTTTCATCAGGAATGTTTGAATATATGTTTTTTCCCCTGAAGGATTATGCTCAGTTCTGCTGAGTAGGTGGCTCTTGATTATAATCCAAGCTCCTTTGTCTTCTGAAATATCATATTCCAAGCCCTCTCATCGTTTAATGTAGAAGCTGCTAAATCCTGCATAATTCTACTGTGGCTCCTTGTTAACTGAATTGTTTCTTTCTGGCTGCTTGTGGTATTTTCTCCTTCACCCGAGAGCTCTGGAATTTGTCTACAATATTCCTGGGAGTTTTCATTTTAGTATCTCTTTCAGGAAGTGATTAGCGAATTCTTTCAATTACTATTTTGCCATCTGGTTCTAGAATATCAGAGCAGTTTTCCTTGATAATTTTTTGAAAGATACTGTCCAGTCTCTTTTTTTTTTTTGATCATAGCTGTCAGGTAGTACAATAATTCTTAAATTATCTTTCCTGGGTCTGTTTTCCAGATCAGTTGTTTTTCCAATGAGATATCTCACATTTTCTTCTCTTTGATTGTTAATGTCTCATGGAGTCATTAGTTTTCACTTGCCCAGTTCTAATTTTTAGGGAATTATTTTCTTCAGTGAACTTTTGTATTTCATTTCTATTTGGCCAGTTCTACTTTTTAAGGAGCTGGTTTTTTCAGTGAATTTTTGTACATCTTTTTCCATTTTTTGTGCTTCCTTCACCAAGCTATTGATTCTTTGTTTTATGTTTCTCTCATTTCTTTTCCCATTTTTCTTCCATCTCTCTAATTTTTAAAATTCATTTTGATCTCTTTTAGGAGTTCTTTTTGGGCCTGAAACCAATTCATATTTCTCTTGGAGGTTTTGCATGTAGGTGTTTTGGCATTGTCCTCTTTTGAGTTTGTGTTTTGAGCTTCCCTGTTGTCATAGTAGCTTTCTATGGTCAGGGTTTTTGCTCATTTTCCAGCCCATTTCATGACTTTTAAAGCTTGACTCTACTCCTGGGGTACAGGGAGCACTGTCCTGGGCATCTTGCACCAGGGTTCAGAGGCCTAGCCACTGGCCTGCTGTGTTGGAATCTCTACACCCGGATGTTCACCTGGTGCATTGGGGCCTATGGGGCTAGCAGCTCACCTGCTGCTCCTAGGCCAACAGCCATGGTGGCTCATTTGCTGTGCCAGGAATGCCAGGCCTGCATGCTTGTTTGCTCTGCTGGGGCCACTGGGCCTGCTGGGCCTGGCCACTCACCTGTTGTGTTGGTGCCTAGAGGCCTCATAGCTGGCTTGCTGTGTCGCTGGCTTGTGGTGCTGGAGCTGCAGGGCCTTGGTTGCTGATCTGTGCTGGGTCTGGGGGCCTCCTGCTGGCTTGCCCAGACACTGCCAGTGCTGGGCTATGCTCTCCTTTTCCCCAAGCAAGACAGACCTTTCCTGCAGTCCTTTTAAGTATCCTAAGCGGGAAAATTGTTTCACACATCCTTTTGTGGGCTTTCCTGCTCCAGAATTCATTTTGAGTTGATATTTGAAGTTGTTTGGAGGGGACTCTAGGAGAGCTCAGGCAAGTTCCTGTCTTTTTTCCACTATCCTGACTCCACCTCCTAGTTTCCCTCAAGCATTTATTAACTGTCTATTATGTACCAGACAACTTTTATACATTCTGTAGATCAGTTTGCAGTGTCAATATGTTAATTAGCACATTGATAATCTTCTTTAAGGTCAATTTCATTGAACTTACCCTCCTTCATAATAACAGTGCTACAGAGTAACAGCAACATTGTTTTAAGACCAACTTTGAGTGAATAAATAATTTTGACTATTATAAATACCCAAATTAACTATAAAGAACATCTAAAGAAAGACACCATCTGTATCCAGAAACAGAACTGATAATTAGAAGTATGTTTAAAATGATTATATATATTATATATATTTTATATATATGTATATATATATGTGTATATATATATATATATACACATACATTTGTGTCTAATGGTAGCCATCTCTAGGGTGGAGAGGGGAGGGAAAAAAGGGAAAAATTTACATGATAACTTTATTATACATTTAAAAGGAATAGCAAGTTTTACATAATAGATTTTCATTTTCATGTGTAATCATCTTTTCTTAAAATTATCATACTATGTTATGGAAACACCTGTTTTATTCCTTAAATAAAAAAAGAAAATTTTTAAAAAAAGAAAAAAGAGGTGGAGCTGAAGAACTTTCAAGACATGGGAGAGAGCAAAGATATGAAGGTGGAAGGTTTGTGTATTTAGTGTATGAGTAAACATTAGACAGGCTCATATGGATGGAACAGAGAGTGTGTAAGGGAGACTAACACAAAACTGGCCTGACCTAGAAAGAGGTTAGAGTTGGATTATTAAGGTCCTTAAATGCTAGAGAGAGGAGTTTATATTTTATCTTAGAGATAATAGGTTTCTGAGTAAGGAATTGATATTGGTCAGACCTCTTCTTTAGGAATATAAATTTGGTAACTATGTGGAGCAGGCTTGCACAACCTGCGACCTGTAGGCCACTTACATGGGACAACTAGTGAAAAATGTAGAGAAAAACATCCTTTGTATGTAGAGGGAACCCTTTGATGGGCTGAGGGTTGTGCAGACCTAATGTGGAGGGTAGATTCTAGAGGGGAGAAACTGACTAGAGAGAGATTAGTTAGGAAGCTACCATGGCAGTCTAACTGAGAGGTGAAGGGGCTATACTCCTAATAATTGTGGCATGAGTAGAGAGAAAGGGATGGGTTTACAGAGATATTGTGGAGGTGATATTGATGTCTTGGCAGCCAATTTGATGGATGTGGAGTCAAATCTGCATTTGTTACAGGCATGGGCAAATAACATATCCTCTCTGTGCCTCAGTTTCCCTATCTATAAAATGGGGATAATAATCCTTATATTATATATGTTAAGTGCTTGGTAAACTTAAAGGCCTTAAGTAGATGTCAAGAAAGATGTCCAAATCTTTATATTTCAAAAGGCTTCTTCAGGAAATGAGAGGCCAACAAAGCACAATTAAGCAGAGAATGTTTTAGATATCAAAAAGTCTTAATGTATTTGAGCAGGCTGTCCAGTTGTTAGGCCACAATGAGGTTAATCCACAGTTGATATACATTTATACTATAGATGCTAGAGACAACTTATGCTCAGACTCATGGGGATAAGGGTCTCAACCGCTCCCAGCCCTGGATTCAGCCATTTGGTTGTGTTCATTGCTCTGCAGTTGCCTGACTTTTCAGTAGTGAACATAGGGTTCCCAATTCTCATGTGCAGTGGCTCATCACCTTCATCTTGGCTTCTCCAGAAGAAGCTGCTATTTATAGAGTTAATTATAGGAAGGGTTAAGGACTAGAGGTTTTGGGGTTTCCATAGCAAGGGGGTAAAGTAAAAAGGTACCCAAGGGACAAACCTGAATCAGATGTAGAATAGGGAGTTGTTTCTGCACATAAAGGGGAATGCTGAACAGATCCAATAATTTATCACTACTAGTGCCATAATTTGAAAGGCTAATACTTAATTCGGAACACTATATCTGCAAAGCTGTTAATTAGCAGTTTTACACATCACAAGACCACTCAATTCCATTTCTGGTCACTTTTACCATTGTGCAAAGTCAGCCACTTGTGCAGAGTCAGTCTGAGTGATCCTTATGTTTAAAACCTTATTTTTGGGTATATGTGCAATTCAGCCTGCAGAAGATAGTGGTCTGGAAATACTCTTGCACATGTGCATTTAGACAGGAAGGAAAAGCTGAAGTGGCACAAAATCCATCTCCCCATGATATGTGTGCCAATCAGTACACTTCTACCCTTATAGGGAAGTTGTTTATTCCTGTCTATAAAAGCCTCACGCAGTTTGAAATCCACACAAGCCGCACTCCAACTGCTTGCTACATTGGCATGCTAATAAAATATTTTGCCTTTCTTTTCCTGAATTTGCCTCATTGACCAGGGTGAGGCCTGAACAAAGATTCATTTTATCAATTTTGGCCACCACAAATGGGTTCCTTCACTCCCATGACTGTCACTGGGTGAGCCTACTCTCTGATTCCACAGCTGGCACTCCGACCTTTGTCTGATGGCAGGTTGAAATAGACTCTCTCAGTGGTAAGTCAGAGAATTAAACTGCCCAAATTCAGGGAGGACAAGGAGAAACAGGACTTGAGCCCAAAATTGATGTTTTCTTTCATTTGTGCAGAAAGATACGGGAGCAGCACCCTGCAAAGAAAAAGGCAATGTAAGTAACTGGTCTTGAACCAAGATTAGGTCATCAAAGGTATCACTATTGATATGGGGGCAGGACAGAATAAGCCTCCTGATGACTCCCCATTAGGAAAGGCGTTAAAAGGTGGGACAAAGGAAAACTGCCAGTTCACCTGGGAATGTCTAAAACTTGAGTGGTAAAGCTCAGCAAGGAGTAGACTTGGTGTGTAGATGATTGCAGAAAACAAATTGGCCAGACAAATACAGGACCTTTGATTATCACCAGCTGAGCATTCTAAAAACTAGATTTTGGGAATCTAGCGCCTAGACAAATTGGTACTGTTGGGCAGAATTTTCAAGCCGAGACTGCACCTCATTACCACGTTCATTATAGGCACCAGTTGGCACTACCAGGTCTCTACCATATAATCCAGGTTTTTCAGAACCAAAGATCATGGCACCTTCAAGAAGCACTCTTGTAGGGAATACAATATCAGGAGACATTGTATCATGGCAGCAATCCACCCCCTTCTTTTAGACAAACCTAGTTAATGTCATTAGGAAAATTAAGAACATTATAAGGAACCATAACTCCACTTGAGAGGATATTGATGAGTTATTAGAAGTCCTGTCTTGTGGTATAAAGTTAGAGGATGAACATAACAGGACTCCATAGCCCGGAATGGCTCCCTATTGGAATTACAATAATGAGAGGGACTAGGGAATGTTCAATGATGCAAAAAACAACCCTCTATGGTGTTCTCAAACTCTAGAGCAAGAAGGACAACAACCGATAGATTGGGAAAAATTCCATGACACTATACAGAATTTAGATGACTATTCCAGCGCTTTCTATAGGCAGCAGACATTCAGGATTATTTTCATAAATTCTGCCCCAGCTGTAGTGGGAAAACTATTAGTGAACTCGGGGAGAATTGTGTCCTATGTGTTTGATGGGTGGAAGGAGAAGGAACTTAGGAAAGAGAGGGAAAGTGAGGTTAAGGAAATGAAGATTTTGGCAGCTGCTGTGAAGGGGCAGATGTAGGAGTATAGAGGAGAAGGGATAAAAGACTAGAAAGAGAGATTTGGGGGGTGTATGCTTTTACTGTAAAAAAGGAGGGGCACTTTAATAGGAATTTCAGGAAAGGCAAGCTGGACAGCGATGTGAAGAATCAACTGCTGCGTGCACTTCCACTCCACTGTCACCCTTGGCCCTGCAATCACCATGGACTTGTGGATATTGAGGATCGGTATGCACAGTGAGAGGAAGGAGGTGGTTGGGAACAAGGAGTATTTGGGGGGAGTGTTGAAGGGGATGATTACTGTGAATGGGACACCTTTTATTTGCTTGGTGGAAATAAGGATGACTTTCTTGGGGCTTAAGTGCTCCCCTAAAGGTTTCCCAGCATTGAAAGCTGAAAGAGTAATAGGTATATCTGGGAAAAATGGGATGTGTACTTTAACCACCCTGCTTAAAGTAGTTATTGGATTAATGTATTTTCATCTATTTCTGTTAATGCCCAATTTCTCTATCTCGTTGTGTGGAAGGGATATGTTGTAAACATGAGACCTTAATTCACTATGATGTGGGAGGGGTTAGGTTAGAATACAAAGGAATTGATTCAACTCATTGGGCAATATTAAAGGAACTTAAAAGGTTTATGGGGCCCCTTAGTATCTGACTTGCCTCCCATGTTACCAAACTTATTTATACTTCAGGGAGACATCTTGTCTCCAGCTCTCCTAGAATGGATCTTTCCAGGTCCTACGCACCAGTCATACAACCATCACTGTTGCTGAATGGGTGACCTGAGTACAGCACTCCCATGTGAAGCCTGCCATGACTGACCTCAGCCTAGCAGAGGAAGCAGCCCCTGATCAGCCCCTAGACCCAGTTAAGCCAAGGAAGACTTTGTCACTAATCAGTGGTCCTTGGCTGCTTGTTTGTCTGACCTTGATAATTAGGACTTAATCCCTCACCTACTATCTACCATGTATTAATTAATTAATTAATTTGTGCACTTTATGCCCTGCTTTGAGTATTTGGGATTGGAGGAACAGATGAACTCAACACTTAATGTACATCTGCTCCCACATGCCAACCGTGCCTTTAACTGGACCAATTCCTGGCTATATGCATATGCCCCTTTGTCCTTGGAGGGAAGGGATACCCCTGGTGGGCATGGGATCAGACATCTAGGACTTGTGCGATTATTTATTTGCAATCAATAAAGCAAATTTAAATACAACATCTAATTGTACTTCCATAGGCTGGAAAAATGAGTCCTCCTGCTCATTCATTTTTAATTGGGAAAAGATCACCAACCTTTTGACATTCTCACCTCCTTTGAACTTGCTCCATATTGTCAGGCCACCAGTACTGTGTTATGAGGAAAATGGGACATAAGGTCAGGAATTGAGATGGCAAATGGAATGTAATTATACCCTATTCCTGAATTACAATGTGATTATTTAGGAGGGGAATGGCCTTCTGAGAATTGGTCTTAAGCCAGGGGGCCAGGCACACATGAATGATTTTTTTTTAGGATGGTCCCATGGGGATTTTATTTCCTGTGTAGCAAAAAGCATATTACTGGCTCCCCTTAAATTGGACAGACAGATGTGGGTTGGGGTGGGTGCTCTTTGGCCCTTGGCCCACACCTGCCCTGTCTCCTAGCACATACTTGTGAAACAACCATTTAGCCACACAAGTTTTGGTGACATCTTCCCCTTTAGAGGGAGAGCCTGAACATGCTTTTTCCATCAAATTACCCATGTGTGGGACCAGATGCAATCTAGTATTATTGAATAAAATGAAAAATTTTGGCAAGTATTTGTTAATGTACCCATAGGTGCAGTAGAAGGGTTTAATGCTGATGTCCACACATTTAGGGCTGTGGCCTTACAAAATTGACTGACTCTAAATTTCCTTCAGGGAGAAGGGGAGGGGTATGCACTCCCATAGGTTAGGAATGCTGCACCTGGGTTTCTGACAACTTTAACAATATTCATCCCTATCTGGACTCAGTTTGGAAGGCCTGGAACACATCCCAGGAAGATAGCAAGGAACCCTTGTCCCCATGGGAATGGCTAACCCCTTGGGTTCCTAATCTCTTATGGCCGAAGTATCTATTTGTGGACTTTCTCTTGTGTTTCATCATCAGGATTGTGTGTTGCTTGTGTTTACAGTGCCTCACTTGGTGTGAAGAACTGGTTCCCAAGTCAACTCCCAAATTACAAGCAGAAGAGATGAAAGCGATACAGTTGAAGATAGAGGAGTAATGTATATACAATTATGACTCTGCACCATAAATATAGTTAGCACCAAAGGGAGGACTGTGCAAAGTCAGCCACTTGTGCAAAGTCAGTCTGAGTGATGCCCATGTTTAAAACCTTGCTTAAACTTTGGGTACTTGTGCAACCAGCCTGAAGGGAATGGTGGTCTGGAAATACCCTTGTGCCTGCACACTTGGACACTTCAACATAGTTGAAGTGGTACGGAATCCATCTCCTCATGATACGAGTACCAATCAGCATGCTTCTGCCCTTATATGGAAGTTATTTACTCCTATAAAAGCTTTGATGTTTGAATTGTGTGCCAGCCACATTGCAACTGCTTGCTGCCTTGGTGGGCTTACTTCATTGACCAAGGTGAGGCTCAAACAAAGATTTCTTTTAACACCATAAGCCATAATTGGAAAGATGCTATAGTCTACTCATTCAGCTTTCCACTGTCCTTTGTGTCATCTGTAATTTTGATTCCTCAAAAATTCTGGTGTTTCATGACTTATAGGCGTGTAGCATCATTGGGTGAATATTGGTAGTCAAAAGATGGTCTTTCAAGCACACGTAGATAAGGAGCAGTTTTATACATCTTCTGTGTACTGGCATTGTCCAGTGAAGTAGCTAAGCTCAATCCAAGTGGGATCTCTTCTTCTTGGGACCTCTTCTAATACCAACATTTCTTTATCAGAAGCCTGCTACTGCATAAAAAACATTGCATTTATCATAAGAACTGCTACTGCAGTTCTCATCCCAACCTTTTCAGTAGATGTTGCCCTGGTCACCAACTCCCACAGGTCTTCTAGGGCCATTTGATGTTAAGTAGGTTGATGTGAAAGGAAAGGATGAACAAAATGATGCAGCCAGGCCAGGAGCCTGGCTAGTTAAATCCATGTTCTCTGTGGGGAATAAGAAATTGGAGAGCTCCAGATCATCATTATGCTAATAGGAAAGGACCATTCCTTCTTCTATACCCTGAATTTTAGTCACAATTCTGTTCTCAAAAGCAGCCTATCAAATATGTACTAGTGAGAAGAAACCTTTTTCACCAAATGTAGCAGCCTGAATCATCTGCTTTTCTAGCTCAGCAACCAACAGGGGGAGGTGTTGACTCTATTGATGAATTATTCACACCTGGAAGTAGGCAGAGAATATCTGCATGTATCCCAAGAAGGTGGCGGAGAGGTGTGCTCAATGGATTTGAGTGTAATGCCAACTGAGCTAACCTAAAGGGTGTGCTACTAGGGGGTGTTACATATAGAAAATCATCTGATTATAATCATCTTCTTGTTAAGAGCAAAAGAATGAGATAAATAAATGGCAGAGCCCTGATTGTCCAGGCTTAGAGGTCTGGAACAAACAGATTCTTTTTTTTTTCTGATTTCCTTCTTTTAGTTCTCTTTGTTTCAAGGCAGCTAAAGAAACAGATGAAAAGATTTTTTTTAAATGCTAAATTAAGTCTGAAAACTAGCATAATGCAAGACTAAAGTGAAAATCCAGAAAAGTAGGTGGAAGTGATGTGAGAAGTTGTGCCATACAGATCAGCACTCACTCAACAACAAACATTTATATACCACCTGTTATGTTGAGGGACCTCATAATCCTACCTCAGTCTCACCAAAGAGAATCTCAAGAAAGCCTTTGTACCTGATGAGGGGTTTTGAAAACTACATTAATGATTGCTCAGTAACCAAAAAGCAGTTTCTCTGAAAGATTCTTCTCTGCTTCTAAGCAGCATGGTATAGTGGAAAACACATTGGATTTGGAGTGGAGAGACCTGGGCTCAAATCCTGCCTCAGAAACTTAGTAGTTAGGAGAGCGTGAGCAAGACAGCTACCTTTTCAGGGAGTGAGTTTTATCATCTATAAAATATGGTCAGCTCATAGGTTTGGTTTGAAGGTGTAATTAAACAACATACATAAATTCATAGATGAAATTGGGTGGAGTCAAGAGGAATTAATTAAACCAGGCACTTGGCCAGGTGCAGGGATATGGAGAAAGGCAAAAACAGTTTCTTCCTTCAAGGAGGGATGTTTTAATGCATGCAAACAATCATGTATAAACAAGATCTAATCAGGGTAAACTGGAGGCAGTCTCAGAAGGAAGGCAATAGCATGGAGGGGCACTAGGGAAGGCGTCTTGGGGAAGATAGGATTTGAGTTGAGGACAACAAGTAGAAGTGAAATGCAACATATTTGCTGGCATTTCTAGAGCGATCTTGTCTTATCATCAATGACAATGGAACTATCACATTCGTACTCCAGCACCTCAACATACAATGTTCTATATGAGGTAACTCTTCAGTGTGAAGCATTCAACCTGGCAACACTGGTCCTATTACTTTATTTTGAACTCATCATGCACTTTACACTTCTTGTTTATCTGAGCATTTATTCTTGTTTCTGCTCTTCTCCTTACCTCTGGATTACCTAAAATCTACTTAGGTTTTAAAGCCCATCTTTTAAATATCAACATTCATCCAATGATGCTATATGCTTGTATATCATGAAACACTAGACTTTTTGAAAAATCAAGATATCAGATGACACAAAGGACAATGGGAAGTCGAATGATCCTTATCAATGCTGGCTTATGGCATGACTGACCAGAAATGGAATTGAGATAGTCATGTAATGAGAATAAGGGATTCTAGTTGCATGGCCCAAGTGTTGCACTGGCATACATAAAATGTTAGAAGATTCACAAGAAGGCCTCTAGCATGGCATACTGCATAGAGCCTCTGCAGAGGCTTTGAGAAAGGCCATGGACAATAGTCACACAGGATGAATAAACATGGATGAGCATCATTCTACAGGGATGGAGGGATTTCTGACACATATGGGATTATGGATCTGTTGAAATCTCAAAGTAGGTATCCAAGCAATATTCAGATGAAGGTTTCTCAAATTGATTGAACTTCTTTGTTTTTTTGGCAGGGCAGTTGGGGTTAAGTGACTTACCCAAGGTCACACAGCTAGTACATTCGTCGAGTGTCTGAGGCCGCATCTAAACTCAGGTCCTCCTGACTTCAGGGCTGGTGCTCTACTTACTGTGCCACCTAGCTGCCCCGTAGTCTATTGATTTGCCTAGCACCAAGGAGCTGGTAAATGTTGGAGAAGGAAATTGAAATTAGTTTGTAATGTGATTGTGAGCTTTAATACCTTAGAGATCATCTATTCCAACCTACTTTTTTAAAATTAAATTTTATTTTATTTTCAGATCTACATGCTCTTTTCCCACCTTCTCCCACCTCAAAATAGAAAGCAATGAAACCAAAATCCCAATTATGAATATGTATAGTCAAGCTAAACAAATTTCTCTTTGGCTATGTCTAAAATTGTCTAAATCTGCACTCTGAGTCTATAACCTCTCTATCAGCAAGTGAGATGAATGCTTCATCTTGAGTCCTTTGGAATTGTGATTGGTCACTGCGCTGATCAAAGTTCCTAAGCCTTTCAAAGTAGTATGTCTTTATAACATCGCTGTTGTTATATATATTGTTCTCCTGGTTCTGCTTATTTGACTCTGCATCGGTTTGTATAAATCATGTAAGTTTTCCCAGGTTTCTCTGAAATCATCCTCTTCATTATTTTTTTATGTATTTGAATCAATTCCCTATATTTCCTATAGATGAGGTTGTCATCAGAGAAATCCACTTCAAAGGCTTCCCCTCATTTACCTGTTTCTTTTTAAATTATAGCAGCATAGGTTTTGTTTGTGCAAAACCCTTTAAATTTTACACAATTAAAATCGTCTGTTTTACTTTCTCTGATTGTCTCTTTCTCTTATTTGGTCATGAACTGTTCTCCTATCCATTGGTCTGATCTTAACATCTAAGTCACATACCTATTTGGATTTTATCTTGGTATATAATGTGAGCTGTTAGTCTACACCTGGGACTGCTTTCCTCTTTACCCTATAGTAAAAAGTTTGGTTGGTTTTTTTTCCCAATACTCAGTCCTTACCACAATAGCTAGATTCTTTGCCAATCTATTAATTTTAAGTAAGAGGAAACTGAGGATCAGATAGTCAGTCAATAAATTTTATTAAATGCTTACTACGTGCCAGGCACAGTTCTAAGCACTTCAGATACAAAGAAAGGTAAAAACTAATCTTGCTCTCAAAGAGCTCACATAACAGTGGAAACTACATGTAAATAGTTGTACAGATTCAAAACAAAAGGAAGATAATCTCAGAGGCAGCTGAGGGACGCAGTGAATTGAACGCTCGTCCTGAAGTCAGGAAGATTCATCTTACTGAATTCAAATCTGTCCCCAGACACTTACTAACTGCGTGACCCTGGGCAAGTCATTTAACCCTGTTTGCCTCCGTTTCCTCATATGTAAAATGAGCCAGAGAAGGAAATGGCAGGAACCACTCTAGTATCTTTGCTAAGAGAACCCCAAATGGGGTCATGAAGAGGCAGACACAGCCGAGACGATTGAACAGCAACGACGATCCCAGAAGGGAAGGCCTTAGCAGCTTTAGGGAGGAGGGTGGGAAGAGAGATGACAGAAAAGGCCTCCTGAAGAGGATGGGATTTGTGCTGAACCTTGAAGGACGTCAGAGAAACTATGAGGAGGAGGACTACTCTAAGTTTGGGGGACAGCTAATGTGAAGGACCCAGAGATGAGTGATGGGGTGTCAAATGACTTCCCTAAAGTCACACAGAAAGTCAGTTCCTGGGTCAGTACTCAAACCCAGGCTTTCCTTGCCCAAATCTAGTATTCTTTGAGTCTAGGTACAGAGGATGGAGTCTACCCTCAAAGGACTTAGCATTTGACTTGCTTAAGTGGCATGGCATTACAGATGTTTTTGGTAACAAACATGTACAAGATTGTTGTTCATCCTTTGTTTTTCTTTTTTTTTAATTTAAATTTTTTTATTTTTAGTTTACAGCACTCAGTTCCACAAGTTTTTGAGTTCCAAATTTTCTCCTCCTCCCTCCCCTTCCCCCTCCCCCCCCAAGATGGCATGTAATCCAATATATGTTCTACATATACCTTCCCATTAAACTTATTTACACAATAGTCAAGCTGTACATCCTTCATTTTTCAAAGAAGACCAATGACATCATGGGGTGATATTGCTTTGGAAAGAACAACTTTTGGGGAGTTAGAGATTCATCCATTGTTCAGCTGACATTTGCTGAATCTATCTGATAAAGTTGCTTTTCCCTTCTCCTAACACACTTTTAAGATGCAAAAATATAGAAATTCTGCTCCTTCCCCTTCCTTCCCCAGAGTGTTTTAAGTCACACTCTGATATGTACACAGTAGGTCCTTAATAATCACTGACTGATGTTGGCAGTAAATACAAAACAAAACAAAACGAACAAAAACACCCTAGGATCTCTTGTTGAAGAGAGTTGCTCTTTGCAATAATAATTTTAAAAATCCAATGAGATGTCAGCTCCTCTCTTAGCCTTTGCCTCTCAAACACTCTTTCAATCAATTCTATTTCCATGGTATGACTACTTTTGTGTCCACATTCCCCTATTTATAGTTAGTCAATGTTTACGCTTCAGGGATGCACAGGTAGAAGCTTGAAGGCCTCTGCAGAGGCAGGCTTGGGGCAGAAAGATCAGCAGCATTTTGCTCAGTGAGCGTGGTTACTACTTGCTTTCATAGCTATTTCTAGTTGCTGAGAAATGAAAACAGCCACCTGATTTATCCCTGCAAGGTAGCTAGGACTTTTGCATTAATGAGGCTTCAGGAATAATCGTGAGGGGCCCATAACCATGTGTGTAACAAGGTGGGGTGGTGGTGGTCCCAAGATAGTAACTTTTAGCCAGTACCTTGGTATCTCCAAATGAGGAAGTGCTCCCTCTCCCTTTTCCTCAAATCCTAAGTCTGACACAGCCTCACTCACAGCTTAACTTGGATAGTGAAATGGATAAATCTTGCCAGGTAACAGGGGCAGGCTCAGTTGTGCTGGTTAAGTGTTTAACAGTTAGCTTTCTGAAAAAGAATTGTACTCATGATGTACTTCGAAGTTTAATCATTATTATTAACACTTTCTTAAGTCTAGGCAAACACCAAAACAATAAATTAAGCTGTGTATTGTAGCATTTGTTGATTTCTGAGGCTCACACTAAAAATTTGATGATCAGCCTGGATTTGAGGTGGTTTCAGCAATGCCCCTGGGTACAGGTCAGACAAAACTTTAGAAAATAGGCATCCTGGGAAAATGAAAAGGAAAGGACATTCTGTTAAAGGCCTATAGACCAATTTTTTGCCCAGTGCCTTTATGTGGGTGGCCACCCAACTACAGACTTGCTCTCATTTATCAGGTTTGTCTCTTTATCAAAGCTGATATAGAAGAGTTTGTAGTGGGAAGCAAAAGTCTATATTATAAACATTCCCACTACCCCATCCCCCTCTGCCCTGGACCCTCCAAGTTGAATTTTATCAAATGTGTTTATGAGGAGAAGGGTCTCTTAATGCCGCTTACCCAAATGGAATCAAGGAAATATTCTGGTTTCTCCATAGCAGGAAAACTTCCCCAAGAGAATGCCGTGTCAGTAGGAGTGTAGGGGTATGTGTTAGGTCTCTGGAAATGGCTTGTTATTTAGAGAAATTCCTAACCGATCAGTGAACCCCCCTCCCCCAACCCCTCCCTCCCTCCCCCAACTTCCCCCCACCTCCTCAAGCTGAGGCAAGAATAAACTGAAAGCCTGGGATGGGGACAGGGTTCAAATGGAGAGTGAGATTAGGTTAGGGTGGATAAGTGATGGAGGGCCTCATGGACCACCCTCTGTCATGCCAAGGGATCTGTCCTTTGCCCTGGAATTCTCTGGGAAGTGATTTTGTCCTTGGCCTGAAGATGTTAAGTGAAAGATTAGCAAGTGGATGTGGAGGCCTTTGAAATAGTTGGAGACCTCTCTTGTGTTTCCACAGCCTTTTAAATTTAGTTTCATTTAACTTAGCCATAGGGAGATGGCATGTAGAGCTCTGTGGGTCTGTTTAGTTCAGATCCTGAATTTAGAAAGGTGCTTAACTGCAACTTGGATTTTAATGAGTGCAACTTACAGCAACCTAGCCAAGTTCTCCAGCAGAAAAAGGGATCTGAATGAATTATACAAAGGCAAGCTTTCCCCAAGCGTGAGGGAATTGTCTGTGGGGGGGGAAAAAGACATAGAATGTGCAAATGTGCATTATTCAAAGTCTATTTCCTACCTATTTTAATAGTTGTTTTAGAAACATGGCAGGGGGTCTGGATATATTTCCAGAAAAGAAGAATGTTAGATCCAAGTCATGGACTAAAGGTGCCCTGGGAGCAACCCGTAAAGTGTAATAGGATGTAAGACGACCAGATATTGCATCAGCACTGAGGGAGTACTACTGATTAAGAGCTCACATCTAATGATTTCAACACCTGAAATGGTTGGATGAAAATAGAATCCCCCAAAGAATCTTTGAAAATAAAATAGGACAGAAATGCAGAGACATATCCAGAAATTGCTAAAGACTGAAAGTCATAAAAATTGAGGGGAATAAAAGCCTAGAATGGCTAGATCTAATGAAGGAGGAGATCCGGCAGCAGTGGTGAGACTCAGCCAGTTTGCACCAGTTTGGTAGAACCAGCACCTAATTTTAGGTTGAGTTCGGCTAACGAGTTGTTAGCGGGGGTCAGGCCTGCGCCCACCATGTCAGCAGCGAGGGCAGCACCTCGGGCAGCACCTCGGCTTGGCTCAGTTCCGTGGAGAACTGGTAGTTAATTCATTTGAATCCCACCACTGTCCGGTAGGGGCATCTCATTAAAGTGCATATAAGATTAAAAAAGAATCATTCCTTGTAAAATTCCCACCTTAAACGAAACAGTCAACATTATTAAAGCGATAAAGTGTGCTATAGGCATACCCCGTATGAAAGAGCTCCTTCCACGGTAACGTGAGTAACCTGTTACTTAGAACAGAGGCAGCTGGTGGAACAGTGGATAGAATGCCGGCTCTGGAATCAAAGAGACCTGGGTCCAAACTGGCCTCAGGTACTTCCTAGATGTGTGACCCTGGATGTGTCACTTAACTCTGACTGCCTCAGATTCTTCAACTAGAAAATAAAGATAACAGTGGCACCTGCCTCCCAAACTTGTGAGGATTGAGTGAGATGACATCTGCCTAGCACACAGGAGATAACAGTCTCAAGCAAATGCTCCTTGGATCCGAGATTTAGAGCTGGAAGGATCCTCAGAGGTCGTTTAGTCCAATCCCTTTATTTCATGTATGAGGGAACGGAGACGCAGGGATGTTAAGTGACTTGTTCAAGTCAATGGAGTACTGCTGAATGGCTCTGGGAAAAAAAGTTCAAGTGACCCACTTTTTTCTTAAAATAATATTTTAATTTCCCCCCAATTACACGGAAAAACAATTAACATTTTTTTAAAATTTTGAGTTCCAAATTCTATCCCTCACTCCCTCTACTTACACCTTTATAAGATGCTAAACATTTAGCTTACATGTGCAATCGTGTAAAACATTTCCACATTAGTCATTACATGGAAGAAAATGAACAAAAAAGAAATAAAGTGAAAAATAGTATACTTTGGTCTATATTCAGATTCTTTCTATGGAGGTACCTAGCATATTTTTCATCATGATTCCTATTGGATTGTCTTGGATCATTGTATTGCTAAGAATAGCTAACTCATTCACAATTCTTCATCTTACAATACTGCTATTACTGTGTACAGAGTTCTCCTGGTTCTGCTTACTTCACTTTTCATCAGTTGATGTCTTTCCAGGTTTGTTCTGAAATCATCCTGCTTGTCATTTCTTATAGTGCAATAATACCATTACAATCATATACCACAATTTGTTCAGCTAATCCCTAATTGATGGACATCCCTCAGTTTCCAATTCTTAGCAACCATAAAAAAAGAGCTGCTATAAATGTTTTTGTACAAATAGGCTCTCCCCCATAGCCCCCTGGCTTTTTTTTTCTTTTTTACCTCTTGGGATGCAGACCTGTAGCAGTATTGCTGGATCAAAGGATATGTATGCACAGTTTTATAGCCTTTTGGGCATAGTTCCAAATTGCTCTCTAGAATGGTTGGACAAGTTCACAACTCCACCAACAGTGTATCAGTGTCTCAATTTTCCCATATCCCCTCCAACATTTACCATTTCCCTTTTCTGTCATATTAGCCAACCTGGGAGATGTGAGGTGGTACCTCAGAGTTGTTTTAATCTGCATTTCTCTAATCAATAGTGATTTAGAGCATTTTTTCATATGACTATAGATAGCTTTGATTTCTTTATCTGAAATCTGCCTGTTCATATCTGCTGATCATTTATCAATTGGGAAATGACTTGTAGTCTTATAAATTTGACTCCGTTCCCTATAGATCTGAGAACTGAGGCCTTTATCAGAGACATTTACTATAAAATTCCTGCCCTGCCTCCTCCAGCTTTCTGCTTTCCTTCTAATCTTGGCTGCATTGGTTTGGTCTGTGCAAAAACTTTTAAATTTTATATCATAAAAATTATCCATTTTACTTCCCATGATCTTCTCTATATCTTGTTTGGTCCTAAATTCTTCCCTCTTCTATAGATGTGACAGGTTAACTATTCCATGTTCTCCTAATTTGCTTATGCTATCACCTTTTATGTCTAAATCATGTACCCATTTTGACCTCATCTTGGTACACGGTGTGAGATGTTGGTCTATACCTAATTTCTGCCATATTATTTTCTAGTTTTCCCAGCCATTTCTATCAAATAGTGAATTCTTTTCCCAAAAGCTAGTGTCTTTTGGGTTTATCAAACACCAAGTTACTATGGTCATTTACTACAATGTATTATGTAACTAATCTATTCCACTGATTCACCATTCTATTTCTTAGCTAGCACCAGGTTGTTTTTATGATTACCACTTTATAATACAGTTTCTGATCTGGTACAGCTAGGCTACCTTCTTTCATAGATTTTTTTTATTGATTGCCTTGATATTCTTAACCTTTTGTTTTTCCAGATGAATTTTGTCATTTTTTTAGCTCTATAAAATAACATTTTGGTAGTTTGATTTTGGTATGGCATTGAATAAATAGATTAATTTAGGTAAAATTGTCAGCTTTTTAGTATTGGCTTGGCCTACCCATGTGAAATTAATATTTTCCAATTGTTTAGATCTGACTTTATTTGTGTGAAAAGTGTTTTGTAATTGTGTTCACATAGTTCCTAGGTTTGTCTTGACATGTAGACTCCTGAGTATTTTATATTGTCTACAGTTACCTTAAATGAAATTTCTCTTTCTCTTTCTCCCTGCTGGATGTTCTTGGTAATATATAGAAATGCTGATGATTTTATATCCTGCAAGTTTACTAAAGTTGTTAATTGTTTCAAGTAGTTTTTTAGTTGATTCTGTAGGATTCTCTAAGTATACCATCATGTCATCTGCAAAGAGTGATAGCTTTGTTTCCTCATTGCCTATTCTAATTCCTTCGATTTCTTTTTTTTTCTCTTGTTGCTATAGCTGGCGTTTCTAGTACAATATTGAATAGTAGTGGTGATAATGACCATCTTTGCTTCACCCATGATTATACTGGGAAGAATTCTAGCTTACCTCATTACAGATAATGGTTGCTAATGATTTTAGATAGATACTACTTATCATTGTAAGGTAAACTCCATTTATTCCTGTGCTTCCTAGCACTTTGAATAGGAATGGGTATTGTATTTTGTCAAACTTTTTTCTGCATCTATTGAGATTATCATATGATTTCTGTTGGTATTTTTATTGACAGGGTCAATTATGTTGATAGGTTTCTTAATACTGAACTAACCCTACCTTCCTGGTATGTCTTACCTGTTCATAGTGTATGATCTTTATGATATGTAATCTCCTTGCTAGTATTTTATTAAAAATTTTTGCATCAATATTCATTATGGAAATTGGTCTGTAGTTTTCTTTCTGTTTTTGCTCTTCCTAGTTTAGGTATCAACACCATACTTGTATTGTAAAAGGAATTTGGAAGGACTCCTTCTTTGCCTATTTTTCCAAATAGTTTACATAGTATTGGAATTAATTGTTTTTTTTTAAATATTTAGCAGAATTCACTTGTGAATCCATCTGGTCCTGGGAATTTTTCTTAGAGAGCTCATTGATGGATTGTTCAATTTCTTATTCTAAGATGGGGTTATTTCAATATTCTATTTCCTCTTCTGTTAATCTGGGCAATTTTTATTTTTGTAAATATTCATCCATTTCACTTAGATCATTAGATTTATTGGTGTACAACTGGGGAAAATATCTCCTAATAATTGCTTTAACTTCCTCTCCATTGGTGGTGAATTCTCCCTTTTCATTTTTGATAGTGGTAATTTGGTTTTCTCCTTTCCTTTTTAAATTAAATTACCAATGATTTATCTCTTTTTTTCTTTCAAATCAGCTCCTAGTTTTATTTATTAGCCCAATGATTTTCTTACTTTCAATTTTATTAATCTCTCCTTTGATTTTCAGGGTTTCTAATTAACTAGGAATTTTAAATTTATTCTCTTGGTAGGTTTTTTTTGTTATGTGCTCAACTCACTGATCTATTCTTTCTCTTTTTTATTGATCTCTAAACATTTAGAGATATAAATTTTCCCCTAAGTACTACTTTAGCTACATGCCATAAATTTTGGTATGTTGTATTATTGTTGTCATTCTCTTTAATGAAGTTATTGATAGTTTCTGTGATTTGTTCTTTGAATTTATTAGTTTCTGTGATTTGTTCTTTGAATTTACTCTTTAGGATTAGATTATTTATTTTCAATTAATTTTAAATCCCTGTTTCCATGGCATTTCTTTGAATGTATTTTTTATTGCATTATGGTCTGAAAAGAATACATTTAATATTTTTCACCTTTTTGCATTTGTTTGTAAGGTTTTTGATGCCCTAATATATGATCAATTTCTGTGTAGGTGCCATGTACCACTGAGAAAAAGGTATATTTTTTCTATCCCCATTCAATTTTCTTCAGGGGTCTATCATATCTATTTATCCCCTTAATGTCTTTCTTTTTTATTTTTTGATTAGATTTATCTAGTTCTCGGGGGGGGGGGAAGTTGAGGTCCCTTACTAGTATAGTTTTACTGTCTATTTCCTCCTGATACTCTTTTAACTTGTGCTTTAAAAATTTGGATGTAATACTATTTGGTGTATAGATGTTTATTATTGATATTACTTCATTGTCTATGGTACCTTTTAGCAAGGTGTAGTTTCTTTGCTTATCTTTTAAAATTACATCTAATTTTGCTTTTGTATTGTCTGAGATCATGATTGCTACTTCTCTCTCGCTCTCTTTTTTTTTTTTTCACTTCAGCTGAAGCAAAACAGATTCTACTCCAGCACCTTACCTTTACTCTCTGTGTGCCTCTTTGCTTCAGGTTCGTTTCTTATAAACAACTTTGTAGGATACTGCTTTGTAATCTACTCTGCTGTCCACTTCTGTTTTATGCCTGAGTTTATCTCATTCGCATTCACAATTATGATTACTAATTGTATTTTCCTCCATCCTATTATTTATTTCTCTCTCTCTCTCTCCTTTCAACCAGTTCCTCCTCACAAGTGTTTTGCTTCTGACCACTGTCTCCTTCAATCCTCCCTCCCTTCTATGAGTTCTCTCCACCTTTTGTTATCCCTCTCCTTTCCTTGTTGCCCATAGATTTAGATTTCTCTACCCAAGTGTATATTACTCCTTCTTTGAGCCAATTTCAATGAGAGTAAGGTTCAAGCATTGCCTGCCATCTCCCTCTTTCTCCCCCTTCACTGTAAAAGCACTTTTGTGCCTCTTTTTATGAGATAATTTACTCCATTCTGCTTCTCCTTTTCCCCTTCTCCCAGTGCATCTCTCTCACCCATTAACTTTTTTTAAATATCATACCATCATAGTCAACTCACATCCATGCCCTCTGCCTATGTAAACTCCTTTTAACTGCTCAAATAGTGATAATGTTCTTAAGAGTTACAAGTATCATCTTCCTGTATATGAATGTAAACATTTTAATCTTATTGAATCCCTTATGATTTCTCTTTCCTGTTTCCTTTTTATGCTTCTCTTGAGTCTTGTATTTGAGAGTCAAATTTCCTGCTTTGGTCTTTTCATCAGGAATGTTTGAAACTCATCTATTTCATTAAATATCCATTTTTTCCTCTGAAGGATTATACTCAATTTTGCTGGGTAAGTGATTCTTGATTGTAATTCTAGATCCTTTCCCTTCCAGAATATTTATGCCAAGCCTTCTGATCTTTAATGTAGAAGCTGCTTAATACAGTGTTATCCTGACTATGATTCCTCAGTATTTGAATTACCCCTTTTTGGCTGCTTGCAGTATTTTTTCCTTGGCCTGGGAGCTCTGAAATTTGAGTATAATATTCCTGGGAATTTTCATTTTGGGATCTCTTTCACAAGGTAATTGTGAATTACAATTACAATTTTACTCTCTGGTTCTAGGATATCAGGGCAATTTTTCCTTGATAATATCTTGAAATATGACAGCTCTTTTTATGATCATGGCTTTCAGGTAGTTCAGTAATTCTTAAATTAGCTTTCCTGGTTCTGTTTTCCAGTTCAGTAGTTTTCCCAATGAGATATTTCACATTTTCTTCTCTTTTTTCATGCTTTTGATTTTATTTGGTTAATTATTTTTTAAATTTATTTTTAGTTTTCAACATTCATTTCCACAAGATTTTGAGTTACAAATTTTCTCCCCCTCTCTACCCTCCTCCCCCCACCACAAGATGGCATGTATTCTGATTGTCCCTTTTCCCAGTCAGCCCTCCCTTCTGTCACCCCACTCCCTGCCCCCCATCCCCTTTCCCCTTACTTTCTTGCAGGGCAAGATAGATTTCTACACTCCATTGCCTGTATATCTTATTTCCCAGTTGCATGCAAAAACAATTTTTTAACATTTGTTTTTAGAACTCTGAGCTCCAAATTTTCTCCTTTCTTCCTTCCTCACCCATCTTCCTTGAGAAGGCAAGCAATTCAATATAGGTTATACTTGTATCATTATGCAAAACACTTCCATAATAGTCATGTCATGTAAGACTAACTATATTTCCCTCCATCCTATTCTGTCCCCCTTTATTCAATTTTCTCCTTTGACCCTGTCTCTTTGATTTTGTTTGATTAATTCTTAATGTCTAATGGGGTCATTAGCTTCTATTTGCCCAATTCAAAGTTTTAGGAAATTATTTTCTTCAGTGAGCTTTTGTATTTCATTTTCCATTCAGCCAATTCTACTTTTGAAGGAGTTGTTTTCTTCAGTGAATTTTTGTACACCTTTCCCCATTTTCATGCTTCCTTCATCAAGCTGTTGACTCTTTTTTAAAAAATGATTCTCTTGCATCACATTTCTTTTCCCAATTTTCCCTCTACCTCTCTTAGTTGATTTTTAAAATCCTTTTTGAGATCTTCCAGGAATTCTTTTTGGTGCCTGAGATCAATTCACATTTTTCTTTGAGGCTTTGCCTGCCTATTGACATTGTTTTCTTCTTTTGAATTTATGTTTTGAGTTTCCTTTTTCTTTTAGTAACTTTCTATGGTTGTTTGCTCACCCTCCACCCCAGCCTATTTATTGACTTTTAATTGTATGTTAAAGTTTGGCTTTGCTCTTGGGGTGGAGGGGGTGCTGTCCTAAACTTTAGGTTTTTTGTGTTGCTGTTTTCAGAGCTAATTCTGGGGACCTGTAAGTTTTTAGTTCTTCTAAAATGGTATGATTTAAAGAGAGGTGTGATCACTGCTTTCTTTGCCTATGTTCTGGTCTTCGTGTGATCACACTCTTTTCTACCCTGGAAATGTGACCAGGAACCCTCCTACCCTATAGCACATACTCTACTATTCTAAAGTTCTTCCTCACCCTGGGACTGTGACCCAGGCCTGTGTGCCAGGTCCCCATATGGCCAAAGCAACAGAATCCTGCACTCAGTGCCAGCAAAGTGTACCCTGTAATCCCCTTCTCACCACTTGCTGGCCCCTGACTGTCTGAGTACTGAGAACTACAGAAGTTGCCGCTGCTGGGGTGGGGCCTCATTGATGACTTGTGCTGGGGTGCATGGCCTCACTGCTGGCTTGTACAGGGAATCACAGGGGGTCAGGGCCTTGCTGTTGGCTAGCTGGAGTGAGGCCTGCTGCTGTATTTGCCAAGCTCCATCTATGGTGGATTGTGCTCCACTTTCAACCTAGTGAGACAGACTTTCTAAATTGTCTTGGACTGGAAAATTGTCTCATCCTTTCTTTTTATTGGTTCTGCCACTCTAGAATTCATTTTGAGGTATTATTTTAAACTCATTTGGAGGGGAATTTGGGAAAGCTCAGGAAAGTTCTTGCCTTTACTCTACCATCATGGCTCCACCTGGATTCACCCTATCTACCACCACCATCTAATGAAGCTATGCAAGTGAATCAAGGAAAAGAAATGTGGTCCAAGAATAGAACCTTGATGGACACGGACTTTAAGGAGTCAAGAAATAGATAAAGAGGAATCAACAAGGGACAGGGGATACCCCTGGTCCTGTTGAACTTTTCACAGTTTCTTTACTGATAGTTAATGAACTAGCCATGCCCCCTTACTCTTTCCCACTCAACAAGTAGGGCAGCTTGGTAGCACAGAGGATAGAGTGTTGGGCCTGGAATCAGGAGGACCTGAGTTCAAATTTGGCCTCACTTATTTACTAGCTCTATGACCTTGAGCAATTCACTTAACCTCTGTTCACCTCAGTTTCCTCATCAGTAGACTGGGGATAATAACAGTACTCTGCCTCCTAAGGTTGTTGTGAGGATCAAATGAGATGATATTTGTGAGATGTTTATTTAGCATCATTCCTGACACATAATAACAGGTGCTTAAAAAATGTTTTGTTTTGTTTTTCCCCTTCCTGAGCCAAGAAATGCGTCAGAACTGTGAGACAGAATGAGGGACATGGAAAAGTAAAGGTGTCACAAGCCAAGGAATACAGGTGCCTGCTATCTGTAAGGGTTATCTAGAATTTCCTCAAGCAGTCTCAAGGCTTGAGCTGGAAGCTTTGGAGATGGAAAAAATGATCCAACAGCAGTGATGGAAAGGAGTTAGGGATTATAACTATGCTTATAAATATGTGACAATGATGAGGAGAGGGTGGGGGGAGGGGAGAAAGTAATGCACTTGGGGAGTGTCTCTAGTGCACCGCATGATGAGAATACCAATGATAATGATACTAATAACTGGTACTTTAAGACTTTCAAAGCCCTACACACACACACATATAAATATATATACACACATACATGTATATATATACATGTATGTATATATATACATGTATGTGTGTGTGTGTGTGTATATATATATATATATATATATATATATATATATATATATAGTCTTATATGAGCTTCACAACAACCCTGTTAGCTGCATACTGTGATTGTCTCTGTTCTACAGATCAGTGTGTGGATTGGAGAGAGGGAATGAGTCAGTATGTGCTAGGAGAGGTGCTCACCTCAGGAGTTCTCCCGGAAATCTGACAGTCCTTGCAGTATCATTTTACTATTGTGGGGATTTTCTCCAGTCCAGTCTCAGTAACTGGAAGCGTAATCAAGCTGACATATTCTCCAGGAATTTTACTTTGACCTCTGTCAACTGACATTCTTGGTACTGCTTTTGTACTGTGTTCTAAGAGGTTTAATAAAACTTGTGAATGGGAGTCAAATATGTCTCATTTGTTCCCAAGTTACTATTGCATAGCATTCCAGGAGAAGATGTCTTAAGAATACATGATGTTCCCAATGTCCTCTAAAATTAGAAGAACCTGTTCCAAAAATACAGGCATTTGGGTTCAGAAAAATGTATCCAAAGCAGTTAATGGGTCTATATTACTAAGCTTTCATTTATTTATTTATTTTGGGGGGGTTATATTTAAGTTCTAACATCTCCTTCCATCTCTACCCCACACTAAAGAAGGTCCATATTTGACATATATGTACATGCATTTATAGGTAAATGTGTGTGTATGTGTGTGTGTAAAACCATAGTATACATACTTCTATTTATCAATTCTTTCTCTGGCGGCAGATAGCATCTTCCTTCATAGGTCCTTTGTAGCTTATCTGAGTATCTGTAATATCTATAATACTCAGAATAACTTAGTAATTCACAATTGCTCTTTGAACAATACTGCTGTTACTGTATACAGTGTTCTCTTGGTTCTGCTCATTTCACTCTTCATTAGTTCATGCAAGTCTTCCCATGTTTTTCTAAAATCAACCTGCTCATCATTTCTTACAGCACAGTGGTATTCTATCACAATCATATGTCACAATTTCTTTAGCCATTCTTCAATTGATGGGCATCTCCTCAATTTCCATTTACTAAGGTTTTACATATGTTTTTTCTTGCTGTTCTCTTACTCTAACATCTCAGTTTTCCAATCTAGTCTATGTCAGGGGTGGGGAACCTGTGGCCTCAAGGCCATGTGCGGCTTTCTAGGTCCTCAAGTGCAGCCCATGTGGCCTTGAGGCTGCATATTCCCTATCCCTGGATGTGGTTCTCTTGTTATTTGTAATTTGAAGTGCTAGAAAAACAAATGGAAGCTGAAAAATCATGCAGGAAATGGATAAGCTTGCATTGTGCCCCAAATGTCTTCATTCTCTGTCCCATAGACCAGTTTTGGAATTGACTCTCCCTTCAAAGAAACAAGTGACCATGGCACTGGGATGTGGGTTGGTCTTACAGATGAGTGTTGACCATTATACAGATACAGCCTTCTGAGGACCAGCATGTTTTAGACCACAAAAGAGCCCTCCCAGTTATTATTTATTTTTTTAAATATTTTATTTTATTTTATTTTTGCAGGGGGAAGGCAGGACAATTGGGGTTAAGTGACTTGCCCAAGGTCACACAGCTAATAAGTGTGTCAAGTGTCTGAGGCCGGATTTGAACTCAGGTCCTCCTGATTCCAGGGCCATTGCTTTACTCACTGCGCCACCTAGCTGCCCCGCCCAGTTATTTTTTAAATAAGGTCTAGGAATTTACTCTAAGACTTCAAACTGCTTGCAATTTCCCAGCATCCAATTGAGTTGAAGGTAAACACTATTTTGAATGATGTTTAAATTGAGGCAATCTTAACAATCACTGAGCAAAATTTTGTTCAGAGAGCATTTTGATTCTGTCCTTTGGGGCTTCAGCGACCAAGATGGAGTTTGACGTGAGGAGAGTAACTGTTATGTTTTGGTTTCTAGATCCTGGTCAGCAGATCAGTTATTCCATCATACATGAATTTGTTATCTTTAAAGAATGATTGATGCATGGGAGTTGATGAGACCAAGAAACTGTAGAGTAGCATTTTTTAAAAATCACTTTTTAATGTTATAAAAACATCCACAGGCTAATGCTTTGCAGATAGAACATTTCTAGTTAAAACCAACTTTATCTGAGACTAGGGAATGCAGTTTAGGATGCTTTAAAACAAGACTTCTCATACTTAGTCATAATATTTTCCTCCAAAGAACCGAAAAGAAATATTTAGACTTCCTTTTATCCAAATATTTTTGAAGATGGGAACCAAGGGTGTGGAAAAACCTTGCTTAAATTGTCATGATCTCTCCTTACTTCCCTCCTTCATGAAACACAATTGAGAATGGATTCTGAATGCTTTTCTTGATGGATTTAACACTTAAGGGAGTGCCATTTGTTGACTATGAAATTATTCCACAAATTGTAGGAATTATTCTTTTCTTTGGCTTTCTCTTCGATGTCTTCTACTTTCCTTAGAAGCTGTTGGTGAAGAGTAAGCATCTCCAAGAAGTCTCATATCAACTGCTGACCATGTATAAATATTTAAAAGGAATACCAAGAATTTTGCAACAGAAAGAATAAATATTAATTGGTAGTTATAAAATAGATGTTTAACAACTATGTCAGAATGATGAGGGTGGGATCTGAACCCCCAAAAGAAAAGACCATGTCTTTGGGATCTGGACCCTAAAAAGGAAAAGCCCCTGGACTTTCCCACATGGTTCAGGTTCCTGGCTTTTGCCTGGGGCCCCCAGCCCTTCTGGGTGTTTCTCTGTTACCCCCCAGTCTCCCTAGACTACTTGGCTACTCCTAAATCCTTCCCACAGTCTTTCTGTGTATGAGCTCCATCTAGCCCCCCCATTAAATTCCTCAGATTCAATCTGGCCCGCTTGTCAATACAAGTATCGCAAATGTGCAGACTCCTTAAGAGTCTGGCCCGCTTGCATTAGCCATACAAATGCTCAGATTCCTTAAGAGTCTAGCTAAAGTCTCAGATTCAGTCTGGCCTGCTTGTCACTGCAAGTGTCACAATAGAGCAGATTATTAAAATCTCACCCATCCAGACCATGTTCTAATAAATCTTATCTCTGGCTGAAAGAAGGCTTGAGTCACATTCATTCCAGGCAGGACCCACATGTTGCTTGCCCTTGAATTTTGGGGTCCCAGCACCCCTAGACCTCAACAAGAACTTATATAACCAAATATTAAATGCTTGTTGAATGAATGAGATCAGTTCAACCATGTTGGGAGATTATATGCTTATAATCATAGTTTAAATGTATGTAGCATTTAAGATTTATAAAAAGCATATTCTGCACAGCAACAGTGATATGGGCATAGTGTGTGTGCATGTAAGATGTGTATGTTCACCTTGGTTGTCTAAAAGAGACTCCCAGGAGGCATTGACAGACAAGCTCTGGAAGCTTGTCCACCCTCTCTAAGAAAGAATGAAATTCTTGCATTTAGGGGAGCAATGGAAAGGGTAATGAGGCTAGTTGCTCCTTTTTCATCTGAGAAAGGTGGCACCAGAATAGACATTTATCTATCTGTCCTCCTAAATGTTGCTGGTGTAAGGGCATGATTGACTCAGAATAAAAGCCCGTTTTCCTGGCCACTGTGTCTTAAGGAAGGTGGGGAAGGATAATTCAAGCTTACATTCACCAACTTGTCCCCTTCCCATCAAATGCAGGTTACACATAAGATCATAAATAGTGAATAGTAAGCAAACTCATTTATCCAAAGAAACAGCAAAAAGATATCAGAGAAATCACACAGATTAGAGTGTATTTAAAGAAAATACACAGAGTGAATGAACTCTCCAGATATATCACTCAAACAGAAGAGAGGCCTCAGTCTCACCCAAGAGGAAATTCCCTGAAGTTTCTAGGGAGGCAACCTGGAAAGCAAGGATATGTTGAACAACTGTCTTCCCCAGCATGCCTTCAAGGGAATCTCTCTTGCTTTTCCTGGGAGTTGGTCCTACCCTCCCCCTCCCCAAAGAATCTGGAAACATAAATGTCCTTTCTAAAAAGAAATGATGAGTATCTCTCTTCTCTGAAAGTCTTGTTCCAACTCTGCCACTCATATAGTCAATCAGGATCAAATCAATATTCTCTTGAGCAATTAGGTGAGCTTCATGTACAATGCCCCAAGCATGGTTGGAAACCTTGGTTATGTGTGCAAATATAAATTAATCATTTTATAGGTGCAGAATCTGAGACTTGAAAAGGTTAAGTGACTTGTCCTGATTACACAGATAGTAATTACAGGAGCTGTGATTAAAACCTAGATCTTCTGAAGCCAAGACCAATATCCTTTCTACTATAAACCATTGCTAATGCTGCTATTAATCAAAACATTTTTTGGAGACCCCTTTTTTTGGAATTTATTTTTACAACCAATTAAAGAGTCACACAAAAGAATTATTTTCATTATTTTATATTCACTCATAGTTTCTTTTTTTAAATCAAAACTCTTACTGCCTAATGTGATTACCCATATAATTCACCACATTGGCTCTAGCTTCCAGTCTCCTCTCCCTATTTCAATCCATCCTTCATTCAAAATGATCTTCCAAAAGTACACATCTGATATATTTCCTTTTCTTTATACTTACTTAGTCACAACCCTACCACCTTAACAAACACAATTGACTTGAGAATGGACTGATCCAGACCTGGTTTCAGTTCCCTGAATTGCCTGAGGCTGACCAGACAGTCATTTGGGCCTTTGATTATTTTATAAATCTCCCAAACTCTCCCCTTTCCAGATCCCCAGACTTTCTTTATAGACTTTTGCATGGTATACAAAACAAATTATCTGGTGAAACTGTGAGATACCTAAACCCTCCCACTGGCAATCTAGTCATTCTGCCTTGGTACTCTATATAAACCCTTTCCTCAGCCTACCCCCCCCCCGACCCCCCCCCCCCCCAACCTTGGGTACTCTAGCATTTGCTATGTGGTACTCAGAGCTGCAACTCCTTAACTCTGATTAAAGACCTCCATTTTGTTGTATTGACTCTTATCATTAAAATTTCGGGTTGACAGCCTCTTGCCTGGAATATTTCAATAGTTTTCTAACTGGTCTCCCTGCCTCAAGTCTCTTCCCATTCCAGACTATCTTCAAATTCAGCTGCCAAAGTGATTTTCCTAGTGTAAGTCATACCAGGTCAACTCCCTGCTCAATGACCTCTAGTGACTCCCATTGCCTCTAAGATTGTGTGTGTGTGTGTATGTGTGTGTGTGTGTGTGTGTGTGTGTGTGTGTGTGTGTGTGTTGCTTGGCATTAAAAGCTTTTCTTAATCAGTGCCCTTTCTGCCTTCCCAGTCTTCTTACATTTTACTTCCCTCCAATGTGTTCTGTGTTCTAATGGTCCATTTCCAGTTCTCTGAACATGACACTCGGTCTCCTCTCTCCATGCCTTTACACTGGCTGTTCCTCAGGCCTGGAATACTCTGTCCCATCACCTCTTCCTCTTGGGTCCCTTGCCTCTCTTCAAGATTAAATTCAAATCCCACCTTTTGCAGGATGCTTTTCCTGGTCCATTACTCTGCTCCCTCCTCCACCTCCAACTCCTAATGCTAATTCCCTTTGGGTTTGCCTTTGCTTGTCTCTGGATACAGCTTTTGTGTACTAAGTTATTTTCCATGTTGTCTCCCCCATCAAAATGTAAGCCCTTTGAGGGCAGTGAGTAATTTTTACCTCTTGTTTCTCTAGGCTAAGCACAGTGGCAGATACACAATAAGTGATTAACAATTGCTCATTGGCTGACTCACAAGTCTGATCACATGATTCCCTTGCTTAAGAACCCCAGGTACCCTAAAGCCACCCCCCACCAGAGTAGGGTTTCTAAACCTGGGATTCATGAACTTTTAAAATCTGAGAATTATTTCAATGGAATTGGTTTCCATTGTAATACTACGTATTTTTTATGCCTTAAGCCCCCCTCCCCCATTATTCCTGTGGAAATATATTTTGCATGATTGCACTTGTATAAGCTATATCAAATTGCTTGCTGTCTCAGGGAGGGGAAAGGTGAGACAGAGACAGAGACAGAGAGACAGAGAGAAGGAGAATTTGGAACTCAATTCTTTTAAAAAAATTGAATGTTAAATATTGTTTTTACATGTCATTGCAAAAAAATAGTATCCAATATTATCCAAAAAAAACTACATTATTCCAGAAAGGGTCTGTAGGGCTTCGTCAGATGTCCAAAGGGGGCCATGACACTTAGAATAAAATACAAACTCCTCAGCTTGGCATTTAAAGCCCTGCGCTAGCTGGCTTATTGCACATTACTTCCTTTTACACACTCTGTTCTAACCAAACTGATCTACTTATTCTCCTGGGAACTTGGAACCATTGCCTCTCTCCTTTTGTAGTGCCTGTGGTCACTTGTACCTAGAAAGTACACCCTCTCTATCTCTGCTTCTTAGAATCTTTAACTCAAACCATGTAGGAAGTCTTTCCTGATCTTCTTAGTCAGTAATCGTCCTTTCTCAAATTATCCTGTGTACACTTATTAATCAATAAACATTTATCAAGAACCTACAATAGGTCAGGCACTGTGCTAAGCACTGGGGTTACAAAAAAGGGGCAAAAGACAGTCTTTGTCTTCAAGGGATTTACAATCTAATTTAAAGGGAGAGACAACATACAAACAGCTCCATGCAACTTTGGGGATATAGGTATAGCTATGGACAGTTAGGTGGCACAGTGGATAGAGTGTCAGGTGTGGAGGCAGGAAGACTTATCTTTCTGAGTTCAAATTCAGCTCCAGACACTTACTAGATATGTGACCTTGGCCAAGTCACTTAACCTTGTTTGTCTCAATTTCCTCATCTGTAATCTTTATCTGTTAATCTGAGTAGGAGAAGGAAATGGCAAACCAGTCTCATATCTCTGCCAAGAAAACCCCGAATGGGGTCACAGAGAATTGGACAAAACTGAAAATAAAAGACGGAGCAAAAATGCTATATGCAGTATCAATAAGAAATAATAGAGAGAAGGCACTAGAATTAAGAGGGGTTATCTCTCTCAGTAGAATGCAAGCTCCTTGAGGGCAGGAACTGTTTTTCATTTTATCTGTTCCCTACCCCCCCTCCCTGTGCTTAGCTCAGTGCCTTCCATCAAACAGGCATTTCACACATGTTTGTTGGTTTGCAGTGAATTGAATGGCTTTCATTTGTTTTGAAAAATTAAATATATCCTCAAAGGTTGAAGATTTGACAACTCCAACAGTACTCAAAAAATCTGCTTCAGTTTTGGACTTCTCAGGTTTATTAGCTCTTTGACAAGAGTTTTTTTGGGTGATAGATCACATGACTGGAGAGAGAAGGCAATTCAGAGACTCTAGTCTTAACTGCCCATTTGATACCCTTTGCAGCATCATTGGAAGAAAATGGGTCTTAGAAGGATGGACTTTTGTTACAGGGAAAATCTTGGGGGGAAGTCAAAGAAAGAAACATAGTAGGCATATAATAAACTTTTTTTTAATGGATGAAATGAAGGAAAATGTGTACACAGAAATATAATTAGGGATATTGAGAGCCAGGGAGGTTTAATGACTGTACCCAGGGTCATATATCTAATATGTGTAAGAAGTAGGATATGAACTCAGGTTTTCCTGACTTCCAAAACCTTCTTTATATCTAGAGCCACCAATGGGCCACCTCTCTGTACTATGGGTGAAAGGCTTGATGCTATGAACTTCCTTGGAATGCTATCCTTGAGCGGATATAGCTTTCAAATAAGCCTTATTATTTTTGTTATTACAATATGTTTAGTTGTGACTGACTCTTTGTGACTTATCTGGAGTTTTCTTGACAAAGATACTTTAGTGGTTTGCCATTTCCTTCTCTAACTCATTTTACACATGAGGAAACTGAGGAAAACAGGGTTAAATGACTTGCCCAGGGACATACAGCTAGTAAATGTCTGAGGGCAGATTTGAACTCAGGAAAATGAGTCTTTCTAACTCCAGGCCTGGTGCTCTATCCACTGTGCCACATAGCTGCCCTCCAAGTCTCATCTCAAGTCTTTCCCCTAGGTAAGCATAGGCAGCAAAGTAGTGTGGTGGATAGTACCCTGGATCTGGAGTCAAGAAAACCTGAGTTCAAATCCTGTTTTAGATACTTTCTGGCCTTTTGACTCTGAGCAAGTCCATTTCCTCAGTCTCAGTCTCCTTCTCTATAAGATGAGGATAATTACAGCTACTTTACAGGGTTGTTGTGATGATAAATGTGTAAAGCATTTGCCAGCCTTAAAGTGCTATTTAAATGCTGCTGTCATTGTCATCATGACTATACTATCCTGTGGTTCAGTGGCTCTTTGTCAGTCCCTTGTCATTCAACCTGACTTGGTTCTGATGGAGCAGAGCCATTTCCTGTGGGATTCCTATTTTGGAGGGTACCCACTGTGCCAAACAAATCCCATAGACTCTCAAGTGACTCAGCCTATTCAGGTTTCAAGATCTCTGCATGTCTATGTGGCTGTAAACAATACTACCTCCATTAATTAATGGTACCCGACTGGGTCAGTGAGATTAAAAGCCCACTCTTTGAAGAGCTGCACAGAAGCCCATGTGCTGATGTAAGATACTTGAAGACCACATGGATGAATAGAGGAAGTAGTTGACAGATTGCAAAGGAATTCATACAGCAACAGATGAGTTCCTAGGATTATAGATTCTGAGGCTAGAAGGGACCTCAGAGATCATCTAATCCAGATCCTTCCCTTTGTAGTTGAGGAAGCCAAGGCCTACAGAGGTAAAGTGACTTGTTCGATATCACAAAGGCAAGTATGGAAGAGGTAGGATTTGAACCCAGGTCTTCTGACTCTAAAGCCAGATCTTTTTCTAGTCAAGAGACTGGAGTTCCTGGTTTATAGGGTAGTAGAGGAAGTCAGGGAGGAGAGAGAATTAAAATGGCTAAATATGTGTAGAGCCTAGCCAAATAGTGATAAAGAGGGAGGATGTTAACTTTCTACAAGTATTTGAAGTATAAACATCAGGGAAGAGGTGGAACAGTTTAGAGAGCTCCAAGGGGAAATAACTAGGATCAAGACTAAGCCAACAAAAATTTAGAATGAGTATAAGGAAAAATTTCTTAATAGTGAGGTCTACAGGATTGTATACTAGGCTCCCAAGGAAAGCAATAAAAGTCCCACAGTGGTGATCATTTTAGATTGGACTGAACAAAGGAACAGGAAAACATAGCGGGAAATAACTCTGCCCTAATGAGATGGTCGATTAGATTCACCAGGCTAGGAAAGAGTTTCAGAAGGTTGTACACACATCATCCTGACAGCTATCTCTACCCTATTTCTAATGCATCTCTTGGTTACTAATTGCATGAACATCTGTGCTTTACAAACAACTGCAACAGTGAGTGGACCCAGGAAGTCAGTTTCAGTGTAAACTGAGATTTGACTGAGGAAGTAAGTCAAACTACCCCACCCTGCCTCAAGCAAGGGATAAAATGCTACTCACTGGTACCTTAATCAGGTGAGAACTAGTCTTGACCAATGAAATCAATTTCCAACATTTCAACTAAGGATGAAAGGATCTGATCAATTTCCATATCTTGGATGAGCCATTGGATTGATTTAAGTGATTGTGAATTGCATAGAAAGGCTGCTCAGATTGGCTGAGAGCTGACGATTGATCACTTTCTGGAGATCTTCTCCAAAATGGCAGACTGGTGCAAAACGGAGAAAGATTTCAGTAAGCGCTGGGTGAGGTCAGAGTATGCCAATCAAACTCCTTAAGAAAGAGTTGCTTTGGATGGGAGGAAAGCACTTTGGCTTTCTCTCTGCCCTCCACCTTTATCAGAAGAAGACCTCCTAAACTTCAAAGCGCTTCCCGTCTTCTCATCACCTCTGGGACACCTTGGGAGCCAAGGACAGACTGGCTGTAGAATCATAGATCTATAAAGAACCAGGAAGAAAACAACATCATTATTTTTTTTCTTCTTTAAAAATTATTTAGTATTTTATTTTTTCCCAGCTACAAGGAAAAACAATTCTTAACATTTGTTTTTTAAAGCTTCGAGTTCCAAGCTGTCTCCCTTCCTCCCTCCCCATTTCTCCTCATTCAGGGAACCAATTCGATATAGGTTATATATCTGTAGTCATGCAAAAACCTATCCCAAATAGTCATGTTGTGAAAGAAAACATAGACAAAAAAACTCAAGAAAAATAAAAAAGCTTAAAAAAGTATGTTTCAATCTGTATTCAAACATCACCAGTTCTTTCTCTAAGGATGGATAGAATTTTTCATCATAAGTCCTTCAGAATTGTCCTGGATTTGATTGATGAGAATAGCTAAGTCATTCACAGCTGATCATCTTACAATATTGCTGTTATTTTGTGCATGGTACATTTCATTTTACATCAGCCCATGCAAGTCTTTTCAGTTTTTTTCTGAGAGCATCCTGCTCTTCATTTCTTATAGTACAATAATATTCCGTCATAATCACATGTGACAAATTGTTCAGCCATTCCCCAGTTGATGGGCATACCCTCAATTTCTAATTCTTTCCCCCCAGAAAAGAGCTGATATAAATATTTTTGTACATATAGGTCCTTTTCCTTTTAAAACAACATCATTCTTAAGGGGAACTTTATAAGTACCTCACAAATGAGGAGAGAAGGCCTTCTAGAAACCAGGCTGTGAGTTTCCACTTTGCCATATGCACTCTCTAAACTTGAGCCCACTTTCCCCTGGATGCCACACAATCTAGTGAGACAGTATATCATTGACTTTTGGGGAGGATATTTAGAAACAGCTGTTCTTGGTATACTACCTTAGTGTAGTGAGGAGCTGTCCCCCAACATATAGGATGAGGGTGCCATATAGCTTTCAAAGGGAAATAGGATAGACATCTCCAGCCTCTTCTCTTCTTACCTTTCTTTAAGGGAGACTTGACTTTCTCCTGGGAAATGAAGCAAGGGATTGGGGCCAGAAGAACAAGGTTGGGGCCATTCTGAGGTGTTCTATGTGCTCTTTTTTTTTACATCTTTTTTTTAGTTTTTTTTTTTTGGCAGGGCAATTGGGGTTAAGTGACTTGCCCAAGGTCACAGCTAGTATATATGTCAAGCATCTGAGGCCAGATTTGAACTCAGGTCCTCCTGACTCCAGGGCTAGTGCTCCTCACTACGCCATCTGGCTGCCCCCTCTATGTGCTCTCTTAAACACCAAACACTAATTCCACAACGAACACACATATCAAAGAGCAAAGAAACTAATTTATCAGAGTGGATGGCAAAACAGAAATCAGAGAAAATATACATATGAAAATATATACAAGACTATAAAGTTCGAAGGAACTCTGAAAGAGAGAGAGAGAGAGAGAGAGAGAGAGAGAGAGAGAGAGAGACAGACCCAGATCTCACCCATAGGGCAAAATTCCCTGAAGTCTTTAATGTAGCAAGCAAGGGATAATGACATGATGGAAACTGCTAACTGCTTGCTTCCCAGTCTTATTCTCCCTTCAGCAGCCTGAAGTAGGATTGGCCACCATTGTCTATCTTTTCTCTCAAAGCTGGAAGCCAGACATATCCAAAGCAACTAGCAAAAGAGACTCAAAAGACTTGAAGAGTCTCCTCTCTCCTTCTCTGAATAATTTTTTCCCTACTCCTTATGCAGGCACAGGGTGCTGATCTCCACTATGAGGTCAGAGTTCCATACTAATGGACTTTGGGACTTGTGTAAATATCCCTTTCTCAAAGGTACTTAAGTCTGGCTAAATCAATAAAAATCAACTGACAAGCTTGGGGGAAGCACTGGTGGAGGCTCATGAGCTATATAGCATTAAAAAGATGCTCCTTCTACCCCTAATCCCTCAGGGTGTCGCAATGGCCATGCTTTGGGGATCAGCCTTCCAGCATAAGTGAGGGTTGGAATTGTTATCTCAGAATATGTATTACATGAGGACTTATATTCTCTCCTCCCCTCTCCCAAAGTCTTCGGAGAGAACTAGTCCATAGAGGGGAAAAGCATGTATGTTCCTAGAGACAGGGCTGCTATGAGAGGAAGAAAATTATAAATCATCCCTTGTCTCTAGCAAGCTTTTAAAATCAGGACCTAGTAAACTGTAGTAAATAGTCTGAGGTCATATACTCATAGCCAGAAAGACACGGCTTGGCTTAAAATAATTCAGACCATGAACAAGGCAAAGTAAATATGATGAATGGCATGAAAAGTCTTTATAGTTTACCAGTATCCAACCCTATCAGAAACCACATTGCCATGACACTGTTGACTTTGAGAAAGGCTACTGGCTGAAGGAGATGGCCCAGAAAGATCCAAAGGCAACTTGATTCAATGGCAGAGAAAGATCCAAATGGCAAAGGTGTAATATCAGGGGAAGGTCCAAAGGGAAGTTTTATTCCATGGCTACATACAAGAGCTCAGCATCCCAGTCATTTTAATCCTTTTCCTGTGGAACAGTATTCTTTCTTTAAAAAGAGATCTCTTTAATGGTCTCTCCTTGGAATTTTAAGTCAGAGCCTTTGTAGGTCCACATGGGAGTAGACTTGATGTGAATGGTGCTGGTGTTCCCTTTGTGGAAAGGACTTGGAATGAGACAAGATGGTGCAGTGTACCTTCTCCAACTTTGCAGGGAGAAGCAAACAGTCTATGTTTTACCTCAGCAGGGGCCAAGGCAGAGCAAACAGTTTTGCATAGAACCAGCATCAATTGGCTTTACACATCCTTAAAAATAACTCTCATTGGCCTTTGATAGCTCCTCATAAGCAAGCCTTATTCAGAATGAGTGAGTCACTGAAAAGACATAGCTGAGAAGGCTGTGGCTTGCTCCTTCCCATTGCTGGTTTAATCAAAATAACCGTTTTCCTCCTCTTTCCTTGTTGCTTACTGAGATCTTTTTTCAAGTGTAAGTTATCTTTACTTCTCTAGCTTAAAGCAAAAAAAATTATTTCAAGAAGGTGGAGAAAATATTATAATTCTTTGGGTTTGCGAACTCTGTGTAGAATTTTTCAGTGATGTAAGAGAACTCTATTTTAGTCTTATTGGTAACCTGGTGATATGGAAGATATAGCATTAGGAAAACTTCCTTCTTTGAACAATGGGTTCCTCTTCTATATCATTAGTAGTAGGTATGATTTACGCTTTCTTTCTGCTACCTTTTGAATAAAGTGGAAGAGACACCAGATAGACCATGGTAGCCTATGCAAGATCCAATGTAACCAATCTGCCCAGTTATGGGAAGAAGGTGACAGATCACTAGCTTCCAGTCTTGGCTCCACCAGGAGGGTGACCCTCCCCGCCCACCCCCCCCCCCCCCCCCCCGCAATGATTTAGTATTTAGAGAGATAAGTTATTAACTTGCAGATTTGTGACTATTGGTGAGAGGATTTGCCACAGTAAAGCTTCTGATTCAATCCCTCAGGCCATATGCAGACAACATTCATTTCTTTTTATTTTGTCTTTGCATGGAGAAGATGTTCCCTGGGTTGGAAAATAACCACAAGGCAGCAATTTTCCCTGAGCAGAGGACCTTATAAAAGCATTTTCTCAGCCTGCAGGCCATCGTGGGAGCTTTGGTAAAGGCCACCTGGTGAAATAGGATTGTGGATGAGTGGGAGGATTTCTTTCTTCTAGCAGTAGCATTGATCTGGGTGTCCTTGTTTAACCCTGTCTCATGCCCCAGTCCCCTATGCCCATTTTAAGATGTATGGCAAAACCCTCCCCTAAGAGATGGGTTATAACAGGGGCTCCAAAGCCTGTCTATTCATTCATACTCTTTGAATTTCACACAAATGAAATTGCTCATGAACAAAAAGGCTACCTTCATTATGTATATCTGCCAGCAAAACAAAACAAAACACAACTCTTTTGGCTTTTGGTTTGTATTCTGACCAGAGCACAACCTTATACCCTTCTTATACTCAGAACTACTAGAAGGCTCAGTGGATAGAGATTGGACTTGAAGGCTGGAAGCTCTGCCTTGATATGCTTACTTAGATTTCTGACCATGGGCAAGTTACTTAACCTTCCTCAGCCTCAGTTTACTCATTTGTAAAATGAGGATAATAATAGCACCTATATCAAAGGGGATCAAAAGAGAAAACATCTATAAAGTACTTTGCATCCCTTAAGTGCTACATTGACGCTAGCTATTATAAAAGGCAGTAGATTTTAAATTCACAACCTGTGGCAACACCACAGAGACTTCCGCAGGGAATACAAAATTCTCCGGTTTTTCTACTCTCAAACCATTTGTTTCTTCTGTACCTGACTGCACAGAGTAACAGGTATTCATCTGGGGATGCTCACAGGAAGGAGAAGAGAGATTGAGTTGTGGTAATAAGGTACTTCATGAAAGCTTGTGGTTGGAGAGGAATGGGATACCAAAACCAACAATGGGACCATTCCCTGAATCCATTCACTTTGTTCTGTGATGGGTTAGCTTCAGCCAGAAGAGGCTGGAACTCCCCTCTGGGGACAAGGCAGTGAGGAATGAATTTCTTGCTCTAGTTTGAGCTGAGATTCCCAAGGTCATCAGGATGCAAAATGTAATCCTGACACCATGAGACCCAGGTCCAGAGTTCCTCTAGAGTTTCAGCATCTGCATCTGATTATTTCCTACTGAGTTAAATATTCTGTAGAAACTGTGTTGTTTAATTGATTTTCCTGTTCAAAAAAGTAGAGTGTTCAAACTGTCTATTTCCTCAAACTTCTAGGTCTAGGTCAGTCCTATATGTGGATGGCTTTTGAGATCAAGGAGAGTGGTGAATGGTTGGTAGAAATTTTGTGGGTATATTATGCCTTGTTTTTTAGTTATCATCTTTTTATTTGCTTATCACGTTTATGCTAAGGGTACATGCTCCATATAGTATAAACCCATGTGCCTCCTTCTTTGGGGAGCCAACACAGAATTTTGAAATACAGCAAGTTTAGCAAAAGATATGAGGTTTTGCCAGTTGATGGTGGCTTAGAGCTAAGTCCTTAGGATTACAGATTTAAAGCTAGAGGAAATAGAGTTTGACTTTCTCATTTTACAGTTGAAGCCCAAAGAAATCTTGTGTGACTTGCCCAAGACCACATATGTTGTAAGCAACAGAGGAGAGATTTCTGCTTAATCCTTCTGATTCCAGATCTGTTGCGTTATGCTTCTAATACTGTAGATTAGTTATTCAACGAGCCACCTATTTGCTGGGCACCATTTTAGGTGCTGGGGGCATGCATGAAGACAAAATGAAATAAGCCTTTCCCTCATGGAACTTACATTCTTCTGCACCTATTCTTCTTGTTGTTGTTCAGTCATTTCAGTCATGTCTGACTTTTTGTGACCCCATTTGGGGTTTTCTTGGCAGAGGTGCTAGAGTGGTTTGCCATTTCCTTCTCCAACTCATTTTACAGATGAGGAAACTGAGGCCAACAAAGTTAAGTGACTTGCCCAGGGTCGCACAGCTAGTAAGTGTCCGAGGCTGAATTTGAACCGAGGTCTTCCTGACTTGATGCCTAGTGCAGTATCTACTATGCCACCTGGTTGTCCCAATAACAGTTTAGTCAATATAATAATTCCTTAGAACAGGGTCCATGTTCAAGAAATTAATCAAAACATTTATTGAGCACCAAATGTGAAGATACATAATATAATAATAAAATAAATTAATTAGTAGCATAATTAAATGAGATGGGCCTGAATCAGGTAGTACCAATAGAAACGGAAAGGAAGGGATGGATATGAGAAATATCTCAGGGACCTATTGAAAATAGAATGTGTTGGAAAAGGAAGGCTCAAAAGAAGACTACAAAATTTTCAGTATTCAGTTAGTTCTGGGGGCGGGGGGCAGCTAAGTGGTACAGTGAATGGAGATGGGGCTTGGAGTCAGGAAGACCCAAATTCAAATCGGGCCCCAGATACTTACTAGCTGTATGACCTTAGGTGAGTCACTTAACCCTGTTTACCTCAGTTTCCTCATTTATAAAATGAAGTGGAGAAGAAAATGGCAAATCACTCTAGCATCTTTGCCAAGAAAACCCCACATATAGTTGTGAAAGGTCAGACACCACTGTGATGACAAAACAACAAGTGCCAGTTATTGTACTAGGTACTAGGAACACAAAGACAAAGACAAAAGAAAGAGTCTCTGCCCTCAAGGAGCTTATATTCTATCAAGAGAAACTATATATATATATATATATATATGTTTATATATACATATATATGCTTATATATATGTATATATATATACATACAAAATATAAACAAAATAATTTGAGGGAATGGCATGAGTAGCTGGGGCAGAGAGATCAGGAAAGTCCTCATGTAGGAGGGGACAAGAATTGAGCTTTGAAGGAAATCAGAGATTCTTAGAGCAGAGGTGAAGAAGGAGTTCTTCCTGGATATGTGCAAAAAGCCTGTGCCAAAGTACAGAGATGGAATATTGTGTCTGAGGAACATCATAACGGCCATTGACTGGATTGTAGAGTGTATAAAGGGCAGTAATGTCTAACAAGCCTGGAAAGACTGTATGCTACAGTCAGACTGTGGAGGTCTTTCTATACCAGACAGAGAGGTTTGCATTTTATCTTAGAAGCAAGAACAAAACACTGACATTCTCTGTGTAGGAAGTGTTTTAGAAATACCACTTTGGCAGACATGTGGAATATGATTTGAAAGAGGAGAAAATTGAGTTAGGGATTAGAAACTAGAAAGTTATTACAATAGTTTAGATCTGGAGAGGTGAAGGTCTGTCTGCAGAAGGGAAATGGCTATGTGAAGACGGAAAGGGGACACATGGGAGAGAGGTTGTGGAAGTAGAATCCCTAAGATTTGGCAATTGATAGGATAGGGTAGGTGAGTGAGAGTAGAGTTGAAGATTACTCTGAGATTAAGAAGCTGGGAGATTGAAAGGAAGTGATATCCTTGACAGAACTAAGGATCTTCAGAGGAGGGGTAGTTTTGGGGGGAAAGAAACGAGTTCTCTTTTGGACATGTTGAATTTGAGATGTCTATGGGATGTTTAATTCAAAACGTACAAGAGGCAGTTAGTGCTGCTGGCGTGATTGGGGTTAGGGGAGAGACCAGCTGGAAACAAAATCTAAGAGTCATCCTCACAGAGATAGTAACTGAGCCCAAGGGAACTGATGAAATTATCAAGTGAGAATATAGTGAGAGAAGAGAAGGGGGCCCAGGAGAGAGCCTTGGGGAACGCCCACAGTTAGTGAGTATGAATGACACAGATAGAAGATCCAGTAGAGCAGTGGTCAGATGTAGGAGGAGAGCCAAGAGAGAGCAGGGTCATGAAAATCCAAAGAGGAAACAGCATCCAGAAGAGTGCCAATAGTGTCAAATGTTTTAAAGAGGATGGTTTTCACTTGATCCTACTTTTAATTCCTTTAGACTTTCCTTGAGCTGTTGTTCTTTTTGTGTCCTTTAGTCAGTGTATCGTTATCAAAGACTCGGAAGCTTCTTGTGAAAAAATAACCTTCTCCTTCTTCCTCTCTTCCCCTTCTTTCCCCTTCCTTTCTTCCCTCTCTCCCTAGCTAACAAAAAAAAAAAAACTAAACTAACTAGGCTGGCCTTACAGAAGTGTCCTTGAAGAGATATTTCAGGTCCTGAATGTTGTATCCATCATTGGTGCTTAGGGTGACTGATGGAATGCTTAAGGCCATACAAAAGTAACTGGGGCCCTTTGAACCAGAGCTGCAAACAGTCCTGCTGAGGCAAAGGATCTCCAAATGGGGCCCAGCTGCTCAGGCCATTAGCACGTTTTTAGACTTGAAATTAATACCTGCCGGGAATGGAATGAGTGGAGCTTTGTCAAAGGAATTGGCCTGTCGGTGAACTGCCAAATGGTGAACGACTTCAAGGCTCTAAAGGATGAAGAGGAAAGATAGATAGCATAGATTTTTTTGCTGTATCCTCCTTCTCTGCCACTCCACCCCATCTCATCATGTTTTCTTTCTTTAAACCAACCTACTCAGGACAAATGTTTCCACCAGTTTGCTTTCCCTTGTTATGGTACTTTCTTTCCCCTGTGAAAGTCAATGAGTCAATTAAGAAACATTCACAATATTACGTATTATGTGGCAGGCGGTTTCCTAAGTACAGAGTAATACAAAAAACATGATCCTCAAAGAAGGAAAAAGATACTTCTTAAGTGCCAGACACTGTGCTAAGCACATTTTTACAAATACTGTCTCACTTCCTTCTATCAATGACCTGGTAAGGTAGCTGCTATTATTATCTGCATTTTATAGTTGAGGAAAATGAGGCAAGCAGTGGTTAAGTGATTTGCTCAGGGTCATACCACTAGTCAATGTCAGCGGCCAAATTTGAACTCCGGTCTTCCTGACTTCAGGTCCAGCTCTTTATCCACTGCACCACCTTGCTGCCTCAAAGAGCTCAGTTTAAATGAGGGCAAATAACTTGCAAATAACTATATGCATATAAGATGTATACAGCATAAACTGAAGGCAATTTCAGAAAGAAGACACTGGAGGTAGGTGGGAAGGACTGGGAAAGGCCTCCTATACAAGGTGAGATTTAACTTAATTCTGGAAGGAAGCCACTGAAGTTAGGTGGTAGAGATAGCAAGAGTAAGCATTCCACCCATAGGGGACCACCAGTGCAAAGGTGTGGAGACAGCGGATGGTGCCACGTGTGAAGAATAGCAACTATACCACTGTAGCTAGATTATAGAGATGACATAGGGTATTAAAGAGCAATAAGATTACAAAGCTAGCAAGGTTGTGAAAATTTTTAAATGCCAAACTCGGGATTTTATATTTGATCCTGGAGATAATAGGGAGCTATTAGGGCTTATTATTATCATTATAAGCTATATAGAGCTTCTTCTTCTTCTTCTTCTTCTTCTTCTTCTTCTTCTTCTTCTTCTTCTTCTTCTTCTTCTTCTTCTTCTTCTTCTTCTTCTTCTTCTTCTATGTCAGGGGAAGGTGACATGGTCAGACTTGCACTTTCAGCAAATCCTTTGGCAGTTGAATGGAAGAACAAGTGAAGTAGAGAAAGACTTGAGGAAGGAAGATCCACAAGAAGACTATTACCATAGTTCAGGTGAAGTTGATGAGAGTCAGTATTAGGATGGAGCTGTGTGAGTGGAGAGAAGGGGACCTCTGTAAGAGATGTGGTGAAGATAGAAACAATAACAACAGATTGACAACAGATTAGATATGGGGGTGAGAGTGAAAAGCTGAGGTTGTGAATCTGGGTGACTGACAGGATGGTGGTATTTTTGACAGTAGAAGGGAAGTTGGGAACAGGCTTTTGGGGAAAAGATAATAAGTCCTACTTTGGACATGTTGAGATTGAGTTGTCTATGGAACATCCAATTTGAAATGTCCAAAAGGTAGTTAGTCATGTGGTACTGCAGCTTAGGAAAGATATTAGGGCTTAATCTGGAAATCATCCTCAGAGAGAGGATTATGGAGCCCACAGGATCTGATGAGATCACCAAGCAAGATTATATGACAGCTAGGTGGCGCAGTGAGTAGAGCACGGGCCCTGGAGTCAGGAGGACCTGAGTTCAAACGTGACCTCAGACTCTTGGCACACTTACTAGCTGTGTGACCTTGGGCAAGTCACTTAACCCCAATTGCCTCACTTTGCCCCCTCAAAAAAGCCCCAAAACAACAACAAAAAAGATTATATGGAGAGAAAAGAGAAGAGAGTCTGTACTGGAGTCTTGAGGGGCAGCTCTAGGGAGAGGGAGTATTCTGAATGACCTGGATTCAGCAAAGGAGAAGGAGAAGGAGAAGGGGGAGGAGCATTCAAACAGATAAGAGGGCAACCAAAAGAAAACACTGTCACAAAAACAAGAGAGGAGAGAATGTTCTGGAGGAGAGAATGATTGCGTGTCGAAGGCTCCAGAAAAGTCAATAAGGATGAGATTTGAGAAGAGGTCATTAGATTTGGCAATTAAAGGATCATTGTTAACTTTGGAGAGAATACTTTTAATTGAATTATGAGATTGGAAACCAGATGAAGAGGGTTTGGAAGCCAGAGAGATGAGAGCACCTAGTACATATGACTTTCTCAAGGAATTGAGACAAGAAGGGAAGGAGAGACATAAAAATCATTGATACCTAGTGAAGTTGGTAGGATCAAGTGATTAAAAAAGTTATTTTTTAAATTAATTCATTTTTAGTTGTCAACATTCACTTCTACAAGATTTTGAGTTCCAAAGTTTCTCGCCATCTCTCCCCTACCCCCGCACCAAGAGGGCATGCATTCTGATCACCTCTTCCCCCAATTTGGCCTCCCTTCTAGCACTCCTCCCCACTTCTCTTATCCCCTTTCCTTCTATTTTCCTGTAGGGCAAGATCTATACCCTATTGCCTATATATCTTATTTCCCAGTTGCATATAAAAACAATTTTTAACATTCATTTTTAAAACTTTAAGTTCCACATTTTCTCCCTTCCTTCCTCCCTCCCCAACCACCCTCATTGAGAAAGCAAGCAATTCGATATAGGTTATACATTTGTAGTCATGCAAAACACTTCCACGGTGGTCCCATTCTGTGCCCCCCTCCCTCATTTATTCAATTCTCTCCTTTGACCCTGTCCCTCCTCAAAAGTGTTTGCTTCTGATTATCCCTCCTTCCATTTGCCCTCCCTTCTGTCATCCCCTCCCCTCTCCTGTTCTCCCCTACTTTCCTGTAGGGTAAGATAGATTTTCATACACAATTGAGTGTGTATGCTATTCCCTCCTTAAGCCAAATCTGATGAGAGTAAGGTTCACTCATTCCCTCTCACTTCCCCCCTCTTCTCCTCCATTATAAAAACTTTTTCTTGCTTTTTATGTGAGATAATTTATTCCATTCTACTTCTCCTCCCAGTACATTCCTCTCTTACCCCTCAATTTTATTTTTTAGATATCATCCCTTCGTATTCAACTCACCCTGTGCTCTCTCTCTCTCTCTGTCTCTCTCTCTCTCTCTCTCTCTTTCTGTATGTATGTATATATGTATATATGTATGTACGTATGTATTCCCTCTAGCTACCCTAAAACTAAGAAAGGTCTCATGAGTTACAAATATCATCTTTCCATGGAGGAATGTTAACAAAACAGTTCAACTTTAGTTAGTCCCTTATGATTTCTCTTTCCTGTTTACCTTTTCATGCTTCTCTTGATTCTTGTATTTGAAAGTCAAATTTTCTATTCAGCTCTGGTCTTTTCATCAAGAATGCTTGAAAGTCCTCTATTTCATTGAATATCCATCCCCCCCCCCGCCCCCAAAGGATTATACTCAGTTTTGCTGGGTAGGTGATTCTTGGTTTTAATCCTAGCCTCTTTGACCTCTGGAATAACATATTCCAAGCCCTCTGATACTTTAATGTAGAAGCTGCTAAATCTTGCGTTATCCTGATTGTATTTCCACAACACTGAATTGTTTCTTTCTGGCTGCTTACAATATTTTCTTCTTGACCTGGGAACTCTGGAATTTGGTGACAATATTCCTAGGAATTTTCTTTTTGGGATATTTTTCAGGAGGTGGCTGGTGGATTCTTTCAATTTCTATTTTATCCTCCTGTTCTAGAATATCAGGGCAGTTTTCCTTGATAATTTCTTGAGAGATGATGTCTAGGCTCTTTTTTTGATCATAGCTTTCAGGTGGTCCAATAATTTTTAAATTACCTCTCCTGGATCTATTTTCCAGATCAGTGGTTTTTCCAATGAGATATTTCACATTGTCTTCTAGTTTTTTGATTCTTTTTGTTTTGTTTTATAATTTCTTGATTTCTCATAAAACTATTAGTTTCCATTTGCTCCATTCTAATTTTTAAGGAATTTTTTTCTTCAGTGAACTTTTGGATCTCCTTTTCCATTTGGTCAATTCTGCTTTTTAAGGCATTCTTTTCCTCATTGGCTTTTTGTACCTCTTTTGCCATGTGGGTTAGTGTATTTTTAAGTGTTATTTTCTTCAACATTTTGGGGGGTCTCCTTTAGCAAGCTGTTGACTTGTATTTCATGATTTTCTGCATCACTCTCATTTCTTTTCCCAGTTTTTCCTCTACTTCTCTTACTTGATTTTCAAAATTCTTTTTGAGCTCTTCCATGGCTTGTGACCAATTCATATTTTTCTTGGAGGCTTTGGATGTAAGAGCTTTGATTTTGTTCTTTTCTTCTGGTTGTATGTTTTGATATTCCTTGTGACCAAAGTAAGACTAGATAGCCTGATTTTGTTGCCATTGTTTGCTCATTTTCCCAGCCAATTACTTGACTTTTTAGCTCTTTGTTAAGGTAGGACTCTGCTTTCAGTGTGGAGGGCACACTGTTCCAAGCTTCAGGGGTTTTGGGCAGCTGTTTTCAAAGATATTTGTAGGGACCTGTGAATTTCAGTTCTTCAAAGGTGGTATGATCAAAAGAGAGGTGTTTACTCCTCTCCTGGCCTGTGTTCTGGTCTGTGAGTGACCACAAGCACTCTTTCCTGCCTTGGAATTGTGAGGAGGATTCCCTCTCCAGTGCAGTCACAAGTTCTACCATACCAATGCTCCTCCTTGCTCCGGAACTGCCAGCCAGGACTGTGATTAAGATCCAAGCATAGCCAAAGCAAGAGAATCCTTCCTTAGAGCCAGTAAAGAGATCCCAGCAAACTCCCTGTGATCAGCTGCTTGATCCCCCAACCATCTGTGGGCTGAGAGCTCTGTTAGCAGCCACTACCACTGCCACTGCCCTGGGGCTGGGACTGGACCTTGCTCCTCTCTCACTCATGTCCAGTAGACCTTTCCTACTGACCTTTTAAGTTGTCTTTGGCATTTGTGGGCTGAGAATGCTGGAAACAGTCATAGCTGCCAGTGATTCAGTACCCTGAGGCCTGCCCCAGGTTTTCTGGGGAGCCCAATCTGTGCTGGTATGACCCCCATGCTGGACTGCGCTCTTCTCTCAGACTGGTGCAACAGACCTTTCCTGTTGGCCTTCCAGGTTGTCTTGGACTGGAAAATTGTTTCACTCTGTCATTTTGTGGGTTTTGCTGCTCTAGAATTTGTTTAGAGTCATTTTTTACAGGTATTTGGAGGAATTTGGGGGAGAGCTCAAGCAAGTCCCTGCTTTTACTCTGCCAACTTCTCAAATGTTTTTTTTTAAAGGACAGATGAGATATAAGTAGCAGGCAATGAATGATCCTGTAGATAGGAAGTGAGTAAATATTAGAGAGAGGGTGGTGATGACAGTGAGGGAAATTTGTTGGAAAAGGTAGGAGGTAATGAGATCAAGAGGACAAATAGAGGGGTTTGCCTCAGCAAAAAGAAGACAAGAGTGAAGGAAGGGTTAATAGGGGAAGATATCTGAATGACCTGAGATGACATGTAGGAAAGAAGAGGTAGGGAGTTGTCAGAGAATGGACTCAGATTTTTCAGTTAAGTATGATAAAAATCCTTAACTAATAGAATGGTGGAAGGGGTGCCATGAGAAGTTTGAATATGGATGAAAAGGTTTGGAAAAGACAGTATAGTAAGTGAGACAGAGATATAAAAGTATTGCCTTGCTGCAGTGAGGGTCCAGTTGAGATTATATAACAAATTTGTAGTGAGCCCAATCAATACGGTTTAATGATTTTCTCCAGTTCCATTCAGTCACATAAAAAGGCTCAAAGGAGGCAGATGGTAGAAGTAATCCAACGTTTGAGTTTGTCAGGGAATGATTTGTAATAGGACAGGAGGGCAAGAGATTAAATATAGAGTTAAAGTGATTCACTAAGGAGATGAAATAGGTAAGGGAAGAAAGGGTTGCCCATGCAGGGGTTGATGGACTGGGAACAATCTGAAAGCTATTTGGGTTGGAGGTCACAGTGAGGTTGAACAGGATTAGAAGGTAGAGAAGAGAGGAAGATTGTAAGACAAGTACTAAACTCATTGAGAAAGAAGGTAGGAGACTACCCCAAAATAGCATGAAGGGGAATTTCTACTTCTGCTTTTATTTTGAAATTAATTACTGTTCAGTATCTTAAAAATATCATTAGAAAAGCGTGATGTTTCTTGAAATATTAGATTAGATCTTGGTACAACTTACATTTTAATACCTCACGTTCCTTCCTATTTTTAAGATGCCCAAAGCTATTAAAAATGAAGAAAAATTACTTGCAAAATGCCATTTTTAATGTGTCAGTCATTTTGGAGACCTTTCAAAGAGGAAAGATGCCTATGCAATTTCAAACTGAATACATTGATTTCTTTCTTGATTTAAAAAAACAAACCCCAGGCCAACTGAGGTCCCCTTCTTGTGTGGCAATTTTCAGCCCCAGGTGAAGTTCAGCTTTAACTGAAAAAGTTTATACCAAAAGTGCACACAACTCCAAACAGTCAACTGCCACTGACTGGGGCTGATCACACATTAGTGAAGCATCAACATTTTTACCTCCTTGGCAGAATGTGTGAGTACCACAGACAGGGGTAGTGCTAATTTTATGTTCAGTCTGGTCCTTAGCACACCTTTGATACTCAGTCTGTGGATTAATGAAAATAACATTTTTTTTTTCTAGAAGGTCTCTTCTAGGATTTTCTAAGTATCATATCCTTGGGTAGGAAACAGGAGACCCATCATCATATAGCTGCATATGTGATCTACTCACAAATTCATGAAATTATAGAATGTTAAAACTGAGTGACAACTTAAGAAGTCATCTAACCCAGCCTACTCAGATGGGCATTTAGCTTTTTCTGGAATACCTACAGTGATGGGGAGCTTACTGTCTCACATGGTGAGCTGGAAGAAAGGGGAACAATACTAGCTGCAAAATACTACATACTCTGTCTTTAGCTCACCCTCATTTAAAAAAGAAAAATATTTTGATTGTTGACTTTTGCTGTCACATGCACTTAGAAATTACTTGCCATCTCCATTGTCACCCTTTAATTTAAAAAAAGGAAAAAATAGCTTCGAAAACCAACCAACATATTGACTATGTCTGATGGAAATATGCAATATTTCACACCCATAGTCCCACACCCCTGTAAAGCAGAAATGGCAATGGCTTCCTTTCAAGGTTACCTTGTATCTGTTTTGTATGTGTTCTGCATATATACCTATATACAATGTTGTCTCCATCAGAATTAAAACTCACATATATATGCACATATACATGAAGCTATATATGTATATAACTCTTATATCTTTATATATGTGGTGTTAATGTGATTAAAGAGCTTCCCCTGCCCATTAATAGTTCTCAGGTGGAGCTAGTTAAGGGAAGCTTGATTAGGAGAGGCTTGTTTGTAGGAAGGCCCACACCCCTTTGCTAATTAGTTTATGAGGGTTGTAAAGCCCTTGGGCTCTAAAGAGGGTATGATGCTCTGAGGGAAGCCCTTACGTTCTCTCTCAGAATTGTGAGAAGAGAGGATGCAGGCAAGCAGACAACTAGTGAGTGAGTATTTATGGGAAGGCCCCACCAGAGTGGAATGTTATGGGATGGCTTGGCTCACGGCTGTGATATTTTGTTTTAAGTTCCTTGTTATGATGATAAAGTGAGCTTGCTGGTTTGGGGTATAATTGCTGCTATGCTGAATTGGAGTTATTGGCTTTGGTATTTGATCCTCTGGTGTCTGAATAAATGTTTTGCTTCTACCTTGTATATGGAGAGTCTCCTATTCTGTGATACAGAACTATACAGGCGTATTCATAGTCACCATTGATATTGTGAGACTTGCCTTACTGATGCAATATATAAAACTCGCATATATGTACATACATATTATGTATATATAAATTATAAATATATAATGTATGCATACATGTGTATATATACAGAATAAATGCTTTCTTTTTTTAAGGTAGGAAGGGCACTAGCAGTTGTGGGGGTGGAAAACAGAAAGGTTTAGTGTAGCAGATGGGGCATGAGCTGTGACTTAAAGGAAGTAAAGATTCTATAGCATAGCTTTTTGAGTCACCATATTATCCTCTGCTTTATGTGCTGAAGATTTGTAATATCCTTTTTAAAATGGGAAACCCAGAATTAGCCAAACTACTCCTATCTGATGATAATCATAACAGCTAGCATTCATAGGGCTTTAAGGTTTATAAAGGACTTCATGTATGCTATCTGATTTTGAGCCTCACAACAACCCTGTAAGATAGGTGCTATTATTATCTCTATTTTACAGATGCAAAACTGAAGCTGAGAAAGGTTAAGATCATAGAGCTAGTGAGTGTCTGAAGCAGGGTTTGACTCATATCTTCCTGACTCCAAGACCCACATTCTATTTACTGTGCCATCCAGCTTTATGAATATAAGGAGTTTATTGCTTCATATATCCTGGACATTAGACTTTCAACTACATATGTAGTCTAAGATGGTATTAACTTTGGGGGCAACCACATGACTCTGATGGTTATTAAGTTTACAATCAAGCTAAACCCCTAGGTCTTTGTCGCACAAATTATTGTCAAGTGAGGTCTCTACTTTCCTGTGTTTTGTCATTTTCATACTAATTTCAGGACATTACATTTTTCCTTGCTATGTTTTATTTGATTAATTTTCTTTCACCCATTATTATAGCCCATCATTCAACATATTAGCTATCTCTCTTGGATTAGTGTGATTTGTAACTTGATAAGTGTACCACCTATATCTTTATCCATTTTGTTTAAAATTGTTGAAGAGGCCAGAGCACTGGGTCACATCACTAGGGACCTCCTCTCCACTCCTAAGTTAACATTAGCAATTTTTGATGATTGAATTTCATGAATGTATATAATTATACCATTGTGAAGTCCAAGTTTGTCTATTTTGCTCACAATGCTATCTTAAGAGTCTATGCCAAATACTTTGCTAAAGTCCAGATACACTATAGTAACAGCATTACTTTGGTACACCAGCCTGGAACTCATTCAAAAAAGGAAATGAGGTTGGCTTGCTATGACTCGTTTTTATTGAGCCTATGCTAGGTGTAATAGTCATTGTTTCTAAGTGCTCATAAATAGTTTGTTTGTAAACATGCTCTAAAATTTTACTGACGATTAATGTTAAGGTCCCTAGACTGCTTTTCCTCAAATCCCTTTAGCTAATCTTTTTGAAAAATGAAATGTTTCCTCGTTTCTAGTCTTCTGGTTCTCTGTAATTCCTTAGAGTTCTTTCAGTGCCCTGGGGTAGAATTAATTTCTTTTTAGATAATTCTCAAGTAAAAACTTCATTACGGATCTTTTTCAAAAACGTATTTATTTTTTAGTTTATAACATATAGTTCCACAAGCTTTTGAGTTTTAAATTGTCTCTCCCTCTCTCCTTTCCTCTCTCCTCAAGATGGCATGTAATCTGATATAGGTTCTACATATACATTCATATTAAATATATTTTTGCATCAGTCATGTTGTAAAGAATAATTATAACCAGTGGAATGAACCACAAGAAAGAAAAAATAAAACAAAACAAAACAAAAAAGAGAGAGAACAAATAGTATGCTTTGATCTGCATTCAGACTCTGTAATTCTTTCTCTGGATGTGGATAGCATTTTCCATCACGAGCCTTTTGGAGGTGTCTTAGGACCTTGCCTTGCTGAGAAGAGCCAAATCTGTCAAAGTTAGTCATCATACAATGTGTCTGTACTTGTGTACAATGTTCTCCTGGTTCTGCTCCCCTCACTTAGCATCAGTTCATATAAGTTTTTCCAGGTTTTTCTGAAGTCTTCCTGCTCGTCCTTTCTTATAGCACAATAGTATTACATTACATTACATTCATTTACCACAACTTGTTCAGCCATTCCCCAATTGATGGGTATCCCCTCATTTCCAGTTCTTTGCCACCACAAAAAGAGCTGCTATAAATATTTTTGTACATGTGGGTCCTTTTCCCATTTGTATTATCTCTTTGGGATACAACCTTGGAAGTGGCATTGCTGGTATGCACATTTTTATAGCCCTTTGGGCATAGTTCCAAATTGCTCTCTAGAATGGTTGGATCAGTTCACAACTCTACCAATAATGCATTAGTGTTCAAATTTTCCCACATCTTTTCCAGCATTTATAATTTTCCTGTTTTGTCATGTTAGCCAATCTGACAGTTGTAATGTGGTTCCTAGGAGCTGTTTTGATTTGCATTTCTCTAATCAACAGTGATTTAGAACATTTTCTCATATGACTACAGGTATCTTTAACTTCTTCCTTTGAAAACTACCTGTTAATATCCTTTGACCATTTATCAATTGGGAAATGACTTGTCTTCTTATAAATTTGACTCAGTTTTCTATATATTTTAGATATGAGGCCTTTATCAGAGACACTGGTTGTAAAAATCCTTTCCCAGTTTTCTGCTTCCCTCCTAAATTTGGTTGCATTGGCTTTGTTCATACAAAACCTTTTCAATTTAATGTAATCAAAATTATCCATTTTGCATTTCATAATGTTCTCTATCTTTTGTTTGGTCATAAATTCTTCCATACCCCATAAACTTGACAGGTAAACTTTATTGATCTGCACATAGGGTCGGAGATTTGGGTGGAGAGAGAAAGAGAGAGGGAGAAGGAGGGATAGAACCACCATGACTTCTAGGATGGGCATGCTCTTAGAGAAAGGCAGTGGCTCAGAGGGCAGAGTGGCTCTGTTTTCAGGAACAGAGAATATGCTAATCCTGGGCATAGATTTTTGTCAGAACCTTTTGTCCTTGAATACAAGCATAGAAGTTGTGGGCAACAGAGAGCAAGGACACTAAAGTCCACATACAAGATACCTGATAGTTCAAGGCAGTTTAACTTCCCAGCTCTACTCCCAAAGGAAGGGCCAAAGCAGAGTATATGAATATGATCACAAAGAATGTGCCTATGGTTCCTAAGTATTGGTTTCATGCCATATAGTCTTGCTCACAAACCTCCTTTGGCTCCTCTTTCCCACTTTGCATCATGCACAGGAACATAGAATCACAAAAACTCAGAGTTGGAAGGAACCTCAGAGGTCCTTTAGTTCTATCCATATCTGAACAAAAAAATCTTCTCTAAAACATATCTGACTAGTAGTCATCCAGTTTTTACTCCCTGCTATTGTTATGAATTCTTTGGACCATACAGGTTTAGTGGGATGGGGTTGCCTGTTTAACCGTATTTACCTTCCAGGGAAAGACCACAGGGTGGTACTACAAATCTGGGAAGGGCTTTGCATCACTCTGTGGTAGAGAAAGATTACTGGAATATCAGAGTGCTTATCTGATGATCAAGCTTAGCTCCCTTTTGATGGGAACTACCATGAATGTTTTATGTGTTTTTTGTATCTGTTTATGATCTCCTGTGAAGGGATGATTTCTGTGAAGGGAAATAAAGACTATCCTGTACTCAATATGTATTTGTTACCTTAATTGATTGTATTGGTCCCTATTAGTCACATTAGCAGAACTCTAGATATGAGCTATTCATAAACTACAGTTGTTGATTTCTTAAACTCAGAGCAGAGGGACATGACCTTTTGGGAAAAGCCCCAAAGACCACAACAGGTCCCTATGAGCCAGGGGTTTTAGGGGCCTCAGTTCTATGGGTTATGGAAAGAAAGAAGGAAGGATAGAAAGAAAGGAGGTTGGAGGACATGAAAGAAAATAGAGAAAAGGAAGGAAAATACAAGAAAAGAAAGACAATATAAAATGAAAATTAAGAGTAGATAGATGGGGGTGGGGTGGGGAGAGTTTCTCAGGACTCAAATCTGCCTGGGTTCCCTTCTACCCTCAGCTGCACCACCAAATACTGTCTGAAAGACTCTGCTTTTCTCTAAAAGGAATCTCTGTTGAGAATGTAGAAATGGCACTTGTGTTCCTCCACCAGAAAAGAACTGGAAAAAAAGTAGATGTCCATTGATTAGAGAATGGTTACCATCTTACTACAGTGTAAAAAAAAAGATGAACATAATGAATATAAAGAAGCTTGGGAAGCCTTAAATTAACCAATGCAAAGCAAAATAATAAGAATCAGGAAAATAGTATATACAATGATGTTGATGGAAAACAACAACGACAAAGAAGAGATATGCGATAGCACCTCCACCCATTCTTTGCAGAAGACACTGAATATATTGTCAGATTTTGTGGTTGTTGTTATATTGGTTAATTTTGCTGATTCCCCCATCCTTTTATTGTTTGTTATTAGAAATGATTCTCTGGGAGATGGAGGTAGTGGCACCCTGGGAAATGTAGGTATAAAAGCAAAATATTGATAAAAATTTATTTTTAAAAATAAATTTTTTATTTATTAAAATTTATTTATTAAAAATTTTTAAAAATAAAAAGAGAGATTGCTAGATAGTCAATAAACATTTATCAAATGCCTACTATATGCCAGTCAGTGTACCAAGTGCTGGAGATACAAAAGGAGTCAAAAGAGAGTCCTTGCCCTCAAGGAGCTTACAGTCTGATGGAGGAGACAAAGAAACAAATATGTACAAACAAATGATGTACAGGATAAATAGGAAGTTGTTGTTTGTCCTTCATTCTTGAAGAGGACCATGGCATCAGGTAGGTGACGACTTACAAGTGAATTGTATTTAAATGAGGGAGTGCTGCACAAAGTTGCCAGCTTCACTTTCTCCTCCAGAGTCATCTGGGTCCAGTGGAAAGATATAAATTAGGATGACTAGAATTGACCCTGGATACAGTGGGATACCTTGGCCTTTTAAGCTAAGGTCTTTCCCAGGTCTCAGTTTGATTAAAACAACTCATTTCTTACCTAGCCTTAAATAGAAAGTAAATAAGAGAGGGAAGGCACTAGATTAGAGGGACTGGGAAAGGTTTCTTGTAGAAAATGGGATTTTAGTTGGACTTAAAGCAACCAGGGAAATTAGTAGATGGAGATGAAGAGGAAGATCATTCTTAATCTTTTTTTTTTTACGGGGGGGAAGGCAGGGCAATTGGGGTTAAGTGACTTACCCAAGGTCACACAGCTAGTAAGTATGTCAAGTGTCTGAAGCTAGATTTGAACTCAAGTCCTCCTGATTTCAGGGCCAGTACTCTACTCACTGCACCACCTAGCTGCCTCATAGGAAGATAGTTCTTAGCATGGGGGACAACCAGAAAAAAATGACCTGAACCAAGACATGGAATGTCTTATTTGTGCAACAGCAAGGAAGTTAATGTCACTGGACTGAAGAGTATGTGGTGGAGAGTAAGGAGTAAAAAGACTAAAAGGTAGAAGGAAGCTAGATTATGCTTGCATTTTAGGAAAATCACTTTGGTGACTGAATGGAGAATGGATTGGAGTGAAGAGAGACTTGAATCTCTATACTCTAGAGGAGAGACTACCAGCAGGCAATTACAATTATCTAAGTGTGAGGTAATGAGGGTCTGAATTCCAATGGGAAGAGTGTCAGAGGAAAGAAGGGAGTATATTTGAGAGATATTGCAAAGGTGAAATTTACAGGCCTTGACAAGAAGCTGACTATGGGGCATGAGAAACAGTGAGCAGTCAAGGATGATACCTACCTCACAACCTAGGGACTTGGAGGATGGTATTGCCCTCTATAGTAATATGAAAGGTAGGAAGGTTTGGGGGAAAGATAATGAATTTGGTCCTGGCTTCATTGAGTTGGAGATACTTGTTGCACATTCAGTTCAAGATGTCTGAAAGCCATTTGGAGATGTGAGATTGGAGGTCGGCAGAGAAGTTTGGGTAGGATAGATAGATTTGTGAATCATCAACATAGAGATGGTAATAAATTCCATGGGAGCTGATGAGATTACCAAGTGAAGTAGTAAAGAAGGAGAAGGAAGAGAAAAGAGCCCAGGAAAGAACTCTATGGGACACTTTTGATTATGGGGAATGATCTGGATGAAAATCCAGCAAAGGAGACTAAGAAGGAACAGTGAGATAAGTAGGAAAGAACCAGGAGAGAGCAGTGCCCTGAAAAAGTAGAGACAAGAGGGTATTGAGGAGGTAGATAGTTAGCACATTCATTATGTGCGTACTGCAGATAGAAACACAAGTACACAAAACAGTCTCTGTCCTGAAACTTTCATTCTAATGAGGGAAAACACATAAAGGAGTACTGGAAAAGTAGGAGAGGGATCACGGTAAGGAGACTACTGGGAGAAAGCATATAGGTCTGGAGCCCAATGAGACATGGCAAATGGTATCAGAGGTGGCAGAAGAAGAAAATGTCAAGAAAGATGAAAGAAAGGGATGACTATTGTGTTAGAGTTAAAGTTAAAAGATTGAATGTCATATTTTTAGAACCATAAGGGATTTTAGGGGTCATCTAGTCCAACCTCCTCATTTTACAGATAAGGAGTGGAAGGCCAGCAAGATAAGCTAAGTTGCCAAAGGTCACATAGCTAGTAAGTAGCAAAGTCAGTTTTTCCAACCCAGGTTCCTTAACTTCTAATCTGATGATCTTTCCAGTGAACCACGTTTCCTTTATGCATATGGTGTTCAGTGTCAGAGTGCCACCTAAAGTCAACCATGTCATAATTGGGTCTAGAGTGGGGGTTCTTAACATGGGGTACATGAACTTATTTTTAAAAAAATATTTTGGTAACTATTTCAATATAATTGTATCTTTTGTCATTCTATACATTTTATTTTATATATTTAAAAACATTATTTTGAGAAGGGCTCCATAGGTTCCATCAGACTGTCAAAAGGGGTCTATGACACAAAAAGGTTGAGATCCCTCTGCTCTAGAGTATCTTTTAATTGTCTTTCAGAAACATTTATCATACTTCAATATTACAAGCATCTGTGATTTAACTGATCTGTGGGGGGTAGGAGAGAAATCCTTTCATTGATGCAAATTACAACCTCTTGACACTTTAGTAGACAGGCTTCATGTGTTGCTATGCTTGAAAAAAAGTCATCACTTGGTTGCCAATTTCCTGGCTATAAGCTTTTCTGAATTTAACTAGGCTGGTTCTTGGATGACAGATGCACAATCATTGCCAAGTCCATGCTTGAAGGACTACCAGCTTGGTAGGATTAGCCATTGCTTTCACTCCACTGATATTGGCTCCAAGAACCCAGGGTCACCTCTATGCCATGATGAGACAGTTGTACAGGGAGGCTATGGAAGACATAGGCATATGTAGGTTGAATATGTGTTTCTTAAATGCCAGTTTATTATTTCACTCACCTAATGTTCAGATTGCTATTATTTGCTATAGTGGCTATGGTAGAATGAATGAGGCATGGAAGGGGTGGAGCACAAATACTGAAGAGGGCACAGGTGGCCCTTTATATAGTGTATGGGAGATTTCCCAGAGATATTCTTGCTGTGCTGGGACTAATGAATATTAACTGGGTATAGTGGACATCCACTGGCACATTTAATAGGGATTTAGTTGAATATTTAGGGGAATCATATGAAGGCAATGAAGCTAGAGAGGACAGATGGATTGGAAAGAACAGTCAGTAGTGGTTTCTATACTGTTTGGGGTTCCTATTCACCCTCCCCCTACCAATCATGTCTTCCCTGTGGTGAATGTGAGATGTTCACAGATCTTTTTGCTGGTCTAAGATCATGACTTGTGCGGTTCAACAAACACCCATGACAATCAGGGAAGCTGATGATAAAAATGTTATGCTGATAGAATATAAGCTCCTTGGAGGTAGGGATTATTTCATTTTGGTCTGTATATCTTTAACACCTAGAACTGTACCTGGTACATAGGAAGCACTTTGTTATTGTTTGACTGATTGGTTGGTTTTGAGTCCAGCCTAGAATTGCCTATCTGATCATCCCAGCTCTTCTGTCCAGGCATGGTTAAATCTATAATTTATTATCTTGTTTTTGAGATCTGAGAGAACAATGTACCTTAAGTCCACCTTTCTTTTTCACAAGGATAAATGCTTATCACACAGCGTCAGCATTTGATAAGCAAGATTTAACAAACTAAGCTCAGGTTGAGTAGGCTGGATGAATTTTACCCCAGCTTTTCATGTCAATCCTTCTTCATCACAACATCATCAATCAATCAAATTGCTCTTGGAGTTCGTTATGTTACCATGACAACACCTTCCTGCACAGTTAAAAATAAAACTCCTGGGATCCTGCTGAAATTTGGAGGGAACAAGACCTAATTGCCTGGCAGGTCTCTTGATGGGAAAACCGATACCACAGCAAAGGCAATGCGGCTACTTTGTTCTGGAGAGTGACGATAAAAAAGCAAGTACAGAGTTCCCTTTCTGTCTCCCCAAATATTCCCCACGAATTCAGGCCTGCTGCCTCTTGCCAGTTGCTTAAATGTATCACATTCCCTGCTCTTCTGTAGATCAGCTTCTGAAGCCTTCCCTATGAGATCCAAAGGTTCACCTTGGTACGTGTGACTCACACATATTGGATGCTCTCTAATTCTTGGGCTTAATGGTCCTGACAAGCAGCTTCTCTTTCACTTGGTGTGATTTGTAGGGAGGAAGGGGAAAAAAATTCTGATCCAGAGACAGGCAAGTTGTAAGGAGTACTAATTGCTCTATGAACATAGTAGATTCAGGTTGAAATCGCATATAATTGTAGGATGGATTATTGGGAAAATGGCACTTCTGCAGAACGGTACAGATTTGGGGCCTTCTTTTTAGGAAATAAGGGAAATTCTGTGGTTCAAGCCCGATCTCCAATACAGAATGGTTGTATGACCTTGGGCACTGGGTCACTTAATTTTTAAATCCCCAGACCCATTTAAAGTCAGGAAGTTAAGGAAATAACATGGTGAAAATTGGTTTTCAGGTTTTGTGTCTTTGTCTTCTCTGGTCACTTAATAACATTTTCTAAGAGGAAGCATGTCATAATGAACGGAAAGTAGGGCAGGTAGGTGGTGCAGTGCATGGAGCACTGGCCTGGGAGTCAGGAAGATCTGAGTTCAAATTCAGCCTCAGACACACTATTAGCTGTGTGACCCTGGGTAAATCATTTAACTCTGATTGCCTCAGTTTCTCAGATGGAGAACTGGACTTGAAGTAAAGAAGATCTAGGATTCAAGTCCTGCCTCTGACATATACTGGATATATGACTTTGAACACATCATTTAAGCTTTCAATGTTCTAGGCAACTGTCTCCAGAGCACTGGGCCTGGAGTCAGGAAGACCTGAGTGCATATCTAGCCTCAAGACGCTTACTAGCTGCATGACCCTCGACAAGTCACTTAACCTCCATCTGCCTCTGTTTCCTCAACTGTGAAATAGGAATCATAATAGCACCTACCTCCCAAGGTTGTTGTGAGGTAACATTTGTAAAGCATTGAGCACAGTGCTTGGCACATAGTGGGTGATTAATAAAGGCTTGTTTTCTTCCTTTTTTCCTCTCTAATACTATCAGTTGCAGAAAAGATGTCAAGCTGTGTTGGACTTTCCTTAAAGAGGCTCCTTCCATGGATGAAATCACAGGTCTGGTCCCTAACCTTATTCCTAACAAGCACACTTATCCCCAAGTGGAAGATCAGACAACTAGTATGAGAGTGAAGAGGAAGTTTTAGCTTTTTTTCTTCCCAACAACTAGGTTCTTGAATGCATGAGAAACATATCCTTTCTACTTAAAGGCATGCTTCATTAGGTTCCTTTCCATTTCTTAATGCTTTTTCTTACCATCTTGGTTCAGACCCATTCTCTCTCAGAGTATATGTAAAGTAGCTAGTTAAAAGTGAGTTATTTTGCCCAATTGTTCCTCTGAACTTAAAGAGTCAAAGAACTGAATTATAGAGTTAGGATAAATCCTAGACATCATCTGGTTCAGCCCTACCTGGAGCCCTATTCCCATCTATGATGTAGAATCATGCAGTTATAGAATCTTAGGGTTGGAAAGTACCTCTGAGTTCCACTGATGCATTTGTCCCAGCAAGTAGTCCTCCAGTCTTTGCTTGAAGTGAGGTCAAAAGAATGAGACAGGGAGTGGGGATGTTTCTATCCATAAAGGAAAAGGTCCATAGTAATGGAGATTTTCCAGCTTTCTGAGGCACAAAATGGGAGACCTAAGATAGCCTAGAGGCAATGACAACCTGGAGAGTGGAATTGAAAGAAGTTGGAACCACTGAAAATTGGGTCTGGTCTATAGAAAGATGATAAAGTGCGTTCCTGGGATCATAGTTGAAGCCATTCTAACTGTTTTTGAGCCTGGTGTTGCAGCAATCTGACTAGCAGCTGCTGTGGGGATGAAAGACCAATACAAGCCTGACAACAAGAACGCTGCCAGTGTAGGTTCTTTTGATCTGCTTTACTAAGGAAAGCAATGTTAAGGGGTTAACAATCTTATTTCAATCCAACACACAAATATCATTCACTTAGTTCTGGGGAAAAAGCCAGCACCCTGAACTTCAGAGCAAATACAAACAAATTACAAAGATACATTATAAACAGACCAAATGCAATTCATAGTTACCAAGAAGGCATCAACATCTGAGTTCACAAGCTGGAGGGCTCTTAACTACAGCTGCCCAGAGTCTCCACATCAACATTCTTCCAGTGAGTGAGAGCCCCAAGCAAATAGCTCTGTTCTCTCTTTTTATACAGTCTTTGGATGTCATCAAATGTCATCTGAGTGACCAGAATTTAGGCTCTTGCTGTTGGCTCTGGTCTTAGCAACTCTCCTTAGAACTCTGAGGGCTTCACGCCCACATAGGCTTAGCACCTAGTACATAGGGGTTTGGGCCTGAGGCTTTGCACCTAGTAAGGCTCAATCAAAGACACCTAATTAATTTATCATTCTAAAACAGTAAGAAAGTCCCACTTTAGTTGCCAATGCACCTGGTAAGGCTTGTATTCCATTCCTTTAACAATCCCTAGGTGACTTCCACACTGTAGAATGCAATTTGGAACTATGCCCCCCAAATTTTTAATTTCTTTATAACCTCTGACCAATGTTAAGTGTATAGAGACCCCAAAGAGATCAAAGAAAGAGGAAAAGGACATGTTGTACAAAATTATTTGTAGCAGCTCTTTTTGTATTGGTAAAAAACTGGCATCTAAGGGGTTGCTCCCAATCAGAGGATGGCTTAATAAATTATGGTATGTAGGGGAATACCATTGTGTCATAAGATAGGATGAAAGGGACTGTGTCAGAGAAACCTAAGAAGACTTCTATGAACTGATGCAGAATAAGGTGAGCAGAATCAAGAGAAAAATGTATACCACCATAGCATTGTAAAAACAAACAACTTGAAAGACTTATTAACTCTGATCAAAGCAAAAGCCAACCATGATTCCCAGGGGGCAGATGACGAAGATATGTATGTGTGTATATATGTATGTGTATGTATAATGTGCATGTGTATATACACACATGCACACATGCATGTTATACATACATATACACATATGCAATGATATATGCAGAATGAAACGCACCCTTTTTCACATAGCCAATGGGAGAATTTGTTTTGTTTGACTACACATATATGTTGCAAGAGTTTTCTCTTTCTTTTTCAGTAGGGCGTAGTGAGAGGTAGGTTGAAGAGAATATAAATGCTTGTTAATTGAAAAAAATTCCCTATAAATAATCCACCTAGGTGGATTTCCATAAGGCCTTCCTAGGCATGGGATGTCTCTTAGTTGTTCTTCCATCTTAGAGAAAAATCAGGCCAGACTGTTTTAGTAGAAGAGCAACCTAGCCCTCCAAACTCCACTTTCTTTAGCCAGAAGCATAAAGTGTAATAACAAGAGTGGCCAAATTGTATTTGACAGTCTGGACCCATAGCAACAACAAAACATGACCTTTGGCATGCTTAGCCTAGGGTCATCATTAATTCCATAACACCTCATTACCCTTCCATTCTGGTATCAAGTGCTTTGGTACACAGAAGTGATGATTAGCCAGATAAGGATCATTGTGGTTTAAAAAATAATTTATATAGGAGAAATGGTTTAAAATGTCTTCAAATGGGAAAAAAATTAGTAGGAGGAAGAAAATTATTCAACTGTTTATATAATCCACCCAGCTAGATGCTATTTAGAGTAACTATACATGTGAAAAGAATAGTATTAGAGATACGCAGAAATTCACAGTAAAATAAAGAATACCATAATAAATTCATGGGCTTCAAATGTCTATATACAAACACAGAAATTATGGGTAATAAGCAAGGTAAGCTGAAGCTCCTAGGCAAGGAGGCAAATTTGGTCTGATAGAAATCATTGAAACTTGATAGAATGAGAGCCATGCCTGAAATATGGCTCTGGAAGGGTATACTTTATTGAAAAGAAACCTTATAGGTATAAAAATGTAGCATTGTGTGTGAAGACGAAATAATAATGTGAAGAGATCTGGGAAGTTTGATGGAGAGCATTTGGGTGAAGATCAACTAAGATAGAAATGGAAGCAATATTATCATCTACTTCTGTTACACAGAAAAGGAAATCAATGAGGAGTCTGGAAGATCCCTAGTCTGGCACTGAGGTATACCATAAGAGGGATAAGAGACCACAGTTATCCTGATCTCCCTTGGAGCTCACTCTCACTTTCTCTCTGCCATAAGCAAAGGAGATAATATTTTCTTGATTTGATGGGGACTTTAGGGTTGATGATTACTCTTTCTTAGAGCAAGTAATAAAAGAAAGGAAAGACAGGCACAGTCCGAAATGCATGAATTAATATACAAATAAATACAAAGAAATAATTATAGGTCCTTCCCCCCTCTTGCTTTGATCTCTTTGGGGTACGGGCCTAGTCTTGGCCAAAAGGTAATAAAGAGTTTATTAACTTTGCGTACATCATTCCAGATTTTTGGTAGAACAGATTTCAAAGAGCTGAGAACAATGCTGGGTAGGATTCTACAGATTAAAATTCTACGGAGAAACTTTGCCCAGGAGGACTGGGAAGCTCTTCAGAATAAGAATATTATGGGATGCACAGTAAACTCACAAGTCACCTTTGATTTTAAAAAAGATGTGTATAGAATATGGTATCAAGGGCCAACAATATAATATCAATACAAAAATATAGCACAGTACTATAAACATGGTGTTGGAAGTGTTAAAACTCAAAACAAGCTAATACTGGCAAGGCAAGCAAGTACTGTAGAGCTAGCATGCCTAGATCTTTGCAATTAATTGGCCAAACCCTCTCATAGTGTACTTGACATGGTGGAGAGATGTGGGCTGTACGATAGACAAGTGTATTCAAACTAGTTGAATTTAGGACCAAAAAGTAATTATTAATGGTATTATATCAACTCGGAAGGAGGACTCTAGTGGAGTAGTCCAGGGATTTGTTTTTAATCTTTTCATATTTAACATTTTTAGCAATTACTTGCATGAAAGCCTACATGATATGCTTATCAAATTTGCAGATGACACAAAGCTGAAATCAAAAGCTAGCATACTGGATGACAGAATCAGGATTCAAAACGAACATGACAGATTAGTACATTGGCCTGCATATAATAACATGAAATTGAATAGAGTTGGGTACAAAACTCAGTTTCATAATTATAAGATGGGAAAGGAATAGACAGATGATATTTAGCATGACAAAGGTGTAGAGTTTTTACTGGATGCCAAGCCAAATAATTATCAATAATGGTTTATGGCAATCAAACAAAGCTAATGTAGACTTAGGCTTCTTTATAAGAGGCATAAGGTCTTGAACTAAAGAGGTGTTGATCTCCCTGTACTCTGCCTTGGAAAGACCATATCCAAAGTGTTGTATTCCATTCTGGGCATGATATTTTAGGACAGACATTATGTTGGAATTTTCCAGAGTACAGTGATCAGAATGTTGAGTTTGAAGATCATGCCATATGAAGATCAGTTAAAGGAAGTGGGGTGGTTTAGCTTGAAGAAGAAAAGACATGGGCAAGGGGAGGAATAATAGGTGTCTTACAGTATTTGAATGGCTGTTACATGGAAGGAACAATGGATTTATTTATTTAGTTTTTTGCGTGGACTTTGAAGGCAGAACAGAAGACAATGGGTTGAAATCACAAGGAATCAAATTTAGTTTTGATGGAAGGAAAAATTCTTTAACAATTAATGCTAGCTCAAAGTGCAGTGGGCTGCCCCATGAAGCAGTGGGTCCCTTTTGATGGAGATCTTCTGGCAAAGTTTGGGGAAGGTGTAGAGGCTATTTATGTTCAGAAATTAGTTGAACTAGATGACATATGAAGTATCTTCCAGTTCTGAGATTCTGTAATTCACTTCAAAATAGAAAATTAAACAACCATTTTAAAGTAGTTATTTTATCTATGAGAATTCTACCCGGATCCTTCATCATGGTGTGATGTCGACTTTATTCTTAAAGACTGTGAAAACAGAAAGCAAAATATGACAAAATATGGCTGGAAATGGTTCTAGCATGGGTCCAGTGCAGATGATGGAAGTTCTTGCTAAATATGGAAAACTCATCACCATCAGGTAGGCAATACTAGGTGTTGGTTTTGGGACCACATTGAACCATGAAGCATAAAAATGTAAAGTGATCTGTGCCCAGTATGGTTTTATTCTTCCTCAGAGATAATGGCAGAACAAGCAGAGGGTACCTAATCATACAGTATATAGGAATGCTACAATGATTAATATAACTCTTGGTAGTCTAAATTTTGTCCATCAAGCAACAAATTGATACTGAGGAAATGAACCACATCTATACTGTCATTTTTTTACTCTTCATGAAATCAGAAGACATAAAGCAGTCACAGATAACTGGAAAGATGACTGACAAATTCATCTTGGAGAGGAGAATAAAGGAGTTGGTTTTATCATACAGCAAGAAATCTAATTTTTGGTTATATTTCTAGTGAATATAAGTCAATATTCATCTATGAAATTCTAAAACAATAGCTGATATAAAAAAATTCTGTGAAGGGTTTCTTAGGTCTGAGGAGCTAATTCCAAGGATTAGAGATGTGGTCAGTCTCTTCTACCCACTCTCCAATATTCCCCAGAAAATTCTCTCAAAATGGATAGTTATATGCTAAGTGTTATTGTCACACCACTAAAAAATGAAGGCAAAGCCCAATAAACGACTCGTATTTTAGCAGATTTTACTGAAGGTTATTACAGCCAGCCATATGTAAACAACGTTATCAATCTTAAAATGTAAACAAAAAGGATTATAATAAACTATTCTTAATACAATGCTATACTTAATTACTTAATTGATTATAGTACTTAATGCAGTATAATAATATGTAAAGAATGCAGCGCAGCACCTGGCCGTATAGTAGGTACTTAAAAAATGCTTGTTTTCTTCTTCCCTCCCATTTAGGAAAGACTCTCCTAAAATGAGGTTTGTACTTGAGGTTTCTTTATATAATGGGCGATAAATTCAGGAGCTTGGTCCATCACTTAGCTTCACTTCTACAAGGAGAAATTTGTATTCCTGTAGCATATCAAGTAGGTAACAGCAGTCAAGTAAAGCATTAACTCATGAAAAGGCCACTGAGGATAGATTTTTAATAAAGCCTTATAAAACTGAATCAGTATTTACCTTGAAATCAGTGACTCCAGTGCAAAGCAGGGTACCTGGAAAAGGATGGAAAATGTTTTGGGATGAAGAAATGAAAGTGTACAAAGACTTATAGATTGCTCAGAGTCCTGTTTATCATGAATATAGTAAGAAAAAAGTAAGAAAGAAATGACTGTGACAAGCATTGAACTATGTCACAAAAATGAAATCGACTATTCCTTAGAAAGGATGAAGCAACTGGTTACTGATATGACAGTAATTTCAGAATCAGACACTATGCAGTGTGAGCATTGACTAAATAGAGAAAACTTGGAAATTGATACCAAATTCATTAGAACAATAAACATGGGAGGGAAAACTGTGTGCAGTTAGAAAGGACCAACTTGACGTATTTAAATGGGCTGCAGTTATTTCTATCTCTTCAGAATCTGTCTCGTGTATACCCCCTTTCCTTGCACAGTCACTACACTAGTTCAAGCCTTCCAGGTCTCTTTCCATTTCAGTCCATGTTCCATATTACTGTCAAAGTGATTTTCTTAAAGTGCTGATCTGATCATGTCAAGCTACTCCCTTTCCCCATACTCAGTAAATTTCAGTGGCTCTGTATTACTCCTAGGATCAAATGTAATCCTTGCCATTTAAAACTTTTCATAACCTGGTTCCTCCTTATACTTCTAGTCTTCTTACATATTTTTCCCTCCATGTGATCTATGATACAGCAATGCCAGGCTATGATGTTTTACTCATGGGTCTATATGACCCATCTCTATATCTTGTCACTAGCTATCTCTCAGGCTTAAAATTCTTTCCCTCCTCACCTCTGCCTCTTAGAGTCCCTGGCTTCCCTCAAGAGTCAACTCAAGTACCACTTTCTAGAGTAAATTGTTATTGGTTTTCCCAGCTACTAATGCCTTAACCTCTAAGGCTACCTTGTATCTACTCTGTATGTATTTTGTCTATACCTATATATAATATATGTACATAAATACATGTACATATGCACATATATACTTATGTGTGTTTCTACCTATCTATATCCTTTTTTACATAGCTATTTGCATGTTATCCCCTTCGTTAGACTATGAGCTCAAGGACTATTTTTTGCCTTTCTATGTATCCCCAGTGTTTAGCACAGTGCCTGGAACATAGTAGGTTCTTAATAAATACTAATGGACTATATTTCCAACAACTAGAGAATGGTTAAACAACTTGTAGTATGTTAATGTAATGAGACATTATGGTATTATAAAAATAATAAATATTATGCATACAAGGAAATATGGACAGACCCAAAGTGGTGTGGGAAGCCAAAGGGATCAGAATTGTTTGTTTCTGCTTTATTCCAACCTGAGAGTTTGTCCACAGGATTGTTGTGAGGATCAAATAAGATATCTTATATAAAATGCTTTGCAAACTTTGAGACTCTGTATAAACTATTTGTTATTAAAAGAGATTTTTCCACAGTTTGGGGCATTTCAGAAACAGCTTCTCAGCACAATTCACACCTTGTTCGCCTGAGTCACCTCACTCTGAGTTCCGGTCCCTTTTCTTGTAGTTATTCCCTCTGCCAATATTTCTGCTCTCTCAGCTCCATGTGGAGCCTCCTCCAGCCCCATGCATCTCCTGCTCATCCTGTCAAAAGCTGGATTCTGGAATGACAATTTTTAGGGCATTGAGGGATCACATTCATAAGGTAACTGAAGTAGAAGACATGGAAGGCATGGAAGGGAAATCACAGTCCTTATTGATATCCAAAGAAGGCAATGGAGAGATACTGATCTATATGCCTAATTTCACATATTTATAAATTTATTGTGAGAATCATCTGTTTAGAAATTAAGGGCATCTTCACTGAGGGTATTAGTAAGGAACAGTGGGCTTTCATCTTTACAATTATATATAAGGTCTCACTGTGGCTATAATTTAAGGATTTTTTTTTAAATAACTTGATTCAGTAGAGCAAAACATTGTCTTAAAGTTGCCTTTTTGGCAATGAATTATCTCCCAATCATCCATCCATCCATCAGGATAGTTTAAATTTCCTTAAAAGATAGAACAATATATACACTTAGATACATATGTATAAGTGTCTATGTGGGCCAAGGTGGTGTCTGGCAAGCAGGGACTTGCCTAAAGCTCTACCCCAGGACCCAGGACCCTCCAAACACCTATAAAAATGGCTCTGAACAAATTTTAGAACTGCAAACCCTGCAAAATAGCAGAGGGAAGCAGGGCTCCAGCCCAGGACAGCCTGGATGGTTGCTGGGTAAGGTCTATCACACCATGCTGGGAGCAGAGCGGGGCAGAGCCCAGTGTGGGCTGTGCCCAGACCAACCAGACCCGGGACCTGGGACAGAGCTACAGCTGTGGTTGCTTCTGGCCCCAGGCCCACCTGGTGGAAGGAATTAAGTGGCAGATCAGAGCAGGAGTGCAGAACCTGCTTAGATCTGAGTTGTGGTCCAGGTTGGTGGTTCTTGGGGGAGGAGGAGCACTGGTGTGGCAGAGCTTGCTGTGTACAAGTAGCTCTGAAAACATCAGCACAGCCCCTCAAGTTTGGGACAAAGTACTCTCTACTCTACAAGCAGTCATACCCTAACAAAAAGCTCAAGGGTCAAGTAGCTGGCTGGGAACATGAACAGGCAGTGAAAATGGACCCAGATTCAGAATTAGACTTTAAAATCTTTCTTTGGTGACAAAGAAGACCAAAATATACAGCTAGAAGAAGTCAACAAAGTAAAAGAGCCTACATCAAAAGCCTCCAAGAAAAACAGGAACTGGTCTCAGGCCATGGAAGAGCTCAAAAAGGATTTGGAAAAGCACATAAGAGAAGTAGAGGAAAATTGGGAAGAGAAATGAGAGTGGTGCAAGAAAACCATGACAAACAAGTCAATGACTTGCTAAAGGAGACCCAAAAAATACTGAAGAAAATAACACCTTAAAAAATAGACTAACTCAAATGGCAAAAGAGCTCCAAAAAGCCAATGAGGAGAAGAATGCCCTGAAAGGCAGAATAAGCCAAATGGAAAAGGAGGTCCAAAAGACCACTGAAGAAAATAGTACCTTAAAAATAAGATTGGAGCAAGTGGAAGCTAGTGACTTGATGAGAGATCAAGATATTATAAAACAGAATCAAAGGAATGAAAAAATGGAAGGCAATGTGAAATATCTCATTGGAAAAACCACTGACCTGGAAAATAGATCCAGGAGAGATAATTTAAAAATTATTGGACTACCTGAAAGCCATGATCAAAAAAAGAGCCTAGATATCATCTTTCAAGAAATTATCAAGGAGAACTGCCCTTCTATTCTAGAGCCAGAGGGTAAAATAGAAATTGAAAGAGTCCACCAATTGCCTCCTGAAAAAGATCCCAAAAAAGAAAACTTTTAGGAATATTATCGCCAAATTCCAGAGCTCCCAAATCAAGGAGAAAATACTGCAAGCAGCCAGAAAGAAACAATTTGAGTATTGTGGAAACACAATCAGAATAATACAAGATCTGGCAGCCTCTACATTAAGAGATCGAAGGGCTTGGAATACGATATTCTGGAGGTCAATGGAGCTAGGATTAAAACCTAGAATCACCTACCCAGCAAAACTGAGTATCATGCTCCAAGGCAAAATATGGATTTTCAATAAAATAGAGGACTTTCAAGCTTTCTCAGTGAAAAGACCAGAACTGAATAGAAAATTTGACTTTCAAACACAAGAATCAAGAGAAGCATGAAAAGGTAATCAAGAAAAAGAACAAGAAAAAGAAATTGCAAGGAACTTACTAAAGGTGAACTGTTTTGTTGACATTCCTACATGGAAAGATGACGTGTCTGATTCATGAGACCTCAGTATTAGGGTAGTTGAAGGGAATATGCATATATATATATATATATATATATATATATATATATATATATATATATATACACACACACACATGTTTATGTATATGTGAGTGTGTATGTATGTATGTGTGTATGTGTGTGTGTATATATATATATCCATATATATGTATATATATATATATATATATATATATATATATATATATATATATATATACAGAGAAAGAGAGAGAGAGAGAGAGAGAGAGCGGGCACAGGGTGGGTTGAAGATGAAGGGAAGGTAACTAAAAGAAATAAAATCTACTGCATCATCTAGCTGCATCTTAAACATAAATATCCCGCTAGTGATGTGATTGTGATATGACTATGAATCAGAACCCAAAGGACAATGGTGGCACAAATTGGCTGCACTATATTAACAGTGATGATGTATATGTGTAAAAACTGTCTTGAAGAACATCTAATACAGGAAAGCAAGAGTTAAAAGATCAACAACCTCAGTATTGGACTGGTATTTGAAAAAGAGTTAAAAGGCTTCCAGTTTGTCATGTAGAGGCTTTGTGGAAGATTTATGGAAAGATAATGGATAGAAATCACATGGGACAAAAAATTACAAATGGGTCACAATCTGCATTAGTGAAAGGAGTACCCACACTAGAGAGATCCTACATCTATTGAAGGACTGCAGTGTTTAAATGAAACTTGTAAAGGCAGAGTGGTACCAGATTTTGGGAAGTCTTAAATGTCAGCCAAAGAGGTTTGAATTTTACTCAGGAGACAATAAGGAATTTTTTTTGAAAGAACAGTTATACAATGAGCTATATAAATATGGAAGATTATTCTGCTGGTGATATGAAGGCTAGATTGGTGGAGGCAGGACCACAGTCTCAGTGGTTGATGAGGACTTGTATTAGTGTGAACATAGATCAGAGTTGAAAGGAGCCTCAGAAACCATCTAGTCCAACTCCTTTATTTTATAGATAGGTAAACTGAGGCCCAAAGAGATTAAGTGATTTGCCCCAAGTTTACACAGTATCAGAGGCAGGATATGAATCCAAGACCTTTGACTCCAGCCAGAGCCAGTATTTTTTCTTCCTATGGTGTGCCTGCCTATGGCAGGAGGAATAGAACTGAAAGGATAGATGAGAAAGTTAGAATGGAAGTGAAAGTGAGAAGACCTGGTAACTGACTAGATAAAAGACCCAAGGGAGAAACTAGTAGAAAAATTGTTCTGGGTTAGCAAAGCAGAGTGTGATCTGATGTTTCTTTTCTTAACATTAATATCCTGTTTAACTCCACTAGAATTACATTGTCTACAAAATATACCATCCACTAAAGTGATGGTTCATTGTGTTAAACCTGAAAATTTGGTTGAAGGAAACAACAGAGCTAGGTGATAGAAAAATCCATGTTGTTTATTATTTTCCCTTAAAGCATAGTGAAGCTAGCTTACTTGTATGTACAAGGAGTCAGAGTATAAACTCTGGCTGCCTGAACAAAGCAATGAGAAAACTTATATACATTATTTTAGCAGAGCTAGCAAGCCTGTATTACCTCATTTTTTATGACTCCCATGTATGTTTAACCATGATACAAGAAGAGGATTTTCCTTAATGGAATAGAGTTGTAAAGGATGTTGACAAAAGTCAGTTGAAACTACAGCCCAGCGTCTCTGTGTCTCATTACATTCCATAACATAGTATATACCTGTAGAATATTAAGCAAGGTAATCTCTCTTGGGGTTAGGATAATGTCCTTAATGATCTGGCCTTGTTGACAGAGGTAAGGGTATTGCCTGAGCAAACTTTTAGAGAGAACGAAGAAGCCCAGGTCCTGGATCTTCATCCAGTTACTCATTAATTCAGGCTCTGGGTCTGGTTGAAATTAGAAATATTATAAAATAGTATAATATTTTCCACAATTGAAATCTTAGAAGCCTGTTTTCATAAACTGAGACTTGGTCCTCCCTTCTGAAAAGACTAGACATCTTTGTGGCTAGGACAATTGTAAATACAGGTTATGCGGTTATGCTGCGTATTTGAAGGTGCAGTTTTGTGCTGATTTTCATGGATTCATGAAAACCATCCTGGATCTCTACCAGCTGAGGTGTGCAACCTACCACCAAGAGACAAGAGGAAAACAAACTGGTAGGTTCAGGACCGGGCAGAACCTCTTACTTTGGCATCAGTAATAGCAATAAAAGTAATAGTAATACTTTAAGGTTTCCAAAGCTTTCCTTTAAGCTTTCCTTCTATCATCTCACTTAGTTTCCACCTCATTTTATAGATAAAGACACAGAAATTCAGGGAGGCTGTGACTTGCTGCTGTCCCCCATGTCTAAAATGCTCCCTCCTTTATCTCCACCTCTTGGCTTCCGTTAAGTCCTACTATAATCTCACTTTCTATAGGGAAGCCTTTCCTGATACTCCTTAATACTAGTTTTTCTCATGTAGTTTTCACTTATGATTTCTTGAACTATAGCTCAGAAAAACCAGGTTTTGTTAAAGCCCATTGTGATTCAAATAGAGCTACTTGACTATACCTTTAAACTCAATTCACTCTGGCTTTCACTGATTGGCCAATAATAGATCTCAGTCCCAGCTTCAGTTGCTCATTGTTTGGGTTTTGATGACTTAGAGTGAGTGTAAAAAGCAATTGTTTCCTGTTCTGGCCAGAAACTCTGAGGGTTTTCCACTCCCAGATTGATTCTTTTGTGAAGGCAAACTAGGCCATCTTTTGCCTCAATTCTTACCTAGCCTTTAATCACTGGTTGGGTGTTCCCTCAGACAAACTGAGACCTGGGAAAGACCTTAGCTTAAAAAGGCCAAGGTCATCCATGGCATTAGGCTATCACCAGTCTGTCCTGAACTGTCTTGCCGCTGGACTCCAGTGTCTCCGGAGGGCAGAGTATGGCTGATGACCTTGCACAGCTCTGCCTCACTTGCATCCAATTCACTTGCAAGTCAAGACATCACCCTCCTGATATCATTAGTTCTCTTTGAGAATGAAGGATGAACAAAAACAGCCTTCCCTCTGTTAAGTATTTCCTACTTTTCCTGTGGGCAGCTAGGTGGTACAGTGGATAGAGTACTGGGCCTGGAGTCAGGAAGACCTGAGGCCAAATTTGGCCTCACACACTTAGCTATGTGACTCTGGGCAAGTCACAACCGTGCTTGCCTCAGTTTTGTCATCTGTAAAAACAAGTTGGAGAAGGAAATGGCAAACCACTCTAGTATCTTTGCCAAGAAAACCCCAAATGGGGTCACAAAGAATTGGCACAATTAAACAAAAAGATTTTTTTTCTTGTATTTAGCTTCTCTGCACATATTTGTTGGCTTATTGTCTCCCCTATTACATTGCCAGCACCAGAAGAACAGGGACTGTTTGCCTTTTTTTTTATCTCTAAAGCTTAGCACAGTGCCTGGTACATAAAAAGCACTTAATAAATGCTTATTGACTGTAAATGTCAGGGGACAGGTAAGTGGTACAAGGAGTAGAGTGTTGGGCCTGGAGTCAGAAGGACTCATCTTCCTGAGTTCAAATCCAGACTCAGACACTTACTAGCTGTGTGAGCACTGGGCCTGGAGTCAGGAATACCTGAGGCCAAATTTGGCCTCACACACTTACTTAACCATATGACTCTGGACAAGTGACAACCCTGTTTGCCTCAGTTTCCTCATCTGTAAAATGAGCTAGACAAGGAAATGGCAAACTACTTCAGTATCACTGCCAAGAAAACCCCAAAATGGGGTCACAAAGAGTAGGCCATGACTGAAAATAACTGAACAACACCAGCAAACATCAGAGGTAGAATTCCAACTCAGGTTTCTCCCAACTCTCCTTCCCCTACATCATACAGTCTTTCTCATTAAGTATCATACTTTAACCCATTGAGCTATTTAAGAAATTACATTGTTAGGATCTCTAAGAAACTTTTGACATCGATGCCATGTAGTGGCAGAGCTACACAGAGGCAGTTTTGGAGAATGGATAGAGCGCAGGACTTGGGAGCAGCAAGACCTGTATTTGAATCCTACACCAGACACGTGCTAGCTGCCTGACCCTCCAGAAGTCACTTAACATTTTTGAATCTCAGTTTCCTCCTTTCTGTAGTGGAGAGGATGATGTCAATAATAGTACCTACTTCACAGGGTATTCTATGTTCAGATGAGATTTTTTTTTTTACAAAGTGCTTTGCAAACCTTAAAGTGTTATCTACACTATATAAATGTAAGGTATTATTGTTACAGCATATTTATAATAAATATAAGGCATTGCCCACTAACAACCATCTATAAAGATTGTGCTCTCTTTTCTTGCCACTTTTCTTTATCTCAGATTGCAGTTGATATTGCTGGCTTTCATGTGTTAGTAATGAAGCTTGCTATTGTGCATCAGGCCGAATTCTGTCCCTTCACACTCTTTTTCCCCTCTCTCTCCCCCAATTCTTCTTAGGTTAAGAACTCTGATAATAGAAGAGAATTGTAGAGATGACATTCAAGGGAAATTCAGAAAATGAATTCCTTTTTATCTTCGGGCAAAGCAGCTCCCATGAATAGAGTACTGTAATAAAACCTTTTTATACGCCTGTCATAGAAAGACAAACCTTTTCCAAAGGAAATGGATTGGAGTATTTTCGAGATATGATAAACAGCCTAACAAAAAGGGTCCTGAGTTTCTCTTTTAGATGTGCAGAAGGAGGTGGTTTTAACTTCTCTTGTCAGGTAAAAAGAATTCATTATGAAAGCCAGTCCAGCTGAAACGCAGAAATGAAAATGAGCCTGGATTTCAGTGGCAAGAAATGATTTCAAAATGTGCTGGGGTGGGGGGGTAGTTTAATGAATAAAGTGTCAACTTTCGGCTTGAGCAGGAATAAATCAAACACAGGATCATCTGGCTTTGTAGTGGGAAGGACCTGGTGTAGCTGGTACCAGAGATCTGGGTAAAAAGACATTAAAATCTAATTCTCTCTCAGATTTGTATAAATGAATTGTTGTTAATGATGTTAATAATGGCCTTGTATGCATTTTGCCATTTCCCTATTACTGCAGGCCCTGAGTGAGAAAATAAAATGAATAGAATTTGGATGCAAATGGTCCTTTTGTGAGATATGTTTATTCAATCCTGGGGATAATGACCTAAAATACACCCATAGGGAATCTTGCTGTCAGGCAGTCTTCTATATCTGTGCCCTGACCCACAGTTTGCTGGTGGGACTACCCTGGGAAATGCAGAAACTAAACTCCTTTGGATTGATGTCTAAGAGGGTCCTAACTCTGTTATTCGGTAGCAAATACCATTCAAGTCATGTTTCAGGGAAATATGTTATTCAGTTGGGGAAAAAAGATCACTTTTTTGACCCTTCTATGTTCCAACACAACTTCTACCTTGTCTCAAGAAACAATTCCAGACAAGAATGTATATGGTATGTTTATTTTTATAAGGAGGACCAAGATAAGGAGAATGAGAATAAATTAACCGATCAGATATAAACCTGACTTTTATAAAACAATTTGCCTGCAATTAACAGGGCTCTTTGTATAGGAAAGTCACACATAAGTCCATAGCATGGAATGAAAATATATGTTGAGAAGGCAGGTTCTGATACGTACATCATTTATCAGCAGAATAAGGTTTTGGGTCATCAGCCATGAATCACTTCAAGGGTGACGGAAGCAATATCAGCCAACTCAGCATATTTCTATGTCACTGGTCACCTTACTACTTGCACTGAGGATGATCTGTATAAGCAGTACAGACTTTTTTTATTTTTTAATGTAAAAAATGTCAGGGCATTGGAAACACAATTGGAAAAAATTAAGTTCATAGAAAAGAGACCAGAGTTTGAATAAGAGGGAAAAGATATCAGAGATCAGATCCACCTTAATATCTTTATCCAGTTATTGTAGCTCCACTAGACAGCAATAAATGTTGTATAACTAGTCCATGGTATCTCACATGAATAGAAACAAGAATAGAAATGGACACATTAAACAAGTAATTCCAAATATGTCTCTAACTAGACATTGGTTTCACTGTTGTCTATTATCATTACCACCACCATCATTCTCGATTACTTATTTTTTTTAAATTTTTTAAATTTTTAAAAATTTATTTAACATATTTGGTTTTCAGCATTGGTTTTCACAAGAGTTTGAATTACAAATTTTCTCCCCATTTCTACCCTCCCCCCCAACTCCAAGATGGCGTATATTCTGGTTGCCCTGTTCCCCAGTCAGCCCTCCCTTTTGTCACCCCACTCCCCTCCCATCCCCTTTTCCCTTCCTTTCTTGTAGGGCAAGATAAATTTCTACGCCCCATTACCTGTGTATCTTATTTTCTAGTTGAATGCAAAAACTTTTTTTTGTTGTTTTTGAACATCTGCTTTTAAAACTTTGAGTTCCAAATTCTCCCCCCTTCTCCCTTCCCACTTACCCTCCCTAAGAAGTCAAGCAATTCAACACAGGCCACATGTGTATCATTATGTATAACCCTTCCACAATACTCATGTTGTGAAAGACTTACTATATTTTGCTCCTTCCCAACCCATCCTGCTTTATTGAATTTTCTCCCTTGATCCTGTTCCCTTTCAAAAGTGTTTGTTTTTGATTACCTCCACCCCCATCTGCCCTCCCCTCCATCATCCCCCCCTTTTTTATCTTCTTCCCTCTTCTTTCCTGTGGGGTAAGATACCCAATTGAGTATGTATGGTATTCCCTCCTCAGGCCAAATCTAATGAGAGCAAGATTCACTCATTCCCCCCTCACCTGCCCTCTCCCCTCCTCTCCCAGAACTGTTTCTTCTTGCCAACTTTGTGGGAGATAATCCACCCCATTCTATCTCTCCCTATCTCCCTCTCTCAATATATTCCTCTCTCATCCCTTAATTTGATTTTATTTCTTTTAGGTATCTTCCCTTCATCTTCAACTCACCCTGTGTCCGCTCTCTCTCTCTCTCTCTCTCTCTCTCTATTTTCATATATATATATACACATACACACACATACATATATACATACATACACATTCACACACACACACACACACACATACACACACACACACACATATACATATATATATATACATATATATATATATATATATATATATATATATATATATATATATATATATATATATATATATATATTCCCTTCAGCTACCCTAATACTGAGGAATCAGACACGTCATCTTTCCATGTAGGAATGTAAACAAAACAGTTCAACTTTAGTAAGTCCCTTGCAATTTCTTTTTCTTGATTACCTTTTCATGCTTCTCTTGATTCTTGTGTTTGAAAGTCAAATTTTCTATTCAGCTCTGGTCTTTTCACTGAGAAAGCTTGAAAGTCCTCTATTTTGTTGAAAATCCATATTTTGCCTTGGAGCATGTTACTCAGTTTTGCTGGGTAGGTGATTCTTGGTTTTAATCCTAGCTCCATTGACCTCTGGAATATCATATTCCAAGCCCTTTGATCTCAAATGTAGAAGCTGCCAGATCTTGTATTATTCTGATTGTGTTTCCACAATACTCAAATTGTTTCTTTCTGGCTGCTTGCAGTATTTTCTCCTTGATCTGGGAGCTCTGGAAATTGGCGACAATATTCCTAGAAGATTTCTTTTTGGGATCTATTTGGGGAGGCGATTGATGGATTCTTTCAATTTCTATTTTGCCCTGTGGCTCTAGAATATCAGGGCAGTTGTAACCAGAATGGCCTTTGTTTTCTTTGAGTGCACAATTTATCTCAGTGAGCTTTACTAGGTGCTAAGCCCCAGACCCAAACCCTATTAGGTGTTAATGTAATCCATGTGGATGTGAACCTCCCAGGGTCCTAAGGGGAGGGGCCAACTCAAGAACCAATCACCAGAGCCTGAGCTCTGGTGATTCAGATGATGTTTGATGTCTGAAGCCCTATAAGAAGGGAGGACAGAGCCATTTGTGTCGGGCTATGGAGATGGTGTTGATGAGCAGACTCTGGGCAGCTGTAGCTAAGGAGCCCTCCAGCTTGTAAACCTGGATGTTGAAACTTTGTTGAACTCTGGTAACTCTGTGTTGGGATTTGAATCAGACAAAGTCTGTTGATGTTTGTAATTTGTTTGCATTTTGTTTTGAAGTTCAGGGTGCTGGCTTTTTCCCCTGAATGAACTGAATGATATTTGAATGCTGAATTAAAAGTAAGCTTGTCAACCCCTTCACCTTGCTTTCCTTAATTAAGCAGATCGAAAGAACCTGTGCTGTTGGCAGCTTTCTGGGTGCTGGCTGTGGGTGAATCTTATACCCCCACAGAAGCTGCCAGCCAGATTGTTGCAACAGCAGTTCTCCTTGATTATTTCTTGAAAGATGATATGTAGGCTCTTTTTTTGATCATGGCTTTCAGGTAGTCCAATAATTTTTAAATTATCTCTCCTGGATCTATTTTCCAGGTCAGTGGTTTTTCCAATGAGATATTTCACATTGCCTTCCATTTTTTCATTCCTTTGATTCTGTTTTATAATATCTTGATTTTTCATCAAGTCACTAGCTTCCACTTGCTCCAATCTAATGTTTAAGGTAGTATTTTCTTCAGTGGTCCATTGGACCTCCTTTTCCATTTGGCTAATTCTGCCTTTCAGGGCATTCTTCTCCTCATTGGCTTTTTGGAGCTCTTTTGCCATTTGAGTTAGTCTATTTTTTTAAGGTGTTGTTTTCTTCAGTGTATTTTTCAGTATTTTTTTGGGTCTCCTTTAGCAAGTCATTGACTTGTTTTTCATAGTTTTCTCACATCCTTCTCATTTCTCTTCCCAATTTTTCCTCTACTTCTCTCACTTGCTTTTCCAAATCCTTTTTGAGCTCTTCCATGGACTGGGACCAGTTCATGTTTTTCTTGGAGGCTTCTGTTGTAGGCTCTTTGACTTTGTTAACTTCTTCTGTCTGTATGTTTTGGTCTTCTTTGTCACCAAAGAAAGAATCCAAAGTCTGAGACTGAATGTGGGTGTGTTTTCGCTTCCTGGCCATATTTCCAACCAACTGACTTGACCCTTGAGTTTTTCAGCGGTGTATGACTGCTTGTAGACTAGAGAGTTCTATGTTCCATGTTTGGGGGGGATGTGCCAGCTCTGCCACACCAGCACTACTCCTTCCCCAAGAAACCCCAACCCGGACTGGGCTTAAATCTTCAGCAGGCTGTGCACTCCTGCTCTGATCCGCCACTTAATTCCTCCCACCAGGTGGGCCTGGGGCTGGAAGCAACTGCAGCTGTAGCTGCCCCACCTCCGCTGCCCCCGGGGCTGGTAGCCATACTGTGAACCCCTTCCACTCCCGCAGCTTTTCCCACTAACCTTCTCTGTTGTCTTTGGTGTTTGTGGGTTGAGAAGTCTGGTAACTGCTGCAGCTCACTGATTCAGGGCGCTAGGGGCTCTAGGGCCTGCTTCACCCAGCTCCTGGTCTGGTTGGTCCACGCTGCTCAAGCTGGGCTCTGCTCCGCTCCCCTCCCAGCTCCCAGCTCCGTGTGAGATAGACCTCACCCAGAGACCATCCAGGCTGTCCTGGGCTGGAGCCCTGCTTCCCTCTGCTGTTTTGTGGGTTTTGCAGTTCTAGAATTGGTTCAGAGCCATTTTTTAGAGGTTTTTGGAGGGGCTCGGCAGGGGAGCTCATGCTAGTCCCTACTTTCTTGCCGACATCTTGGCTCCCATCCTCAATTACTTATTGAGTGTCCACTGAATACATGGCAACAATGTAGGCTTGTCCTACTCTTAGAAAAAAGGAGTGATTGAGATCCCCTTTCCCCTCTTCCTTTTCTGGTCCTCTTATAGAAGCATTAATAAACTAGACAATAGCTAAGGGTGGGCAGAGATAGGATCATAGAGTTTTCAAATGAGAATGATGGTAGAGTAGATAATATTGAACTTGAGACCAGAGGATCTAGGTTCAAATTTTAGCTCCCCCATTTAAGAACCAAGTAACCTTGGGTTAAACATTTAACCTCTCTAAGGACCAGTTTCTTCATCTCAAAAATGATACTAACAATTCTTGCACTACTTGTCTCGTGGGGTTGTTCTGATGATTAAATAAACTCTTGTGTGTTGGGAACATTTTGCAATTATAAAGACATATAAATACTTGGTCTTTTCATTTGATGTTAATTCTAAATTTTATAGGTGATGATACTGAAGTTCAAGTCAACCACGAGATCTTGGCTGTGAGTGGAGGAAGGTAAGGAAAGAGCAAGCATGGTGGATAAGAATAGGGGGAGAGATGTCTATGTACATATGTGCAGAGAATGCTCTAGCTAACAATACAAGACACAAGTCCTACTTTTTAGGTATCACTGAGATTTGCTAGCATGACTCACACCTGGAATGTCCTTTCAATAGGATTATCAAACTAAGTAGATCAGGAAAATGCTGAAGACAAAGCTTACTGAGATTTTAGCAAAGAATTTGATGGATTTTCTTATTATATGCTTGTTAACAAGATGGACTAGATGCTAATAAAGTTAAGAAGATTCAGAATTTGCTCAATGATTGGACCCACGGAGTAGTATTAACCTGAAGAGAGGTCTCCTACATAATGGCCTTGGTGCTGACCCTGTTCTATTCAATATTTTAAATTAATTCCTTAAAAGAAGCCATAAATAGCATACTTATGAACTTTGCAAATGATGCAAAACTGGAAGAGGTGGTCAACAGTTGAGTGACAGAACTGGGATTCAAAAAGATTTTTATAGCCTTTTGTGAATTTTGATTGAAACAAGAGACTGTATTGAATACAACGAAATTTAATGCCAGAATGGCCTGTGATTTTGTTAGTATAGGTACTTCCACTATTAAAACTCACCACCCCTCTCCAACTTGGTAGATGATTTTCAAGAGTTGTTGTTGTCAAGATAATCATTATGCTATGACTAATCTGTCAATGAGCCTCTGACATTAACCAGATTGGTCTTTAGACAACAAGCATATAGGGTATCACAAGGTTACATTGGAAGCTTTTTCAGTGTGATGTTTAAAAAGTTCAAGAGACATAATTTCTGGGTAATTAATGATCTTATTATAATGCTAGCATTTATTAATAAAAGAAGTCAGTGGTACTCGCAAATGCCAAAGACTCCTTAAGGTGGTGGATCCCAGTTTATATGCCTTGGAAGAATGAATGCTCCTGAGGATGGCAATCAGTTCTGGTTGGTTAACAGTTAATTAAAGAATTCATATTACAATAAGAAGTTGGCTTACTCCAATGAGGGGCTGAGAGACTAATATCATGTCACTCTTCAACACAGAGGCTATCTCTATACCCAGACCACCCCCAGCCTCAGACAATCTAGACAAAGAATCTTCCTCTACCCAAACTTGGCTTGAGTGGAACATAATGGGCAGGAATTCACCTTAGATTAGAAGAATGGTCTAGTTTGGTGGAGTAGCAATACCCAGAATGAGGAGAATCTTAATCCTATCTTTTATCAGCCTTGTCCTTGAGAGACTGGACTTTGGACAGGGAAATAGGACAAGGAACTAAAGATTGGGTCACCTCAATTATAATAATTGGCAATTAATATGAGAGAGAAATAATCATTTCTCTCACAGGCTTGGTAATACCTTGTCAGGACTTGCTATCCACTGGTATAGCCTTTGAGAGCTCAGGATCACTTCACTGCCAGGCTGAGACACTGGCAAGTGATATCAGTGGAAGAAAATGAAGTGTGAGAGGGATAATTACAAAGTCATAGGGTCATAGATTTAGAACTAGAAGGGGCCATAGAGACCATCAAGTTCAACCTCCTTCATTTTACAGATGAGGAAATTGTGGCATAGATAGGCTAAGTGACTTGCCTAGGGTCACATAATTAGGAAGTGTTTAAGGTCAAGCCTTCCAAGCTTCAAGTTCCAACCTCTATCCACTATAACAGTGGTGTAAAACTCAAATAGAAATGTATCCCTCCAGGTCTCAAATTAACATTATCTATATTGTATTATATTTATTTTATTAAACATTTTCTTATTACATTTTAATCTGATTGGAGCAGGGGAGTTTTGTGGGCTGTGGCAGAGTTTGACAACTTGGCAGTAACCTAGCCTGTCTCCAAGTTCTATTCTTGGGTTCAAACTATCAATCCGTAGTATTCCTGTTGAAATCTCTTTTTTCCCTTCTAATTATCCCTACAAACCTAACGTATCCCTCTATCCCTAACCCCAAATATGTAGGCTTAATTGTCTTAATAAGCACATGGGGAACTCCTCCCCATTAACACACAGGCCATCTCCCTAACTTCTGCCAGATGTTTTACTCTATCTTGCTAGATTGAAGCACAAGCAGATGTCTAGAGCCATAGCTAATATAGAATTCTCACTTGGCTCTGGTCTCTTGGGCATTAGCTTGGTTGATAATGAGATAAGTGGGTAGAGTGCCAGGCCTGAAGTACAAAAGACCCAAGGTCAAATCTGGGACTTATTAGTTATGTGACAGTGGGAAAGTCACTTAACCTCTGCCTGCCTCAGTTTCTGCATCTGTAAAATGGGGATAGTTAATAGCACTTACCTCCCAGTGTTGTCAAGATCAAATGAGATAATATTTGCAAAGTGCCTAGCACAGTGCCTGGGACATAGTAGACATGTAGTAAATGCTTATTTCCTTCCTTCCTTCCTTCCTTCCTTCCTTCCTTCCTTCCTTCCTTCCTTCCTTCCAAGAATTTCATGAATATATGACTTTTGTTAAATGAGGGTGGTTACCTTAGGATTACATTTCTATTATTATCTGATTTAGCCTGGAAACTAGGTTTGCAAGTGCATAGGCTCTGCCTTAAGCTTTGCTGAAAGGTGAGAGGACATCACATTGAATTTCTCCCCTGCCCTCTGGGGTTACTCTCAGCGTAATAATTGTTAGTGGTCTGCTTTGGTCAGGTCCAATTTTAATTGCCTCAGAGCTGCAGGAAACACATTTGAATTGTCTAGTAGTTGACCTGCTTTGTACAGATATTTTCAAGTGTCTTGAATTATTTAGAAACATTTCCCAGTTTATGGTGGTTTTGTGTCTCACAATTACCTGTCCTAGAATCTCGTATTTCTTTCCCTAGTATAGAAGAACAGAATAACTGTTATGATATGGCTTATTTATTACATGATTTTATCTGCACATGGAGTAAAAGTATTTGCATCTCCAGCGCTGAGCACAGTACCTGGCACGTTGTAAGTACTTAATAAATGCTAAATAAACTATTCATCCATTTATTCATTCCTTATTCATTCTTGAGTTATGTAGCTAATGCCCAGGGAAAAAGAGAACTATGACATTGTTTGTTTAAAATGGGTGTTAGTTCTGTATATATCCTGAGGACCACAAAGTACCGAGATGGTGGTTTCATGAGACACAGAAATGGAAGTCTTTGGACCAGTGTCTTCATTGTCACACCCTCTAACTTTGGGTGTCCCACAAGGCTCTGTCCTATAGCTTCTTTCTCTGCTGATGATTCTCAAGTCTACCTGTTCTGTCCTAATCTCTCTGCTAACCTCCAGTCTTAGATCTCCAACTCCCTTTCAGACATCTCAAGCTAAACATGTCCTAAAATGAACTCATCTTTCCTCCTAAATCCTACTACTATCATCCTAATCCCCCAGGCTCACAATCTAGGTGTCACCTTAGATTAGGGTGATACCCTCCAGAGTTTAGCAAATTGCTTGACACATAGTAGGTGCTTAATAAATGTTTAATGACCGGCTGACTTATGGTGTTGGGAAGAAGTACACCTTCCTGAGAGGGAAGAATTTCCCCTGGATATTGTTGCCCAGTACAATAGTCTGCTGTAGATAAAGATCTTACTATTCCTACAACCCAAGTATGATGATGACAATGGTATCCAACAAATTCAAATTCAATATTTATCAAACACTTACTGCATCTATTATTTAATGCTAGGTGCATGGAAAATGCAGTTGAGGTAAGATATGGTATGTACCCTCACAGTTACATGAGTACTATGGGGAAAGGTTGTTAATGACTATGGAGATCAGGAAAATTTGCATGCGAGAGGCAGCATTTGAGTTGGGCATTAAAGGATAAGGAGGAACTTAACAAATGAAGGAAGAGGAAGGGAGAATGTTGAGGGAAAATGTGAGCAAAAGCACAGGGGCAAAAGGGTAGAAGACAGATCTTAGGGGTCAGAGTTATCAAGTTTTCTTGGGGAGCAGAGAACACAAATAGAGGGAAATCGTATGAGATAAAATTGGAATGGTAAGATGGTCTGGATTATAAAGGGCATTGAATGTCAAAGATCTAAATGTAAGCTATTATGTGATAAAAATTCACAGTTGGGGGGGCGGAGCCAAGATGGCAGCTGGTAAGCACGGACTAGAGTGAGCTCCGTACCCGAGTCCCTCCAAAAACCTAAAAAAAATGGCTCTGAACCAATTCTAGAACGGCAGAACCCACAGAACAGCAGAGGGAAGCAGGGCTCCAGCCCAGGACAGCCTGGATCGTCTCTGGGTGAGGTCTATTCCACACGGAGCTGGGAGCTGGGAGCTGGGAACGGAGTGGAGCAGAGCCCAGCCTGAGCGGCGTGGACGATCCAGACCAGAAGCCGGGCGGAGGGGGCCCTAGCGCCCTGAATATGTGAGCTGCGGCAGTTACCAGACCCCCTCGACCCACAAACACCAAAGACTGCGGAGAAGGTTAGTGGGAAAAGCTGCGGGAGTGGAAGGAGTTCGCGGTTCGGCTTCCAGCCCCGGGGGCAGCGGAGGTGGGGCAGCCACGGCTGCTGCTGCTTCCGGCTCCAGGCCCACCTGGTGGGAGGAATTAAGTGGCGGATCAGAGCAGGAGTGCAACAGCCTGCTGAAGATCTAAGTCCAGCCTGGACTGGGGGTTCTTGGGGAAGGAGGAGTGCGGCTCTGACAGAGCTGGCACCTCCCCCCCAAACGTAGAACATAGAACTCGTTAGTCTACAAGCAGTCATACCCCACTGAAAAACTCAAGAGTCAAGTTAGTTGGTTGGGAATATGGCCAGGCAGCGAAAACGCGCCCAGATTCAGTCTCAGACTTTGGATTCTTTCTTTGGTGACAAAGAAGACCAAAACATAGAGCCTAAAGAAGACAACAAAGTCATAGAGCCTACAACCAAAGCCTCCAAGAAAAACATGAACTGGCCCCAGGCCATAGAAGAACTCAAAAAGGATTTGGAAAAGCAAGTTAGAGAAGTAGAGGAGAAATTGGGAAGAGAAATGAGAAGGATGCGAGAAAACCATGAAAAACAAGTCAATGACTTGCTAAAGGAGACCCAAAAAAATACTGAAAAATACACTGAAGAAAACAACACCTTAAAAAATAGACTAACTCAAATGGCAAAAGAGCTCCAAAAAGCCAATGAGGAGAAGAATGCCTTGAAAGGCAGAATTAGCCAAATGGAAAAGGAGGTCCAAAAGACCACTGAAGAAAATACTACTTTAAAAATTAGATTGGAGCAAGTGGAAGCTAGTGATTTTATGAGAAACCAGGATATTATAAAACAGAACCAGAGGAATGAAAAAATGGAAGACAATGTGAAATATCTCCTTGGAAAAACCACTGACCTGGAAAATAGATCCAGGAGAGATAATTTAAAAATTATTGGACTACCTGAAAGCCATGATCAAAAAAAGAGCCTAGATACCATCTTTCAGGAAATTATCAAGGAGAACTGCCCTGATATTCTAGAGCCACAGGGCAAAATAGAAATTGAAAGAATCCATCGATCGCCTCCTCAAATAGATCCCAAAAAGAAATCTCCTAGGAATATTGTTGCCAAATTCCAGAGCTCCCAGATCAAGGAGAAAATACTGCAAGCAGCCAGAAAGAAACAATTTGAGTATTGTGGAAACCCAATCAGAATAATCCAAGATCTGGCAGCTTCTACATTAAGAGATCGAAGGGCTTGGAATGCGATATTCCGGAGGTCAATGGAGCTAGGATTAAAACCTAGAATCACCTACCCAGCAAAACTGAGTATCATGTTCCAAGGCAAAATATGGAGTTTCAATAAGATAGAGGACTTTCAAGCTTTCTCAGTGAAAAGACCAGAACTGAATAGAAAATTTGACTTTCAAACACAAGAATCAAGAGAAGCATGAAAAGGTAATCAAGAAACGGAAATTGCAAGGGACTTACTAAAGTTGAACTGTTTTGTTTACATTCCTACATGGAAAGATGATGAGTATGATTCATGAGACCTCAGTATTAGGGTAGTTGAAGGGAATATGCATATGTATATATATATATATATGTTTATGTATATATATATATAAATGAATGTGTATGTATGTATGTATCTATGTGTATATGTATGTATGTGTATGTATGTGTATATATATATGTGTTTATATATATATATATATATGTAAAAGAGAGAGAGCAGACACAGGGTGAGTTGAAGATGAAGGGAAGATACCTAAAAGAAATAAAATCAAATTAAGGGATGAGAGAGGAATATATTGAGAGAGGGAGATAGGGAGAGATAGAATGGGGTGGGTTATCTCGCATAAAGGTGGCAAGAGGAAGCAGTTCTATGGGAGGAGGGGAGAGGGCAGGTGAGGGCGGAATGAGTGAACCTTGCTCTCATCAGATTTGGCCTGAGGGGGAATACCATACATACTCAGTTGGGTATCTTACCCCACAGGAAAGAAGAGGGAGGAAGATAAAAAAAATAAATAAAAGGCGGGGGGATGATGGAGGGGAGGGCAGATGGGGGTGGAGGTAATCAAAACAAACACTTTGGAAAGGGGACAGGGTCAAGGGAGAAAATTCAATAAAGCGGGATGGGTTGGGAAGGAGCAAAATGTAGTTAGCCTTTCACAACATGAGTATTGTGGAAGGGTTATACATAATAATACATGTGTGGCCTAGGTTGAATTGCTCAACTTCTTAGGGAGGGTGGGTGGGAAGGGAAGAGGGAAGAGAATTTGGAACTCAAAGTTTTAAAATCAGATGTTCAAAAACAAAAAAAGTTTTTGCATGCAACTAAAAAATAAGATACACAAGCAATGGGGCGTAGAAATTTATCTTGCCCTACAAGAAAGGAAGGGAAAAGGGGATGAGAGGGGAGGGGGGTGATAGAGGGGAGGGCTGACTGGGGAACAGGGCAACCAGAATATAAGCCATCTTGGAGTGGGGGGAGGGTAGAAATGGGGAGAAAATTTGTAATTCAAAATGTTGTGAAAATCAATGCTGAAAACCAAATATGTTAAATAAATAAATTGCATTTAAAAAAAAAAATTCACAGTTGTATGGCACTTTAAAGTTATATAAACAATATTTCAGTCCTTGTCCAAAGAATTTTATTGCCAATATCTTCTTTTTCTCATTGCCCTCGTGATTGGACTCAGGACTTCTAGGGCTCTGTAGTCTCTGCCTCCCTCAGGTATTTTCAAAGCTTCAAAGATATAAAATAGCATTAAATCATAAAAAGTTGTGTGTGTCCATACAACAGGGCACACCTGAAAGAGAGCTATGTTTGTCATGTTTGGGACAAGATCAATTTGTTCACTGGGAGGAATTTGAAGGCTCCATTTCTATGCCTGGGCCATAAGATGATTATGTTAGGATTGTGATGAAGACTTCCAGGAAGGAGGAGGAACCATGTGGAAGAAGTGATAATGGTAGCACCTGGTACAGGAAGGGACACAGAAGCAACAAATCCTATTTACTGGCTGCCAAGAACAAGCTGAGCACAATTGAGAATGAGAGGACCCCCAGCTTTGATGGAGCCACTCTGAGTGATGGGAGACTTCCAGTTCATTCACACTGCAGGGGCAAGTCTTCTCTCCACCCTTTGGCTGACTTATACAGGAAACATTTGGCCATGGCTTTCAGAATGTGATAATGAAGTAGATTATTTCTCAAAAAAATTCCTTTTGAATACATCAGAAATTGCTGCAGTGTTCACATTGAGAATTCTTTCCTATTCCTTTACTAATTATTTTCATCTCAATTAAGTGTTTTACTTTTAAAATGTATGTAAATTGTCTAGTCTGCTGGTCTGGTATAAACTGAATTTATATGATCTTAGCAATTCTCAAAAGATCTATGGTGGGGTCTCAAGTTAAATGAGGTACACTTGTCTAGTATACCCCTCATTGAACTTAGTAGTTAAGAGTTAAGAGTAGTTAAGAGTTGAGTGGAATGTGAATTATATATGTGTGAAGAGCTTTAATAAAATGACACAAGTAAAAGCTGGGAGTGGTCTGGGAGCAAGTGTGATTAGAGTCACATCTCCCAGTCCCTCATTAGAATAGGCCCACCTCTCATTATAATATTCATTCTTCTCATTAATTGTTAGCCAAACAGAGCTGATTATAATCTTCCGGAATACTCACTCTTCCAAGGGCATATACACTTTGAGTGGGTTCCATAAGGGGTCTTTGGTGTTCAAGAGTGCCACTGATCCCTTTGATTAATGATCTGCTAGCATAATTAATAAAATGATTAATTACTCAGAAACTGTCTCTTGAACTTTTTATATGTCACAAGGGCCCTCTTACTCTAACAACCAATAGTCTTAAAGCATTAGAGAAGCTTCAAAATCCATCCCAGTGATATTTTTACCATCCTCCCTACCTGCCTCTGCACCATCCAGGTCACTAACCTTGCCATTTATCCTCTGACTTTGGGACTATCAGAACTCCAGGGATCTTGCCTTAGGGGGATTTAACATTCACAGTTCCATAACTCCTGCACTGGGGTCCATGATGTCCTGAGTGTCAGATAGTCCTTCCTATTTATGTGGTCATAGCCAAGCTTTCCATTACATCCCAGCAATCTCCTTGCTGTCAGCCCAACTGCTACCCCTCATCCTACCTGTACCTTTCCATCTTGGAACAGTTACCAAATTAACATTGCCATTGGTACTGGAAATTGACTTGTGTCAATGGCTCTATACACCATCCTTTTGCTTTGCCAGATCATAACTCTCCTTTCTGGCCATCATGCCCTTTTTGTATTGTGTCCCCATGTTGGGATGTAAACTCCCTGAGGGCAGAGACTTTCTCACTTTGTTTTTGTTTCCTGTATTGGGGATCCATGAAGAGTTTGGCTTTTGTTTCCTTTGATTAATTCAGTGTATTTCATTGAGTCTTACTAGGTGCTAAGCCCCTGGCCCTAACCCCTATTAGGTGCTAAGCCTATGTGAGTGTGAAGCTTCCAGGGTCCTAAGGGGAGGTGCTAACTCCAGAGCCGATCATAGCAGCCTAAGTTCTGGTCATTCAGATGACAGTTGATGACATCTGAAATGGTATAGGAGGAGAAGACAGAGCTATTTGCTTAGGGCTCTCACTCTTGGTGGCATGCTGATGTGGAAACTCTGGGCAGCTGTAGTTAAGAGCCCTCCAGGTTGCCCGGATGTCCCGACTTGGTTTTCTTGGTAACTATGAATTATATTTGGTCTGTTTGTAATTTGTTTGTATTTGCTCTGAAGTTCAGGGTGCTGGCTTTTTCCCCTGAACTAAGTGAGTGATATTTTATGCTGGATTAAAATAAGCTTGTTAACCCCCTAACATTGCTTTCCTTAGTAAAGCAGATCAAAAGAACCTATGCTGGCAGGATTCTTGTTGTTGGGCTTGTGTTGGTCTTTCACCCCCATGATGGCTGCTAGTTGGATTGTTAAACAAATTTGCGTCCCAAGCAGCCCAAGGGGGAGGCTGCAGAAAGGCACACTTAGCCCCTTGCTGCAAAGTTTCCATCTTGCCCCAGGGCTGAATTCCAAGCTCCTGGGTTCCAACTCCAGCTGGTCTCACCTGGCTTCTGCTGGAATGTAGGTGATTATCCACCATTTTGTTCCTCTCACCAAAGTCAGCTCCAAGGCAGCTCAGCGCTTTCAGCTTTCCAAAGTTCCCATGCAGGCAGTCTTCTGCTCTGTCTGGATCAATATTTCGGCAGACGGCTGCCCTCTGTTTCTTCTTTCTCCTCACCAGCCCCTCCTGCCAAATCTTCAGCACAGTACTTTGGGGCCAGGCTTATCAGCTTAAGCCTTCGGAAGAAGGGATTATCTCCCAGGGCCTCCTCTCTGGGCCCCTGGGAAACCACTCCCAGCACTTCCACCTGCCTGTTTTCCTTCAGGACTTTGTTGCTCCTGGGGCTCCATAGAACCATAGCCACCCCAAGTACAAAGAGCAATCCAAAAACTGGGAAACATTCAGCCACCCCAGTACCCCAAAATGTCATACTTTCCTTTTAAAATGCAGATACTGCTGTGACTACGCCATTTGTTTCAACAATCCAGCTAGCAGTCATCATGGGGGTGAAAGACCAACACAAGCCCAACAACAAGAATCCTGCCAGCATAGGTTCTTTTGATCTGCTTTACTAAGGAAAGCAATGTTAAGGGGTTAACAAGCTTATTTTAATCCAGCATAAAATGTCACTCACTTAGTTCAGGGGAAAAAGCCAGCACCCTGGACTTCAGAGCAAATACAAACAAATTACAAACAGACCAAATATAATTCATAGTTACCAAGAAAACCAAGTCGGGACATCCGGGCAACCTAGAGGGCTCTTAACTACAGCTGCCCAGAGTTCCACATCAGCATGCCACCAAGAGTGAGAGCCCTAAGCAAATAGCTCTGTTTTCTCCTCCTATACCATTTCAGATGTCATCAACTGTCATCTGAATGACCAGAACTTAGGCTGCTATGATTGGTTCTGGAGTTAGCACTTCCCCTTAGGACCCTGGAAGCTTCACACTCACATAGGCTTAGCACCTAATAGGGGTTAGGGCCAGGGGCTTAGCACCTAGTAAGACTCAATGAAGTACCCTGAATTAATCAAAGGAAACAGAAGCCAAACTCTTCAAGGATCCCCAATACATTTCCTCAGTGTTTAGCAAAGTAAGTAAACTTTTTTATTTATTCATTTATTCATCACAACTTGGCATCTTCACTATTTGTTTTCCAGTTTTATCCCATTATACTTTTTGGACTGTATCAGGAGGGCAGAGTTTATAATCTCAAAGAGGATCATAAACATGTCTGAAACGTTCGGAACCGCCGGATATAAGAAACTCTCAAAGTAGAAGGCAGAAGAATCAAAACATTTATTTAGGCTCCACAGTAACCAACCCATGAACCAGCAACCCCATTTTGATATATTGATCAAAAGCTTCCAGGCCCAATAAGTACGCCTTGAAAGAGTAACCAGGAGGCTACAGAGAAGCATGATTGCGTAAAGCAAAATCATGTTTCCCCCTCTATGGTAATAAGATTACCCACTGGCCTGAAGTCTTTGTTCAGCTTTCTCCCGTAGGTCAGCTCTGCTACTGGCAGCTCCTGCTTCAGCTGTGTCTGTGGCTGTGGCTGTAACTGACGTAACTGTCGTAACTGCCTCTGTAACTGCCTCTGGCTCCAACTGTCGCTGTAACTGTCGCTGTAATGGCCTGAAGTCTTTGTTCAGCTTCCTCCCGTAGGTCAGCTCTGCTACTGGCAGCTCCTGCTTCAGCTGTGTCTGTGGCTGTGGCTGTAACTGACGTAACTGTCGTAACTGCCTCTGTAACTGCCTCTGGCTCCAACTGTCGCTGTAACTGTCGCTGTAATGGCCTGAAGTCTTTGTTCAGCTTCCTCCCGTAGGTCAGCTCTGCTACTGGCAGCTCCTGCTTCAGCTGTGTCTGTGGCTGTGGCTGTAACTGACGTAACTGTCGTAACTGCCTCTGTAACTGCCTCTGGCTCCAACTGTCGCTGTAACTGTCGCTGTAATGGCCTGAAGTCTTTGTTCAGCTTCCTCCCGTAGGTCAGCTCTGCTACTGGCAGCTCCTGCTTCAGCTGTGTCTGTGGCTGTGGCTGTAACTGACGTAACTGTCGTAACTGCCTCTGTAACTGCCTCTGGCTCCAACTGTCGCTGTAACTGTCGCTGTAATGGCCTGAAGTCTTTGTTCAGCTTCCTCCCGTAGGTCAGCTCTGCTACTGGCAGCTCCTGTTTCAGCTGTGTCTGTGGCTGTGGCTGTAACTGACGTAACTGCTGTAACTGTCGCTGTAACTGTCGCTGTAACTGTCGTTGTAACTGTCTCTGGCTCCAACCGGAAAAGGAAAAGAGAAAAGATCTTCAAGCTGTCCTCTCCCCTCTTATAGAGTTTTTGACATCATCAAGCACCGCCTGAACGACCAGGGCCGATTGGTTCTTGACTTGGCCCCTCCCCCTAGCATAGCCGTTAACACCTCCCCTCAGCCAGCCCCATGACTCATCACACAGGAAGTTGTCTGCTTCCTGGAATGCTCTTTGGGCTTCCTGCCCCGGAAGAGCAAGCCACAGTGTCCAGAGGCTCAATGAGGTAAGCTGAGTCATTCAAAGAAAACAAAGGCCATTCTGGCTACATGGACCCACAATTACTACCAGTTACTAAGCAGGTAAAAAGAACATTGCTGCCTTTGAATAATGTTGAAGAATAATGAGAATCTCCCTGCCAAATATCCATGAGATGGAAGTGTGAACAGATGGAGGAAGGTGTTCCACAGAGAACCTTTATTAACCTTACCATGATGTGAATGGAAGAACCAACAAAGAACAACCTTTTCTTTAGCACTTGTAAAGGAGAAGTTATACAAATAACTGGCAGGAGCCTATGGGGAGAATGGGGGAAGGAAGATTCCCTTTCTCTGAAGTCTCAGCTCGTTGAATTGCCAGCATAACCACTGTTCCTGTGAACATATAGGAATATTTGAAGATATCATTAAAAAGGAAACCAGAGGGAGGCACAGAAGCACAGAAATAGTGCATTTGCAAAAAGTGGCCTGGATCTTTGGAACACAAGAAGTACATGTGAGAGAACTCTCATTTTTGGTACAGGATCGTAGCCAATGCTATAATGAGTGCTGTGTCCCAACACTCATGAGAATCTGATGAACTTTCTCCATAGTGAGGGGCAGTGGAAAGGGGCCAGACCTGGAGTCAGAAAAACTGGGCTCAAATGGATTCATTGATCTCTAAGTTCTTTTGTAGCAAGTGATTCTTAGTTTGCGAGTCTCTGCTTTGTCACTTGCTCATTTTGTGAAAAACTCTATGAGCCTCAGTTTCCTCATCTAGAAAATATGACTTTAAGTGTCACCTTAGTGTTCTTTTCAGCATAAGGACCAGGGCACATTTTGGTAGGGCCTCTCAGAAAAGATCTCTTTGGCTTAAGTCCTCACTTAAGTTGGCTCTGAGAATTTTAACCAACTAATTTTAAAATTAAAAATTTTTTTAAACTAACTTGCTTTGGTTCCATTTTCATAGTCCCCATCCTCCACCAAAAAAAGGGTCCTTAATTCCCCCATAAGTACTTAGCCTTGAATATAGAAAAGATTTTATTTACTGATTAGACAATCTCCCACAAAAGACTCTTTTCTGAATACACAATAGTCAGGATCTACTATGTGCCAGGCAATGTGCTAAGTGCTGGGGATACAAAGAAAGGTAAAAGACAGTTTCTGCCCTGCAAGAGCTCACCACCTAATGGGGGAGGCAACATGTGAACAACCATGTATAAATTATATGTGTATATATACATATATATTTACATACACACACGGGATAAACAGGAAAAAAAATCAACAGAAGCAAAGTACTAGAGTTAAGAAGGATTGAGAAGGGCTTCCTGTAAAAGCTGAGATTTTAGCTGGGACTTCAGGGAAGCCAAGGGGCAGAAGTGAGGAGAGAAAATGTTCCAGGCCTAGGCGAGAGACAGTGAAAATGCCCAGAGCTGAGAGATGGAGTATCTTGTTCGAGGAACAGCAAGGAGGCCAATGTCATTGGATCATAGAGTTGTAAGGAGTGAGAGGTAGGGGTTGTAAGGTGAAAGAAGACTGGAAAGGTAGGGGAGGACAATGGTCTATATGACTCTCTGCCTCCTTTTCCCACGTGTACCCATGTAGTCTTTATAGCACTATCTTGTGTGGTTTGGGGTTGATAATGAGTTAAGCAATCCCTCCCTTCCTAGGAGTGTCCCACCTTCTCCATGGAGAACATTCAGAGTCACTAGATATTTGACCTTTTCTCCTATCCTGTGTGGGTCATGGTTGACAGGGAGTCAGGATTCTTTTTTTCCTAGTGGACTACACCTTTCCCATGGTAAAGAACTCAGTTATTAGAGAGCTGATGGTTTCCACCATGGATCTTAACAGTCTATATGACTCACAGTACTAATGAAAGGCAACATCTAGTTTGCTCTGTACCTCACTGCTCCTCAGTCCCGGCCTCTCCTCTCCTCTGGTTCCCTCACGGTTGCTTTTATTTCTCTATGACTTTGCGTTCCTTTCTAGCCCTTGTTTCTTCCTGGGAAGGCGGATAGAACCAAAACAGGATTTAGAGCCAGCCCCCAACAAGTAGCCTGTGTAGGTCTCAGATGTGTGCATGACATGTATTAATGGCCACCCCAAACCTTCTGTCCCTCAGCCTGCTACTTGAATTGTTACTAAATTCTCATCCTGATTTCAAAGGCAGTGGGGGAGGGTACATTTTGATATTGCTTCAAACTTAATAGAAATACATAATCTCTCTCTTTCTGTCTCTTTTTCTGTTTCTTTCTCTTCCTCTCTCCTTCTCTCTCTGTCTCTGTCTCCCTCCTCTGTTCCTCTCTGTCCCTCCTCTCTTTGTCTCTCTGTCTTTGTCTCTGTCTCTTTCTCTCTCTCTATAGACATACACATATGTATATATATATGTATATGAATATATGTATATATGTGCATATCTATAGCTATTTATGCCCACTAGTATCAAATGGACCTCAGAGTTATTGGCTATACAATTTATTAACAGTGTAATGAAAAATACAAGGACATTTCAGATTTTTCAACACTACATCAAAGTGAGAAAGGTCATGGCCAGAATCCTTGAACTGCCAACTGCTACTGCTAACTTTTCAACTCTGAAAACACAGTGCCATCGGTCAGCTCTCGCAGGATGGCAGTCAAAGTCTGTCAAGAATTCCTTTTAGCCTTCTTTCTCCATACCATAAAAGTTCTATTCAGTTCTCTCTGGGAATGTCTCTTCAGTGTTTCTCAAAGATGACAGTTGATGCCTTCAGTTTCTCAGGAAAGGAGTTCTCTTAGTCCTTTCTCTTTGTACTTCACACAGTCTCTCTCCAGCCATGACATTTAACAATATTCAACTGACAGCTAAAATGTTGCTGTCTTAAGATTCTCTTCCCTGAAAATGGAATTACACAGAGGCAGCCTTGAAGGCTTCTCTGGGTACACATGCACTTGAACATTTCCATCTTACCTGTCTCTAATCAAAGCTCTCTTCCTTGACATAGATCACATGGTCCCTCTGCAAGGCTCCTTCTCCCTTGTCATACTTCTCTCCTCAAGGTTCCTTTTCTCTAGAGGGCTGCATGGATGTATTGATCTATAGACCTCTCCCTTCTTTATCTGGTTTGCTATGGCTTCTATCTCCATGTAGCTTGCTTACTCTCTGGTGGTATTTTTTGGTCCACAGCCCATGTGGTCCCTTTTAGAGGCAAGTAGCTCCCTTCTTATGCATGTACCCCAGGAGTCTGCTGCTGACAAGAGAAAAGAGATCAGAGAGGATGAACGACAACCACAGTAACAACAGGCCAAGGGAAAGAATTTAAAATGTTTATGAAATAAGTAGTCCAATAGATCAGTTTTCAGGTAAATTTTTTTTCAGAGAAACTGTCCCTTTCATACATAATTAAAAAATATACATTACGTATTTAGAGTTTGGTGTACGCCTATTGTCTTTCTATTTCTAGGTCCAAGAGAAAGTCTAACAATGCAGAAGTTCCCTTTGCCAGTTTCTTATGTACAGCGATTGTTGTATTCATTCTTTCTTATTTTCTAGCCATTAAACATTCTGGCCAGATGAAGCACATGTTTCTTGGAAAACCGAATTTGTTCTCTTTCAATTTGGAGGTCACTTTTTACCATTGATAAAACCTGCCGTAAACCCAAATTCTTTCACCAATGTCTCAGTCATTAGCTAACTATGGGACCTCGAGTGAGTCTTGATCTCAATGTCTTTATCTTTTTGTTTTTTAAATTGAAGTATTGGAGTATATGATCTCTAAAAGACTGCTAATTCTAAAATTCTATAGTTTCATGTTTCCAGGGTTTAGAACATGAATGACCATGAAAACTATTGTAGAAGACAGCCTTGTTTTCAAAGACATTATATTCCCTTCCTTTTGCCCTCTCTTCCTTTGGTTTAGCATGTTCTCTTAGCATGTTTCCATCACCTCTTCTGCTCTTGAATAATAATTCTGGTATCCTACTAAAGGATCTGTGAGTAGAACAAAGGGTGGAGAATCCAAAAGAAACTTTCCTGTGAAGTCATATAATCAATCTCTGTGTGCTACAGTTTCCTCACAAGCCAAGAAGACATGCTTCTGCTATTTTGCCCTCTTCTTTGTCTGATTTGACCTATACTCCCCTTTGTTCCTATTCTCAAATGCACCTTGCTTCCCCTAAGGCTCCTTTAGGCGGATCATCAATGCTGGTCCATTAGGGAACAACCTTGAAGAAATCAAAATATCAGTTACACCTGGGATGCTGACTCTTACAGATGCCTTTCAGTGGTGTTGATGGGCACTACTTTGCTTGGATTGCATTTTGTTGTAATTACAATAAAATCATGCTGGTGTTTAAAAAAAGAGCAGATGTTCTCAGCTTTCATTCATTTTCTTGTATTTTCTAAATACAGTTCAACTTGTCCCCCAAAGGACAAATTCTCTTTTCTAGATATTACTTGCTTTGCAGTAAACAAAGGAGAAGGAGACTTTTTTTCCCTAAGATTTTGCTCAAGGAAAAATTTTGCGTTCATTGGTTCTGGGGGTTTTAACTTTTCCCCTCTCAAGAGCTGCCAACTCTTCCTCTCTCCCCCAGACAGATGTGCCTTTTTGGAAAGGACAATTACAGAGGATTAAAGGGAAGGGAGAGTTTAACTTTTGTATACTTTAATCAATCAATTAAGTATTCAATCAATCCTCAAACATGTATTAGAATACAGCTGGCTCTTCTTGCTTGGTGGCCAATAAGGTCTTGTCATTTCTAAAAGACCTAAGCCAAATGTGACAAAAGTGGAAAATGATAAATGTTGGAGAAGATATGGGAAAAATGTAACATTAATGCATTGTTGGTGGAGTTGTGGACTGATCCAACCATTCTGGAGAGCAATTTGGGCTATAAAGGGCTATAAAATTGTGCACACCCTCTGATCCCGCAATACCACTACTATCCCAAGGAGATCATGAAAATGGGGAAAAAGACCCACATATACAAAAATATTTATAGCAGCTCTATTTGTGGTGGCCAAGAATTGGAAATTGAGGGGATTCCTATCAGTTGGAGAGTGGCTGAACAGGTGGTGGTATATGAATGTAATGGAATACCATTGTTCCTTAAGAAACAATGAGCAGGCAGACTTTGGAAAAACCTGGAAAGGCTTACATGAACTGGTGCTGAGTGAAGTAAGCAGAACCAAGAGAACACTGTATATAGTGACAGCAACATAGTATGATGACCAACTTTGATAGGCTTAGCTTTTCTCAGCAATACGATGATCTAAGACAATTCTAGAAGATACATGATGGAAAATGCTATCTACATCCAGAGAAAGAACTAAGGAGTCTGAATGCAGATCGAAGCATACCATTTTCTCTTCTTTCCCCCTTTATCTTGGTTTTTCCCTTTTGTTCTAATTCTTCTTTTACAACTTGACTAATGTGGAAATATGTTTAATATGATTGTACAGGTATAGCCTATGTCAGGCCACATACCATCTTGGAAAGAAGGGTCAGAGAAAGGGAGAAAAATATTTGGAACTCAAAATCTTATAAAAACGAATGTTGAAAACTATCTTTACATGTGATTGGAAAAAATAAAATACTATTAGGTGGGAAAAAATAAAAATAAAAACCTTAATCAGCACACCCCGATTATTAGCCAATTCTAGACTTAAATCTAAGTGGCATTTATTCCTTCCCTATTTTATAATAAATATTTATATTAAAAATATAAAAACATAAAAAATAAAAGACCTAAGCCAACTAGAAGCAGCCAGGGAATTCATTTTTGGACTACTGAAGTGCTGAGCTAGACATTCAAGTGAACAGCAGGAAGAAAATAGGGCAGATCTGCACATGCTCTGTTCAACCACTGGTTATAACTTAAATTATCCAGCTGACCCCATCAGCACTTGGATCACCTCCTACAGACAATATATTGGTGATAGGGGCCCGTAAAAGAGATTCTGATTCTTAATCATGGAAAAAAAACCACTTTGTCAAATGGAAATTGTATTCATCAATCGAGTACTACCAATACTCCCTCCCTCCACTCCCCTACCTCTACTCTCCAACACAGCTGGTAATTTTCCACATTCCTGTGGGCATATACTGTGCTCAGACATGATGGCCAGATAACAGGTAACTAGTTATGTGATTCCTTCAACTGACTCTTTACTGTCTATCTTAGATGCAGGTGGGATTTGCTAAGGTTTTACTTAAGGTTTTAGGGATTTACTAAGCCTGACCAGGATTCATAATCTTCCCAGGAGGTTTTCTGAGCCTGTTGGACTTGAGAATGAGTTTTTTCCTCTCTTGGGAGATTAGTTGAAGCAGTAGTGGTTATTGTGAAGAAATCCCTAGGCCCGTAGTCAAGAGACCTGGGTTTAAGACCTAGTTGTGCAACTTTCTAGCTCTCTTACTTTGGTAAGTCACTGGGGCAATAGCCCAAGTTTTTTCACATATAAGATAGGGATAATAAGATCTTACTACCTACCTCACAGTGTTATTGTGAAGGTGCTTAGTAAATTAGAAAGCATTATAGAAATGAGTTATTAATAGTTATCCCCACACTCTGCTGCCCAACAGCTTTCTTAAATCTTGCTGCCCACACCTCAGAAATGTAGTGGCTTTTTCTCACTTTTTATCTTTCTTGATTCATCTAAAGTATTTGCATATTCCCTTGAATACTCTTTCCTCTCTAGGTTTTCAAGACACTGGTCTCTCTCAGGTTTCCTCTTACTTGTCTGACAATTATTCAGTCTCCTATGCTGCATTTTCATCCACAAAATACCCACTAACTCTGGGTGCCTGCCATCCCTCCCACCCCCACATTCCACAAGGCACTGTCCTGGGCTCTTTTATCCCTTCCCTATATATTATCTCACTTGGTGATCCCATCAGCTCAGATGGGCCCACTTTTCATTTCTATAGAGATGATTTCCAGCTTCTATATTTATCCAGCTCTAATTTCTCTTCTGAGCCAGTCCCTCCTCACAAATTGCCTTTTGAACATCTCAGAATACATCTCTCATACCTATACTAAACTCAACATGTCCAAAATAGAACTTATCTTTCTCTAGAGTGGTGGTCTGACCATGTCATTGCCTATGGCTCCCTATTACCATCAGGATCAAATATAAAAATCACTGTTTGGTTTTAAAAGCCCTTTATAACACATTTCTTTTGTTCAGTCAGTCATTTTTCAGTCTTGGCAAAGATATTAGAGTGATTTGTCATTTCCTTCTCCAGATCATTTTACAGATGAGGAAACTGGGGCAAACAGGGTTCAAATGATTTGCCCAGAATCACACAGCTAGTAAGTATCCGAGGCTGGATTTGAACTCATGAAAATGATTCTTTCTGACTCCAAATCCAGCACTCTATCTGTTGTGCCACCTAGCTGTCCAAAGTCTTTCTACCTTTCCACTTTTCTTATACCTTACTCCCTACCATGTACTGTAGGGTCCAGTGATAATGGCCTTCTTGCTCTTCCTCAAAAAGGATACTCCATCTCCTGACTCGGGGTATTGCCTGGAACTCTCTTTCTCCCCATCAAGTCTCAGCTAAAGTCTCATCTTCTGCAAGAAGGCTTTCCCAATCTTATTTAATCTTAGCACCTTCCCTCTCAGACTTCCCTCAATTTATCCTCTCTATAGCTTGTTTGTACATAGCTGTTTATATGTTGTCTCTTCCATTAGACTGCCAGCTTCTTGAGACCAGGGACTGTTTCTCCCCCTTTTTTTGTATTCCCAGGGCTTACTTAGCACAATGCCTGGCACTTTATAAGTACTTGTTGTCTCTGGATTGGAGGTTTTAATCCTTTATCTCTGCATTACTACCTTGTCTCTCATTGCTTCTTGATGAGGCACTGCCTCCAGGCTCACTATTTTATGGAGCACTCAGGCATGATTTATGCAATTCCCAACTCTGTTCACCTCACCTTTCCCTTCAAGCCACTTTATCATTAGCCTTACCAACTACCTGGTCCCTGAATGGGTGAGTCTAGTGTTCTGCTCATCATTTTGTGACTTTGAGGACCAAAGTGCTCCTCTAGTTCCTCACTTCCTTAAATGCGATAGTCTCTCCTATTATAACATAAGCTCCTTGAAGGCAGGAATTATCTTGTTTTTGCCTTTGTGTCTATATCCATAGCACTTACTATAGTGCTTGGTGTAGAGTTAGCACTTAATACACATTTTTCATTCATTCATTCCTTTTTCATTCATTATCCGGTCACCCCAATTATACTGGTCATTCGCTTTGTGGATATTTGACATAATAGAAGAGCTAAGAACAACTTTGGCTTATTGTCCTGGGAGTCTTGAATTAATGGGTCTCTTCTGGGAAGATGTACAAAAGCTATTTCACAGTAGTTTGTGTTCTGTCCAATCAGCAACAAGTTTTCAAGGGTGAAGATAACAAGCATTTATTGACCACCTACTGTGTGCCAGGCCCTGTGCAAAGTACTTTACAAATATTATCTCATTTGATCCTCACAACAACCCTGGGAGGTAGATGCTATTAACAGTTCTTTCAACAGTGGAGGCCACAATGTTATCACCTCCTTTTTTTCTAACACAGTGATTGGTATCAGAATAAGAGAGCTGGGGGTACAAACAATGGTGATCTGGCTCTTACACCATGAGGATCAATGAATAAATCAATCAAAAACTGTTTACTGACCATATACTATGTGTGGAACACTGTACTGAACACTGGGACTGGGGCTGTAGCCTATGATTTCAAGGAATTTAAAATGCAGTGGCAAAGGAAGGTGAAAAGATAAATAACCATCCAAAAAGGTATATAATATGTGTCCAATGAATGGAATGGACAATGAATACTATGGGACTTCAGAGAATGAAGAAATTGCCTCTAACTATAGTGAACTAGGAAGATTTTCTACAGGAGATAGGATTTAAGGTGGGCATAAGATTTAGATAAGTGAACAAGAGGGCAGTAAGTATGTGAATGAATGAAGTTGCAGATATGGGATATCACAAACATGCTTGAAGAGCTGTGAATAAATCAGTTTGGATGGAATGGCAGATTTATGAAAAGGTAGCCTGATGCAATAGAATGAGTATTGAGTTTTGAGTTCCAAATCTGACACTTACTAAGAAGGTGACCTTGGGCAAGTCACATAACCTCCCCAAACCGTGGTTTCCCCATGTGCAAAATGACCACCACTGTTTGTACCTCTCATACTGATCACTGTATTAGAAGAAGAGGAGGGGCAGAGCCAAGATGGCTACTGGAAAGCAGGGACTAGTGTGAATGCCCCACCGAGTGCCTCCAAAAACCTATAAAAAATGGCTCTGAACCAATTGTAGAACTGCAGAACCCACAAAATAGCAGAGGGAAGCAGGGGTCCAGCCCAGGACAGCCTGAATGGTCTCTGGATGAGGTCTATCCCACGTGGAGCTGGGAGCAGAGCCCAGCGTGGGCAGCATGGAACAACCAGACCAGGAGCCAGGTGGAGCATGCCCTAGCTCCCTGAATCAGTGAGCTGAAGCAGTTACCAGACTTCTCAACCAACAAACACCAAAGACAACAGAGAAGGTTAGTGGGAAAAGCTGCTGGGGACAGAGTGAAAAAAGGAGTTTGTGGTTCGGCCACCGCCCCTGGGGCAGCAGAGGTGGGGCAGCTACAGAAGTACAGCTGCAGTTACTTCTGGCCCCAGGCCCACCTGGTGGGAGGAATTAAGTGGCAGATCAGAGCAGCAGTGCACAGCCTGCTGAAGATCTAAATCCAGTCTGGGTTGGGGGTTCTTGGGGAAGGAGGAGTGCTGATGTGGCAGAGTTGGCACATCCCCCCAAGCTTGGAACACAGTTCTCTTAACTCTACGAGCAGTCATACCCCACTGAAAAACTCAAGGGTCAAGTTCGATGGCTGGGAATATGGCCAGGCAGCAAAAACGCACCCAGATCCAGTCTCAGACTTTGAATTCTTTCTTTGGTGACAAAGAAGACCAAAACATACAGCCTAAAGAAGTCAACAAAGTCAAAGAGCCTACAACAAAAGCCTCCAAGAAAAACATGAACTCGTCTCAGGCCATGGAAGAGCTCAAAAAGGATTTGGAAAAGCAAGTTAGAGAAGTAGAGGAAAAATTGGGAAGAGAAATGAGAAGGATGTGAGAAAACTATGAAAAACAAGTCAATGACTTGCTAAAGGAGACCCAAAAAATACTGAAAAATATATTGAAGAAAACAACACCTTAAAAAATAGACTAACTCAAATGGCAAAAGAGCTCCAAAAAGCAAAAGAGGAGAAGAATGCCTTGAAAGGCAGAATTAGCCAAATGGAAAAGGAGGTCCAAAAGACCCCTGAAGAAAATACTACCTTAAAAATTAGATTGGAGCAAGTGGGAGCTAGTGACTTGATGAGAAATCAAGATATTATAAAACAGAACTAAAGGAATGAAAAAATGGAAGACAATGTGAAATATCTCCTTGGAAAAACCACTGACCTGGAAAATAGATCCAGGAGAGATAATTTAAAAATTATTGGACTACCTGAAAGCCATAGATCCTAGATATCATCTTTCAAGAAATTATCAAGGAGAACAGCCCTGATATTCTAGAGCCACAGGGCAAAATAGAAATTGAAAGAATCCATTGATTGCCTCCTCAAATAGATCCCAAAAAGAAATCTCCTAGGAATATTGTCGCCAAATTCCAGAGCTCCCAGATCAAGGAGAAAATACTGCAAGTACCCAGAAAGAAACAATTTGAGTATTGTGGAAACATAATCGGAATAACACAAGATCTGGAAACTTCTACATTAAGAGATCAAAGGGCTTGGAATATGATATTCCGGAGGTCAATGGAGCTAGGATTAAAACCAAGAATCACCTACCCAGCAAAACTGAGTATCATGCTCCAAGGCAAAATATAGACTTTCAATAAAATAGAGGACTTTCAAGCTTTCTCAGTGAAAAGACCAGAGCTGAATAGAAAATCTGACTTTCAAGCACAAGAATCAAGAGAAGCAGGAAAAGGTAATCAAGAAAAAGAAATTGCAAAGGACTTACTAAAGTTGAACTGTTTTGTTTTCATTCCTACAGGGACAGATGATGTGTATGATTCATGAGACCTTAGTATTAGGGTAGCTGAAGGGAATATAGATATGTATATATATATATGTTTATGTATATATATATATATATAAGTGAATGTGTATGTATGTATATGTATGTGTATATATATATAGAGAGAGAGAGAGTGGACACAGGGTGAGTTGAAGATGAAGGGAAGATATCTAAAAGAAATAAAATCAAATTATGGGATGAGAGAGGAATATATTGAGAGAGGGATATAGGGAGAGATAGAATGGGGTAAATTATCTCACATAAAAATGGCAAGAAAAAGCAGTTCTGTAGGAAGAGAAGAGGAGGCAGGTGAGGGGGGAATGAGTGAATCTTGCTCTCATCAGATTTGACCTGAGGAGGGAATACCATACATACTCAGTTGGGTATCTTACCCCACAGGAAAGAAGAAGGAAGAAGATAAAAAAGGGGGGGATGACAGAAGGGAGGGCAGATGGGGGTGGGGGTAATCAAAAACAAACACTTTTGAAAGGGGACAGGGTCAAGGGAGAAAATTCAATAAAGGGAGATATGTTAGGGAGGAGCAAAATATAGTTAGTCTTTCACAACATGAGTATTGTGGAAGGGTTATACATAATGATACACATGTGGCCTATGTTGAATTGCTTGACTTCTTAGGGAGAGTGGGTGGGAGGGAAGGGGGGGGAGAGAATTTGGAACTCAAAGTTTTAAAAACAGATGTTCAAAAACAAACCAAAGAAAAAAAACAGTTTTTGCGTGCAACTAGAAAAAAAAAGAAGAAGAAGAGGATAGGATAGTATTGCTATCTCCACTATTTAAAGGACTGTTAATAGCACCTACTTACCCAGGGCTGTTGTGAGAACCAAATGAGAAAATATTTGTAAAACACTTAGCACATGGCCAGGCACACAGTACTTGAACTATCTTCCCCACAACACCTCCTGGGTCTACGTAAGGAAGTGATGTTATAAACTAGTGCTGCATTAATGTCAACTAGAACTATGTGAAGGGTAGAAGAAGGCAAGATAACAGTCATAAGTTGAGACCAAGTTGTAGAGGTCTTTGAATGTCAAGCCAAAGAGTCTGAACTTATCCTGGAGGCAGTAGGGAGTCATTGAAGTCAAGTGAGTGACATAGTCAAAGTAGTGTTGAGGGCTTTGAAAATTATCCCCAAAGTGACTTTGTAGATCACCAAGTCTTTTAGGTTTTATTCTTCAGTTAAATTCAATCCAATCCAATCAATGAGCATTTATTAAGCACCTACTATGTGCCAGGCATTGTGATAGGCACTGGAGCTAAAAAACCAAAATGAAATAGTCTTTGCCCTCAAGGAGCTTGCATTCTATCAGAGAAGACAACACAAACATATATGTATACACAAAATATATTTTTCTGCACACACACACAGAGTAATATTAGGTAGGAAGACACTAGCATTTGAGCAATTAAGGAAAGCTTTTGTGAAGAAGGCAGCACTTCAGCCAGCCTTTGAAGGAAATGAGGGCTTCCAAAAGGTGAAGGTGAAGTGAGAATGTGTTCTGGCCATAGGAAACAACCATTGCCAAGGCACAGTCTCAGGTTAGTAATAGTGAGACTAATCTGAGCATAACATGCATGAAGGAGAATAATGTTCAGTAAGTCTGGAAAGGTAAACTGGAAACAGCTTTAAATGCCAGATAGAGGAATTTATATTTTCTCCAAGGAATACTGAGATTTACTAAGTAGGAGATTGATGTCATCAGATCTGTGTTTAGGAAAATCATTTTGATAGATCTATCCTTCTGTATGGAAGATTGATGGGAAAGGTGAGACAGTAAAGACAGGGGGGCCAATTAGGCGATTATTATAGTGGGTCAGGTGAGAGGTAATGAGGGCCTGAATCAATATGACTTGGCAACTGATGGGATATGTGGGGTGAGAGACTAAGAGGCATCAAGGGTGATTCTGAGGTTGAAACCTCAGGTGCCTGGAAAGATGGTGGTAGGTGCCCTCTTCAGGAATGATACTTTTAGAGGAATGTTAGGTTTGGGAGGACAGATAATGAGTTCTGCTTTGGACATGTTGAGTCTGATATTCCTACTGGACACTGGTTTTAAAATCTCCACTAGGCAGCTGGTGATACATACCTGGAGCTCAGGAGAGAGACTGCAGCTCACTACATAGGTCTGGGAGTCATCAGCATAGTGATGATAATTAAACTCTTTGGACCTAATGAGGTCACCGAGTGAGAAAGTATATAGAGAAGGGGGCCCAAGACAGGACCTTGAGGTACACACACTATTGGAGGGTCAGATATGGATGATAACCCAGCAAAGAGGACTTTTGAAAAAGCACTTATGATTCTTTTTTTAATTCCCAGGGGGTACTTCTCGACAAGTGCTAACACTATTTACTGTTGAGGCCAAAGACTGTTAGTCACTCAGTCACTCCAGTGATTATATGCTTTATCCAAAAAGAGAGGACTCTGGAGGATAACACCAAGCCCACTCTGGTTCTGTCCTTCCCATTTCTTCATCCCCTTTGTCCATATCACTGCTTAGTCAAAGAGTTTAGCATAGATTTTATATGCTCAAACTATGCGCCTCCACCCTCATTCATGGGAAACTGCCATGCTTTCCTTATCCCCATTGTTTTTAATGGAGTTCACAAAATCATGGCATAACTCTATTTAGTTATGAAATTATGATAGGAAAAGGAATAAATCCAAACATACTGGGAAAACCATTGTGGGTGTCTCATTGGTGCCCACAGCTTCCCTGAAGCCTAAGAAGCACTAACCCTTTTGTCAGCCTCTACAGGTAAGGCCCCAAACAGAAACAGCATCTCACAGCCTCTCAGATATTGATTCCTTCTCTGGGTAATCCCATCTCTGCTCCCTACTTATTGCCTTGGAGATTGTCCCAATAAATCTCTCACACTTGAATATGAATGTTTTCTTAGACCCTTTTCTTTCTTGACAGGGAAGGCAGCTAGACAAAGAAAAGATAGGAAACCAACCTTTGGCACACAAGTTGTACTAGAAAATGTTTAACAACCAGCTTTCCAAAAAAAAGTACTCCAACATTTTTTTTAAAAAGTTTAATCCTCATTATTAACATTTTATTCATCACTTTCTTAATTCTAGACAATCAACAAAACAATAAATCAAGCCCTGCTTTGTAGCATTTGCTGACATAGAATATTTAACAGTTGTCTGGCTGGTTTGAGCTGGCTCTAGCACACTCAAATAATATATACTTTCTAGAGATTTTGGACAGGTCACTCTAGGTTACCTTGCACAATCAACTTCTCTAAGCCTTCCTCTTCTTCGGAGACTTCTCACAAGGGCTAGATGGAAGATACTCTGCATGCTACACATCTGGCCCTGGCATTTGTAGCCTTCAGACTTATTACATGGATCAATGTCTGCCCTAGCTTCCCTCCATCCATTCATCCACGATAACAGAAAGCAGTCAAATCCCTGATGTTCAGACACTCCTATCCTATCTGTTTGGAACTACAATTATCATAGTCATAACACCCTTACACATATCTGACACATGTAGACTTTCAAAGTTTGCAAAGAAATTTTACCATATTCTCTCTTTTGATTCTCACAACAACCCTACAGAGTAGATTACGCACTAGAGGTCTTGTTTCTCCTGTTTTATAGATGAGGGAAGTGAGACTGAGAGAGGAGTTCCAGCATGCTCAAGATCAGGGAGCTACCATCAGAGATCGGACTTGTACTTGGGTTTTTTCATGATTCCAGGTCCAGTGCTCTTATCATTCCAACAGCCTTCTCCTCAATGCTAAGTCTCTGTGTAATCACATGTAAATTCCTTAACTTGACTCAGCCTTACCTTCCTCATCTGTATATCATGGGGCTTGACTAAAGCAGCATTTCTAAACCATGTTGGGTAGAACCCAGGTGTCCCATGCAATATAATAGGGATCACGGCATTATTGATCTTGAAACTAGAAGGGACCTCAGAGGTCATCTAGTCCCAGCCCTATCATTTTACAGATCAGGAAACTGAGGCCTGGGAGGGGTGGGTAAGTAACTTATCTAAGGTCACATGGATAGTAAGCCTCAGAGATGAGAATTAAACTGATACCCTCTGATTCCAGAGTCAGTAAGAGAGTTTCAAAGTTAGAGGGAAGTATTTTTCCTTTAAAATAATTAACCTGAAATTTTGAGTCAATGAAAGATACTTATTACATGAAGCATTATAAAAATAGGCTTAATTTCCTCTATTTTTCTATAAAATGTCCTTAATTCTGCTTTATTCCAGGGATCTCCATTTCTTCAGACACTTCAGAGTGGAAGTTATGTTCCAATAACATGTATCAAGTATCCAAGTGACCTATACCCCAAAAGTTTAGAAAATACTGGATTACATGTTCTAAAGCATCTAAGTCCTTTTCCAGGTCCAAATTCTCTGATTCTCTGTCTCTTAATGGATGGGGAGCCCTACCACATCAGATACTAATCACCTGCCAAGGCTGGTGGCTGGAAGCAGAGCAGCCTCACTCTTCTTCCCCTCATTGCCTCGTGATGCAAAATAGCAGGAGATGTGGTCAAATCTGAAATTCCAATGGGAGTCAGTGGAAAGGGGCTATTTGTTTTTTCAAGAAATGCTTCAGGAAACACATTAAGCCCCTAAACCAAAGTTCACCTGCACAAACAAATGCAAATTAAACTAATGCAAAAGTGGTCCATTAGTGCCCTCAGATGCAAGAGCAAAGAAATCATCAGATTTGGGTGAATTTCACAAAATTTTAGAACTGGAAGGCAATTTAGAGATTATCCATTCCAACTCCTTTAATTTTACTTATGAGAAAATACAGGCCTAGAAAGCTTGAGTAACTCACCCACAATACCATAGCCATCAGAGTGAGGGCCAGAGTTGGGACCTAAAGCTGGATCTTCTAATTATAACCATCCCTCCACAAATGTTTGAAATTCCACTATGAAAACACCCATTTCTTTGGATTTGACAGTGACTCTCCTTTATTTGTGGTCCTCATTTAAAATCCCAGTCCCAAGGAAGAGAGTGTCATAAAGTCTTGAGTGTCTGAATATAAATAATTTATCTAATCCTTTTTTTTTATTCCTTGACAAATAAGGCAGATAGAGAAAGAAGATCCAAATGGTGGAAGGTTTGAGCTGATGGCATCAGAGAAAAGACACCCTCAAACCCCTTAGCGTACTTTGAGAATTCTGAGCGGCATATGTAGCATGCCTGGTTCTGGCATAGTGGGCCAGAGCATATTTGTTCTATATCAATCAGCCACAAAGCATTTATTAAGCACCTGCTATATGCCAGGAACCATGTTACGGGCTGGGGATACAAAAACAAGTGACAAAGTCTCTGGATCCTAAACACCTTACGGTTTAGCAAGGGAAGACAATATGCAACTACGTAGATATATACAAAATATATAACAAGATAGATAACAAAATAGTTTTGGGGAGAAGGTGATGGGGTTCTTGGGTGCTTGTGCTTGGACCCTAATTCTAACATCACATTTCTCCTTAGCCTCTGCTTGGGTGCCTGTGCCTGGACCCCAGTTCTAAAACCTCATCCAGTTCTAAAATCACATCTCTCCCTAGCCTCAAAATACTGTCTCAGGCAGTTCCTCTCCAGTTCAAGGGCACCATGCCTTAGCAAAACACTTATCTCTCCTCCTGATACTTTGGTCAGCTGCACCTATAGAATTTATTGGTCTCCCTGTGTATGTGCTAATTTGCTGTGCACTGGGCCATAATGATATTTACTACTTACTGACCTTACCGATACGTATCCTAGACATAGTCAAATGTATAATCCCTTACATTCATCTTGTCTAACAAGATATTTGATGGAAGCAACCTGGATATCTCCAGTCAGCCCTGACCTTTGGTTGACTTAGTGACATTTCACAGTCAAAACCACACCTCCAGGTGCCCCCACCTTGGGCTATTTCCCAGTGAACTCTGAGTAAGTACCTGTGCAGTAGATACAAAAAGTACATGTTCCTTTAAGAACTGACCATCCCTTAACCACTCCCTAATACTACCCCAAAACACCTAATTGATGGGTTTCACCCCCAAATATCATATATAAATTTTGGCTGCACCCCTCTAAGGTTGCAGGTTCCCTAAGAACTCTTGCCTGTTGTAAAGCATAATAAATCTTTGCCACCTTGACTTAAAGAATACTTGAGATCATGAATTCATTTCAGATGGCCCTGACCCTCTCCAGTACTCAGGTCCTTGAGGGGTACTCCCCCTCCACAACCCTGTATGGGAACTCCAGTCTTGGGGTTCCTGGACCTCATCTCCCCCAACCCTCAACAAAGGCACCAATAACTAGGGAGAATCAGCAAAGGCTTAACATAGAATGTGTCTCTTGAGCTCAGCCTTCAAGGAAGCCAGGGATTTTCAGAGGAGGAAGTAAGGAGTGAGTACATTCCAGGCATGGCAGAAAGCCAGGAATAGAGATGGGATGTGGACTGCTGTGTGTGAGGAACATGAGGAAGGAAAGTTTGGTTTTACTAGAGTATCTGTGAAGGGGAGTGATATGAAATAAGACTCTAAAGGTAGGCTGGAACCAGGTCAGAAGGGCTTTAAATGCCAGTCAGTCAAGTAGTATTAGTTAAGCACTTATTACTTGTCAGGCATTGTTCTAAGTGCTGAGGATACAAAGAAGGGCAAAAAGTCCCTGCTTTCAAGGGGCTTACAGTTTAAAGGGGATAATAAGTTGCAAACAACTATGTACAAACAAGAAACACAGGATAAATTGGGGGTAGTCTCAGAGGGAAGGGACTAAGATTAAGGAGAACTGAGGAAGGTTTCTTGCAGAAGGTAGCACTTTAGCTAGGATTTGAAGGAAACTGAGTTAGGAGGCAGAGATGAGGATGCAGAGTGTTTCAGAATGGAGAATGGCCAATGAAAATGCTTGGAGTTGAGAGAGGAAGGAATTTATATTTAGACCTAGAGGTAATAGAGGGCTCCTGAAACTTATTGAGTAAGGAAGTAACATAATCAGATCTGCTCTTCAAGAAGAGCAATCAGGCAGTTGTGTGGAGGATAGATTGGGATGGGGAGAGAACTTGAGGTGGAGAGACAATTGGACGCTATTGCAATAATTCAGGCAAGAGGTTATTGGAGACTAAACCAAGGTGGTGGTACAGTGAGCAAAAGTGCCAGATAAACGAAATGTGAATGTAGAAATGAGAAGAATCAGCAATTGATTGAATGTGTAGGATAAGAGTAAGGATTTAACGATGATATTGAAGCTGCAAACTTAGGTCATTAGAAGAGAGGTGATCCTCTTCAATAGAGATGGAAGTTTGAGAGAGGGATGGGGTTTATGGGGGAAGGCAATGGATTTTGGGGCATGTTGAGTTTGAGATATGCTAAACATCTAGTTCCAAATACACAATAGTTGGTGATATAGATCTGGTGCTCAGGAAAGAACTTGGGGGCAAATACCTAAAACAGAGTTATCGGTAAAGGGTACCACAAATTGTTTAGCCTTTCCCTGATCTATGGATATCACTTTGTTTCCAGTTTTTTGCTACTGCAAAAAGTGTTGTTATAAATACTTTGTATATATGAGGTGTTTCTTTCTGTCTTTGACCTCCTTGGGGTACTATACATATAGATGTATGTATTGTATATATGCATGTATGTATGTATATGGAGAGTATATATGCATATATAATATATAATATAATGATATATAATATTATATCATGTAATTATATGTTATAAATAATAAATTTAAAAACAATATTACTTGATATTTATGATTTATCTATACATTTATAAGATATAATAAAATTATATTATATTATGTACACATAGAATGTGTTATGTATGTGTGCATAAGTGTATACATTAGTATATATATGTATATTTTATATATAAATTATATAAATTGATTCCTGTATTATAGTATAAATTTATTGAGGGCAGGGATCATTTCCCTTTAACTTTGTATCTTCAGTGCCTATTACCTGGCACAGAGTAGGTGCTTAATAAATGTTTGCTTGATTGATTATATATTAAAATATGATCAAAAGGTATGGGTCAAAAAGTATGGGCATTTTAGTTCCTTTCTTAGTATAATTTCAAGTTGCATGCCAGAATGGTTGAAAAAATTCACAGCTCCACCAACAGTGCATTAATGTACCTATATTTCCATACTCTCAGTTGATTATTCCCATTTTTGTCTTTTTTTTTCTGCCAATTTGCTATATGTGAAGTAAAACCTCAGATTTTCTTTTATTTGATTTTCTCTTATTAATAGTGATTTGGACTTTGAAAGGAAGGGTCTCTGATTCCAGAGGACTCATGAAGAAACCTTCTACCCATTTTCTGATAGAGAGCTGATGGACTCAAAGTGGCCAGTTCAGGAATTTGATTTAACTATACATGTTTGTAATAGATGTTTTGTTTTTCTTGTTTTCTCAAGAGCAGTGGAAAGGCAGAGAAGAAGGGACAGAGGGGGGAGGGGAAGGTGAAAGGAAGGGGGAGATCTTAGTTTGAAAAAAATTAATTAAATCATAATGATTTGGAAAAATCTTTCATTTAGTTGTTATTAGCTGTCAATTCTTCCTTCTGAAACCATTTTTTTTCATATCCTTTGACCATTTATTAATTCAGGAATGGTTCTTGGCTTTAAATATTTGTATCAATTCTCCATGTGTTTTAGATATCAGACCCTTATAAGACATATGTGATACAAAGACTTTTCCCCCAAGTCTAGAATTTTTTTCTTTACATTATTTGTAAATAACAGTCTAGTTTCTATGATGTCTAATCTAATGTTTTTTAGGCACCAGGTTTACAAACCCAAGATGATCAGAATGGTACACTTTCTGTATCATTTAAAGCCAGGTGTGGTTGTGGTACTGAGGACTCTGAGCCTGGTGGATTGTTTGAGCTCAGAAGTTCTGAACTATAGTAGGCTAAGCCAATCATGTGTCTATATTAAGTCTAGCACCTATATAGTGAGTCTCCAGGAATTGGACTACTTAAGGAGGCGCTTAGTAGCCTAGGTTGGAAAACAAAAGTCAAAACTGAACAGTAGTGAGATGAGGCTGTGACGGGGGCCACTGCACTTCAAGCCTGGGCGAGATAGGAAGAAGCAGTTTCCTAATTAATAAAATTTTAAAATGTGTCTTTTATTCCAAGGATATGAATGTGCCTTTCTCTCTTCCATTTCCAGAGAACCTGGGTCCCTTAAATATGTTGAAAAGTATGGAGGATATTGTGCTTCTTTTGGTGGAAGGCTCCGCTGATCTCTGTTATTTATGATTCTCTGCCCTAGCTTTGGTTATAGTCTTTTCAAACAATCAAACAAAACTCCACAGTTCAAAACACACACACACACACACACACACACACACACACACACACACACACACACCCCTTTATTTTTTTTTCAAATTTTTTTCCTTTCTGGATTTCAAAGGCAGGAAGTTTTCAGTGTGCTGACCCATAATGCTTCAGCATGAAAAGATGTCCTTTTCAACTTGCCACCACAGTTGCTAAGTGTATCCTAAATTCCATCTGTAGTGAGATGAGAGGCTTTACAAACTTGTCTCCACCCCAGACAGGATGCTAAAGTAAAGCTTTGTATGTGAGGGGCAATAGATGGGTGGTACCAAGTCACTGGCCATCTGTAAAGGATTGTGGTTCTGACTGTGGCTGAAGTCAGATAAAAAAGATGCTTCAAAAGACTGTTTAAGTTTCTAGGGTAATTCTGGTTCCTTGGGTTCCCAGATGAGACTGATTACTTACTCTTTCTTATTAAATAAAAACAAGAGACTTCAATCAGTCTAGACTCAAAAACCAGCTAGAAGTCATTGGCAGGTACTTTCTTCTTTTAACCAAGAGACTCTGGATTCAGAATTACCCCAATAATTGGCCTGCTGACGTGTAGGTAGTTGAGGACCCAGCTTGCTCTTCATCAGCTCAATTGGCTCCCTACTGCTGATGGGATGAAAAACCTGTTTGTTTTCATGGAAGGCAGATACAGCTCTCAGAAGCACCCTCAAGCAGAGAACACTCAGGTGAAAAACTTCTGACACTTGAAAGGATAATGGGTCCTCCCCTCTGCCAGTGCCTTTTGAGGAATCAGTTTCTTCAGGAGGGACCTGTTATCTCAGAGAACAATAAGGACCTGAGATGAATTGACAGCCCCGGTGGAGAAGTAGACTTGGGTATAGAATGCTACTTCCTGTGGAAATACAAAGAGATTAAACAATAGTTTGTATATTCATTGGATTTTGAGCTGGAAGGGACCTTAGAATTCAGCAGGACAGCAGTTCTTTCAAATTTTTTTTTGGTGTCAATCACCCCTTTGGAAGTCTAATAAAGTCTATTACTCTTTCTTATGATAATGCTTTCGAATGTATAAAATAAAATATATAGTATTATAAAGGAAATCCAGCAGTGATGGATGAAAGTAATTCCTACTATCAAGGGAGGCTGAGGCTAGTGGTTCACTTGAGTTCAGGAGTTCTGAGATATAGTAGGCCAGGCCACTAAGTCTAGCACCAATATGGTGAGTCTGCAGCATGAGGTGGTGGTGGTGGTGATGATGATGAAGTGCCACTAGGTTGTATAAGAAAAGGTAGGAGAACCTTCCTGTTGGAAAACAGAGCAAATGAAAACTCCTATGTTGATCCCTGCACTTGCAGGCTGGGTAAGAGAGGGAGACAATCTAAAGGAACAGCAAAACAAACACCAAAGAGCAAAGGAAATTTCATTGAAATAGAGTTATCCAAATATTTAAAAAAACAACAAGTTTACAGATCTCAGGTTAAGACCCTCTAACTTAGAGCAACCCCTCTAGTTGGTCCATCTCAAATTGTCTTGCATTTATTTGCTTGTTTTCTTGGTGTGTTCCCCAGTGGAATGGAAGCTCCTTGAGGGCAAGTAATCATTGATATCTTTGTAACCCCAGTACCTAGAACAGTGCCATTTGCAAATAGTAGGTTCTTAATAAAAGCTTGTTGAATTCAGTGGCTAAATTACTTCATTTTATATATGGGGATACTGGGGCCTAGAGAGTTAAATGACTCACTCCAGGTCACAAAGGTACTGAGTGGCAGAGCCAGGATTGAATGCAAGTCCAACTCTAAATACTCTTTAATATGGCAAAATGGCTTACTATAAAGTTCTCTAACAATTCTAAACAGTTAAAATGGAGGATTGTAGTAGAATTTATTAGGCTTCAGTTGATGCAAAAACAAAAGCAGGGGTAGCACTAATGACCTCAGGCAAAGTTATGGCTAAAATAGATTTAATTAAAAGAGATAAACAGGGTAACTATACTTTGATAAAAGGTACTATGGACAATGAAGCAATATCGGTACTGAACCTATATGCCTCAAATACTATAAGAATTAAATTTTTTTTTAAAAAAGTTAACTGAATTACAAGTGGAGATAGATAGTACCACTATAATAGCAGGGGACTTAAATCTTCTTCTCTCAGAACTAGATAAGTCTAACCAAGAAAATAAATAAGAAAGAAGCCAAGGAAGTGAATAGAATTTTGGATAATCTAGATATGATAGCTCTCTAGAGAGAACTGAATATAAATAGAAAGAAATACACCTTTTTATTAGCAGTTCATGGTACCTTTACAAAGATTGACCATATATTAGGACATAAAAATTTTATGGTTAATAGCAGAAATGTTAAAAGTATCCTTTTCAGATCATAGTGCAATAAAATCATATTTAGTAAGGGACCACAGAAACATAGATTAAAAACTAATTAGAGATTAAACAACCTAATCTTAAAGAATGAGTGGGTTAAAGAAGAAATCATAGAAACAATCAGTAATTTCATTAAAGAGAATGACAATAATGAAACAATCTATCAAAACCTATGGGATAACAGCAAAATCAGTTGTCAGAGGTAAATTTATGTCTCTAAGTGCTTACTTCATTAAAATAGAGAAAGAACAGACAAATGAATTGGGTACACAATTTAAAAAGACTAGAAATAGAACAAGTTAAAAATCCCCAGTTAAACACTAAATTGGAAATCCTAAAAATTAAAGGTAAAATTAGTAAAAATTGAGTATAAAAACCTTTGAATTAATAAATAAAAGTAGGAGTTGGTTTTATGAAAAAAACCAAGAAAACAGATAAGCCATTGGTTAATTTGATTTAAAAAGGAGAGAAGAAAGCAAATCACTAGTATTAAAAATAAAAAGGGTGATTATACCACTAATGAAGATTAAATTAAAGCAATTATAAGGAGTCAATTATATGTCAATAAATTTAACAATTTATTGAAATAGAAGAATATTTACAAAAATATAAATTGCTTAGATTAGCAGAAGAGGAGATAGAATATCTAAATAGACCTATTTTAGAAAAAGAAATTGAACAGGCCATAAATGAGCTTTATAAGAAAAAAGCAATGGGACCAAGCAGATTTAGAAGTGAATTCTATCAAACATTTAAAGATCAACTAATTTACATATTAAATATATTATTTGGAATAATAGACAAAGCAGGGATCCTATGAAGTCTTTTTATGAAACAAATATGATACTGATGCCTAAACTAGGAAGAGTAAAAACAGAGAAAGAAAATTACAGACCAATTTCTTTAATGAATATGGAGGCAAAAATCTTAAATAAAATACTACCTAAAAGATTACAACAATATATTACATAGATTATACATTATGACCAAGTAGGATTTATACCAGGAATGTAGGGATAGTTTAACATAAGGAAAACTATAAAAAAAATTGATTACACCAATAATAAAAGTTTAAAAATATTCTATGTTAGTTGGCAGAGCCAAAATGGTGGCATGAAAACAGGGACTGGCTTAAGCTCTCCACCAAATTCCTCCAAACACCTGAAAAAATGACTCTAAATAAACTCTAGAGATACAGAACATGCTAAATGACAGAGTGAAAGAAGTCTCCAGCCCAAGACAGCCTGGATGGTTGCTGAGAAGAGTCTATTGCACCTTGCTGGGAGTGAAGCACAGCCTAGCATGGGCTAAGACAAACCAGGCTGGAGCAGAATGGGTGGAGCAGGCCTCAGGGCCCTGAATCACTGGCAGTTGTGGTGGTTTCCAGACTTCTCAACCCATAAACACCAAAAACAATGTAGCAGGTCAGTAGGAAAACTGTTGGACCTGGGTGAGAGAGGGGCATGGTCTGACCCCAGCCCCAGGGCAGCGGAGGTGGTTGCAGTGGCAGCAGCAGCAACAGCAGCTACTTACAGAGCTCTAGGCCTGCAGACCATGGGGAGAATCAGGAGGCTGATCAGAGTGGGAGTGCAGGGATTTCTTTGCTGGTTCTGAGGCAGCATTCTCTTGCTTTGCCCTGCTTGGATCTGGGTCACAGTCCTGGTTGGCAGTCCTTGGGGGAGGAGGAGCACTGGGGTGGCAGAGCCTGTGGTGGCTGTGGAGAGGGAGTCCTCCTGGTAGTTACACAGCAGAAAGGATTGCTTGCACTCACAGACCAGGAGGGGAGTATCATACCACCTCAGAATAGAAGTAGCTGTGAAAACAGCAGCATAAAACCCCTGAAGCTTAGGACAAAGCACTCTCCACTCTGAAAGCAGTCATACCCTGTCAAAGAGCTCAAAAGTCAAGTAATTGTCTGGGAAAATGATCTGGAAGTATAAAAGGACTCAGACTATAGAATCCTACTTTGGTGACAAAGTCAAAGATTCTACATCAAAAGCCTCCAAGAAAAATATAAATTTGTCTCAGGCCATGGAAGAGCTCAAAAAAGGATTTGGAAAATCAAGTAAGAGATGTAGAGGAAAAATTGGGAAGAGAAATGAGAGTGATGCAAGAAAATCATGAAAAATGAGTCAACAGCCTGCTAAAGAAGACCCCCAAAATACTGAAGAAAATAACAACTTAAAAAATAGCCTAATTCAAATGGCAAAAGAGCTCCAAAAAGCCAAAGAGGAGGAGAATGCCTTAAAAGGCAGAATTAGCCGAATGGAAAAGGAGATCCAAAAGACCACTGAAGAAAATAATGCCTTAAAAATTAGACTGGAGCAAGTGGAAGCTAGTGACTTTATGAGAAATCAAGAAATTATAAAACAGAACTGAAAGAATGAAAAAAATGGAAGACAATGTGAAATATCTCACTGGAAAAATGACTGACCTGGAGAATAGATCCAAGAGAGATAATTTTAAAATAATTGGACCACCTGAAAGCCATGATCAAAAAAAGAGCATAGACATCATCTTTCAAGAAATTAGCAAGGAAAACTGCCCTGATATTCTAGAGCCAGAGGGTAAAATAGAAATTGAAAGAATCCACCAATCACCTCTTGTAAAAGATCCCGCCCCCCCAAAAAAGAAAACTCCTAGTAATATTGTAACCAAATTCCAGAATTCCCAGGTCAAGGAGAAAATATTGCAAGCATCCAGAAAGAAACAATTTGAGTATTGTGAAAACACAATCAGAATAATACAAGATCTAGCAGCTTCTACACTAAGGGATAGAAGGGCTTGGAACATGATATTCTGGAGGTCGAAGGAGCTGGGATTAAAACCAAGAATACCTACCCAGCAAAACTGAATATAATATGTTAGGGCAAAATATAGATTCTCAATTAAATAGAGGACTTTTGAGCATTCTTGATGAAAATACCAGAGGTGAATAGAAAATATATATATACATACACACATATATATGTATATAGACAGAGGGCACAGGGTAAGTTGAAAATAAAGGGATGATATCCAAAAAAATTAAAGTGTGAGATAGGAATATATTGGGAGAAGGAGAAAGGGAGAGATAGAATTGGGTAAATTATCTCACATAAAAGTGGCAAGAAAAAGCTGTTGTAATGGAAAGGAAGAGGGGGTAGGTGAAAGGGAATGAGTGAACCTTGCTCTCATTGGATTTGGTTTAAGGAAGGAATAACATACACATTCAATTTGGTATCTTACCCTACAGGAAAGTAGAGGGAAAGGGATAAAGGGAGGAGGATGATAGAAGGGAGGGCAGATTGGGGGAGGAGGTAGTCAAAAGCAAACATTTTTGAAAAGGGACAGGGTCAAAGGAGAAAACTGAATAAAGAGGGACAGGATAGGATGGAGGGAAATGTAGTTAGTCTTTCACAACATGACTATTATGAAAGTGTTTTTCATAATGATACATGTTTGGCCTATGTTGAATTGCTTGCCTTCTCAAGGAGGGTGGGTGGGAAGGGAAGAGGGGAAAGAATTTGGAACTCAAAGTTCTAGAAACGAATGTTAAAAAAATTGGTTTTACATGCAACTTTAGTAAGTCCTTTATGATTTCTCTTTCTTTTTTACCTTTTCATGCTTCTCTTGATTCTTGTATTTGAAAGTCAAATTTTCTATTTAGCTCTGGTCTTTTCATCAAGAATGCTTGAAAATCCTCTATTTTACTGAAAATCCATATTTTGCCTTGGAGTATGATACTCAATTTTGTTGGGTGGGTGATTATTGGTTTTAATTCTATCTCCTTTGACCTCCAGAATATCATGTTCCAAGCCCTTCTATCCCTTAATGCAAAAACTGCCAGATCTTGTATTATCCTGATTATGTTTCCACAATACTCAAATTGTTTCTTTCTGGCTGCTTACAGTATTTTCTCCTTGACCTGGGAACTCTGGAATTTGGTGACAATATTCGATCTGTGGATTCTTTCAATTTCTATTTTACCCTCTGGCTCTAGAATATCAGGGCAGTTTTCCTTGATAATTTCTTGAAAGGTGATATCTAGGCTCTTTTTTTGATCATGGCTTTCAGGTAATCCAATAATTTTTAAATTATCTCTCCTGGATCTATTCTCCAGGTCAGTCGTTTTTCCAGTGAGATATTTTGCATTGTCTTCCACTTTTTCATTCCTTTGGTTCTGTTTTATAATATCTTGATTTCTCATAAAGTCACTAGCTTCCCCTTGCTCAAATCTCATTTTTAAGGTAGTATTTTCTTCAATGGTCTTTTGGATCACCTTTTCCATTTGGCTGATTCTGCCTTTCAAGGCATTCTTCTCCTCATTAGCTTTTTGGAGCTCTTTTGCCATTTGAGTTAGTCTATTTTTAAGGTGTTATTTTCTTCATTTTGGGGGGGGTCTCCTTTAGCAAGTCATTGACTTGTTTTTCATGGTTTTCTCATATCACTCTCATTTCTCTTCCCAATTTTTCCTCTACTTCTCTAACTTGCTTTTCCAGATCCTTTTTGAGCTCTTCCATGGCCTGAGACCAATTCACAGTGACCATGGAGGCTCTCCTGGGCTGGAGACCTGCTTCCCTCTGCTATTTCATGGGTTCTGCAGCTCTATAATTTGTTCAGAGCCATTTTTCACAGGTTTTTGGAGAGATTTTGGGGAGAGCTTAAGCTAGTCCCTGCTTTCCAGCCTCCATCTTGGCTCCCATAAATACAAATTTTAAAAAAGAAATATAAAAATACCTAATTCTAACAGGCAGATATGTACTTGAGTTTTAGACTGTGATATCAGATTTTTCCTCAACATTTTGGGGGACATAGTACCCTTCAATCCTAGATTTTTAAAGAAACTCTGAGTTTATCTTGAGCAGGTCTAGGCAACCTGTTGTCCATGGGGGGCTTGCAGCACACCAAAGGATTTCCTCTACATACAAAGGATGTTTACTTCTACATTTTTGACAGGCCTGAAATTCTTTGGTGAGCTGCAAGTGGCCCAAGGGCCATAAGCAGCTATGGGCCACAGATTATGCAGGCCTGATCTTGAATGAACTTTTCCATTGCAGAAATCCATTTCTGTTTGTTTGTCTGTTTGTTTTAACAATATATATCTAATAAATTAAAAGAGCAAGTAGGTGGTGCAGTGAATAGAGTGCTAGGGTTAGAATCAGGAAGGCTCATTTTCCTGAGTTCAAATCTGGGCCTCAGACACTATCTGTGTGACCCCAGGCAAGTCACTTAATCTTGTTTGCCTCAGTTTTCTTATCTGTAAAATGATCTGGAAAATTAAACGGCAAACTTCTCCAGTATCTTTGCCAAGGAAACCCTATACAGGGTCTTGAAGAGTTGGAGGCAACTGAACAACAACCTTGCTATTCTTTTTTTCTTTTGCCGCTTAGATCCAAGCAGAATAAAACCAATCTCTTTTCTACTTGATAACACTTCAAAATACTTGAGGTCAACTGTCATGCCCTCCTTCTAAATGTTTTCTTCTCCAGAATAATCTTCCTTCAGCCAATTCTCATTTTTCATGATCTTGAGGCCCTTCACCATCCTGGTTTCCCTTCCTCTGGATGTTCTTCAGTCTATCAATGTCCATCGTAAAATGCAAAGTACCCCAAACTGAACACAGTGCAACTATCATCTCCTTCTTCTTAGAAGTTCTGCCTCCCTCAGTCCAGCCCAAAATGGTGTAAACTTTCTTGGCTGCCAAATTATACTGAAGTCATGTCAAACTTGCTGTTCACTAAAATCCCCAAATGTTTTTCAAAACAACTTTTATTTGGCCATTTTTCCTCGATCTTGCACTGTGAAGCTGGTTTTATTAGCCTGAGTATAAGACTATTTATTCTATTAGATTTCATTATTCATTTCAGTCCAGAATTCTAGAGACTCTTAAGATCTGACTCCTGATTCTGTCATGGGGCTGGGAGCTATCTCTCCAAGATCTGTGTCATCTGTAACTTCCAAGTATGGCATCTCTACTTCTATTGGAAAGTCTACTCTCTCTTCCAATGTTTGAAGATAGCAAACATGTCTGCCAAACATGTGTTTTCTTCTTTGGGTTAAATATCCCTACCTTTTTCAACTATTTCTCACATGACATGATTCTCAGACTTTTTATCAGTCTGGATAACCTTTTTTGCATATATTACAGTTTGTATGTGGTCCTTTTAAAGGATAACCATCATAAGACTTGAAGAGAGCAGATACCAAAGTGAGTTACATTGTTAACTAAAAGAATGGGTTGAGCTTTGAGCTAGGTCAGACTACAGAGTCCATTTAGTTCATTGGTCCCTCAAAAATGGATTTGAACTTGTATGTGCTGGGACCATAAACATGAACTCTCCATAGACCATCTCTGAATGTGTGCAGAAATGGGATAGAAGGGAACCAAAGTGGGCAAAGGGTTACAGTGGCAAACCCAAGAGGCCCTTATTGGTGTGTGGGAATTTGTTCTCTGTCCCCTTGTCTTCTGTCCCCTTTTTAGATTGCTGTCACTTGTTGAGAATACTGCCAGATTGGAAGGTTTTGCTTATGGAGATCAGCTTTAGGGTATAAACTCATATGTGGTACATCCTCTCACAACTTTATGATACCAGTTGTTCCATCCTTGCCAAGGTGCCTAGAACTTTCTTATGCCCATCACGGCAATATGGTGCATAGTGGAAAAAACACTGGGTCTGGAGCAGACAGCTGAGATTCGAATCCTATCTCTGATGGCTAGTTGCTGTTCTTCATTCTCAAGAGGACCAAAAAGACATCACTGTGTTGGAGTCAAGGTATGGTATGTCTGACTATGGCCAATGAGACCAATAAGAGCTCAGAAGGCTCTACCAAGAGGTCAGGCACAAATCGTCTATGTGAACATTTAGAGAGGAGATTTCTCTAAATTTGCCTACCTCATGTTTCTTTCAGCTACTCCAATTCTGCTTCTCTCATAGAGCACAGTACCTTCTTTGATTCAGGCATCCCATATGGGGTGGTCCTGTGCCAGTATCTCATGATTGATTCCAAAGTTCTTCAGAGAGACCTTGAGAGTACTGTTGTATCACTTCCTCTGACCACCATCTGACTATCTGCCTTGTGTGAGTTCTCTCTAAAATAGTCTTTTAGGGAAAAGTGCTTTTGGCATTTAAGCAATGTGGCCAACCCATCAGAGTTACACCCTCTACAGTAAAGTCTGAATGCCTGGCAGTTCAGCTCAAGAAAGGACCTAAGTGTCTGGTACCTTATCTTGCCAGGTGATCTTCAGAATCTTCCTAAGACAATTCAAATGGAAGCAACTCAGTTTGCTGGCACGGCACTGGTAGACTGTCCAGGTTTCACAGGCATACAACAATGAGGTCAGCATCATGGCTCTGTAGACTTTCAGTTTGGTAATCAGTCTAATACCTCTTCTTTCCCACACTTTCCTTTGGAGTCTCCCAAACACTGAGCAATGTGTGTGTCCACCTCATCATCTATATGTATATCCCTGGAAAGTATACTGCCAAGGTAAGTGACCTTATCCACTGCATTCAGTCTGATATCGGTTCTGATACTCACTATCTGTATGATGTTGGCCAAATCACAAACCTCCCTGAGCTTCTATTTTCTAATCTGGAAATGAAAGACTTCAATTTGATAAGCTAAGATTTCTTCTAGGTCTAGAGTTATGATCCAATGATTTCTAAAGAGATCTACATAAATCAAATAGGCAGCTTGAGTCACCTCTTAGCCTTCTGTTTATTTAATAATCTTATCTATCAGATGAGGGACAGCAGAGTGTTTGTAACAGGTGTTGTGTATATATATATATATATACATAGTCATATAGGCATTCCCTTTGTCACCTGGGACCTCTTAGTCAGATAAAATGCTCTCCTATCTTGGACTGAAGCACCAGCTGCAGGTGCTTATATTTGCTTCTCCTATTTGATTTCCTTATTTACTTTTCTCCTCCGGCTTAATTTGATGTCGCTGCCATGTAAGAGAGTCTGAGATGCTGGAAGAGAGCCGCAAAGAGGAAGGTGCGCTTGGTGTAAGGTTCATTTGTGTGCACATTTGAGCTGCTGATTTAATGAGATGACAACCAGCCTTGTGGATTGACTGCGGTGAGAGAAGGGATTTACAAGCTGCCTGTATAATTACGGATCTGTTTAGTTGTCTCTGGGATCCCATTTGGGGAGGGGAGTTGTTTTTACAATTAAAAATATTTTTAAAATATTCTTAACTAGGTTAGGACTCTATATTTTAAGTGTCACCTAAAAGCATATTTTAATGATTGAATTATTCTCTAGAACCTTTGAAACAGAAGGTTTACTAAGGAAATCATAAAATAGAGGCTTGATTATAGAAGGGCAAACTTGTGGAGGTTGATTAATGTCTAAAAATTATTGTGGTTTGCAATGAACTATGGGGTAATCAGGTGGATGTGGTTTATGGTTATAAATCTTAAAACATCACAAGTGAAATATAAATCAAAATCCACCTGATTAGTTTTTATACTCTAGGTAGCTGAGCACACAATCTAGGAAAAAATATTTAAACTCTGAGCTACAATTATAGAATCACAAATTTTTAGAGTCGGAAGGGGCCTGAGTGGCTCTCTAGTCCATTGCATACCCCTCTCCTTATAATACATCCAATAAGTGGTTATGCACTGGATATTAGGTGGGACCCATTACTTTCTGTAACAGTGCATTCAATTTGTGGTTAACTCTAATTATTAGGAGGGCAGTTAGGTGGTAAAGTGGATAGAGTGCTGGGCCTGGAGTCAGAGAGATTCATCTTTCTGAGCTCAAATCTAGCCTCAGAGTTTACTAGTGACCCTGGGCAAGTCGCTGAACCCTGTTTGCCCCAGTTTCACCTCTGTAAAATGAGCTGGAGAAGAAAATGACAAACCGCTTTAGCATCTCTGCCAAGAAAACCATGTTGGGGTCATGAAGAATCTGACACAACTGAAAATGGCTGAATAATAACAACTGATTATTAGGAAGTCTTTCTTGGCATTCAGCCTAAATTTGCCTCTTCACATCTTCCACCCACTCTTCTGCATTCTGCACTCTGGGGTCAAACAGAGTAAGTTTAATCCTTCTTTTACATGACAGTCTTTTGGGTATTTTTTTAGTGCTTTCAATCATTTTCCATTTGACTTTAGTGCCTTCTGTGATTTTTTGAGGTAGCAAAAAAGTAGAAGCAAAGTAGATGCTTATTGGAGAATAGCCAAAGGAAATGTGGTCCATTTTGTGCCATAAGAAACAGTAAATAGGAAGGATTCAGAAAAGTATGGCAAGATTTATATGAACTGATACAGAGTGAAGTGAGATAAACTAGGAAGATAATATTTGTAATGTCTACAATAACAATGGAACTCATGAAAATGAATACCATGTGATCAATTATAATGATCTAGCTTAGTGTGGAAGAAGAGATAAGAAAATGTACTCTTCCTTTAAGGGATAGGAGACTCTGGGGATGCAACACTGCATATCTCATGAAGCTTGATTTGTATTGGTTAGTTATTCTCTGTCTTTTCTCTCTATTTTTTTCCTATAAGGAATGAATACTTGTGCATAGGAAAAGAAGATATACATTCAGAAATAAAAGTGCTGTAAATAACAAAAGATATAAACAATTAAAAAAAACTTATTTTTGTCAGCAGGATAAATCTGTCTCCAATAACCTTTCATTAGAAATTGTCAATTTGTATATTTGCAAATTTAAAGGACAGTCGTGCATTTTCCTCCACATACAAAGTGGGCCCTCCCTGGGCCCCTACCAGTAGGGCATAACCTTTGGGGTTATTTGCCCAATAGAAATAATAGATTTGAACTGATTCAACTCTCATGCTCATTTCCTCCTAAAAAGAAAATGTCCACGTATTTATGGGTGGTATTCTTAGTTTAACATTGGTTTGGTCTGCAGTGGTGGAACATGGCTAGGTTAACTGTCTAATTGGAGATCCTGAATCTGTGACCTTCATTATCATTTTTGTTGTTGTTCAGTTGTTTCAATCATGTCCAACTCCTCATGACCCCATGGGGGGTTTTCTTGGCAGAGATATTGGAGTGGTTTGCCATTTCCTTCTCCAGCTCATTTTATATATGAGGAAACTGAGGCAAACAGGATTGTGTGACATGCCCAGAATCACAGAGCTAGTAAGTATCTGAAGCCAGTCAGGTCTTCCTGACTCCAGGACTGGCCCTCTATCCATTTCTTCTCTTAGCTTCCAATCATCTCACTTTAACCAGCCTTTAATCAACTGAGTTAACAGTGATAGCCAGGAGGAATGTTGTGTTGCTAATAACGTGAAAGTGAAAATGTTTTTAAATCAGTAAGTCTATTTCTATACAACACAGAGAAAAGGCCACAGAGTCATCAAACCAGATAAGTCAGGTCAAATGGTTCACTCTGGTTAGGGGAAGGAAGAGACCAAAACGACCGTAATTAGATAATTACACTGAACAACTTCACCTAAATATTTTCCACTTTGCCATTTTGTAGTGTGAATATGGCCTCTATAGCTACTTCTTACTTTTGTACCTTTTATTTAATTGTTCTGGGTTTCTAGAATGAAACATTTACCTACAGCAAGTACCAAAAGAGTGATTTTCTATTTAGAGGTCTCTAAGGCTAGAGCTGAGAGACAGTGTGCTGCAATAGATAGAGCCAATCTTGAAATCAGGAAGATCCGAGTTCACTTCCTACCTCTGACACACACTGGTTTTGTGATCATGGGCAAATTTAATTTAATACTCTGTAAGATTCTAAGTTGTGGAATAGGGAGAGTTTCCCCTAGACGTCTTTGTACAAATGAAATCACACATCTATCCGAAAAAAAAAAGTGGAATATGTCTACATATGTTTAATGAAGGGGATAGTTGAAGCAATTACCTAGGTTTTTTAAGCTAAAAAAATTACTACATCCATGAGGTTAAATACAAAATCAGGCTTGTCCTTACTTCCTAGATTTGAATTTAAGACAAAAGCAGAACTTTTTTACCAATCCTGCAGTATCATGTACCCTATCAATCTTTATGATTAGGGGAAGCATTGTGGGAGATGCAAAGGTTCTGTTATTAAATAATTACCCCTTGCAATCTGGCTTCCTGTCTCGCAACTCTAATAAAACCATTCCTTCCAATGTTTCTGGTGAAGTCTTAACTACTAAGTCCAAGGTTCTTTTCATAATCTTTATCCTCCTTTCTTTTTTGACACCTTTAACCATTCTTCTTTCTCAGATTCTCTCCCCTCATTTGTCTTCTGTGACACTTTCTTTCCTGTCTCTCCTCCTCCTACCTTGTTGAAAGCTTCTCATTCTTTTCTGGATCACTATCATCTTCTGTTCATTAAGAGTGGGTATCTCTCAAGAGTCTGTGTTCAGTTCTCAGCTCTGATCTCTTTTGTCTCCATACATTCTCATCATGAAGGAAGCACCTATTATGTGCCAAGCACTTTACATATTTCCTTTGATCCTTGCAACAACCTTGGGAGGTTGGTGAAATCATCATCCCCATTTTATAGTTGAAGAAACTGAGGCAGACAGACATTAAGTGACTTGGACAGAGTTACACAGCTAGTAAGTGTCCGAGGCTGGATTTGAACTTAGGTCTTCCTGACTCCAGGCCTAGCACTCTATCTACTGTGCCACATAGCTGCCTCTAGTTCCCAAAGTTCTCATTATTATCTTTATCTTATGAATTCCAGTCTATTATCTCCATATAGATATTTCCATAATCATCTCAACTTCAATGTATCAAAAATGTTATTTTCAACTTAAATGTTCCCCTCCTCTAATTTATATTAAGGACACCAACATTTCCCTAGCCACTCAGGTTTGTATCCTTGGAGCCTTCTGGACTCTTCTTTCACTTGTTCTCTGTCTTTGTTCAATTAGTTAGATTGGACTGGTGTGTGGATTCAACCCCGTAATACCTTATTCTTTTTTATCTTTTTCTAGTCAATTATCCTTCATCTCAATTGAATTTCTCAACATCTCTTACCTGGCCTCTTATAATAACTTCCTAACTGCTCTTTCTGCTTCCAGTCTCTTACCTCTATAATTCATCTGACACACACCTGCAGAAATAATCTTCCTAAAGCCTAGACATGACCATGTTATCCCCCTGCTCAAAAATTTGCATGGATTCCCAGTTGTCTCTAAGCTAAAATTCAAACTCCTCCGTGAATTTTTTTCAGAGTCTCCACTGTTATTCTGGTCAAAGGGTTAATTAGAATTAAAGAAGCTGGAGCAAGTACTGATTAAGTTCCATCCAAGGATGTGATGAAGTAGGTCCTTCAATGGTATTTGAAAAAAGCTTCCTAGCTTCATTTTAAGAGTGTATTTTTGTAAGCATGCCCTTTGATTCAGGATAGCACAGGACAGAGAATAGTAATGTAGGTCCTCAATCCTTAGAATTGAGACATGCGAGTTGTTAGACATTGATTTAAAAAAAAAAAGAAGCTAGCTCAGTTTTATATTTTAGGCTAATAATCTTTTTGTTTTAAATTTAGCTTGTTTGATTTTCAAAATTACTAACATTTTGCTTATTTTGGGATTATTTATTCATTGATTTTCTAGTTTTCAATGGCAAGCCTAATTTTTTTCTTTGTTGTTTTTCTTTTAAAATTTTGTTTTTAATTAGCTAGCATTCATTTTCTCTTTTCCATTCTCTGACCCCCCTCCCCATTATAAAGAAAAAGAAAACCATTTTCTGTTAATATTCGTTGTCAGACATATGTTTTCCCATGTAAGCTGCTATAGCCTTCTCCAGCTGCTCTGGCATATTGTCTTATTGTTTGAATATTTTTTAGTGTAATTGTTACTTCTATGATTAAAATTTCTATTTCTATGTTGTTGTTTTTTTGACTCATTCATTCATTAGGGTGTCACTCTTTTCCTTTTGTCTGTGTCCTTTGTTCATATTTCCTTTATTGATTATAATTTTAAATATATTATGGTCTATGAGAGATTTGGTATGGCATATATAACATTTTAACGTTTACAAAGCACTTTAAATATGTTGTCTCATTTGAGCCCCACAATATGCCAGGTACTATACCTTTTTCTTAATTTTCTTTTGTCTACTATGTTTGTATTTTCTATGATTCTGCTTAACTATGGATTTCTCAAAAGTAATACTTGGAAATATTCAATTCTGTTCAAAGTTCATTTTTCCCCCCGTATGCTTATGCTAAACTTTTGAAGGATAATTTGAGAGTAAGTCTTGAGAGTAATTTTCCTTTGCTTTCTGATATGCTATATCTTATTATTTTCTTTAATTTTTCATTGATGGCACATAGTCTTATATGGTTCTGACTGGAGTTCCATGACACATAATCTATCTTTTCCTAGCCACCTGTAATAATTTCTCTTTGCCCAGGAAGTTCTGGAGTTTGGTGATCACATTTCTGGATAAATTTAATTTTGAATTCCTCTCTGACAGCATCCTATTGATTGATATATGATTCCAACTTTTGATTCCAATACTTCCAGGCATCTGTTTTTAATGATTTCTTGAATATGATATTCAAGTTATTGTTTTATCATGTTTTTGTGATAGACCATTGATTGTTAAAAGATCTCACTGAGCTCTGTTTTCCAGGGCAATTTAAAAAAAAAATTATAGATACTTCATGTGTTTTTTAAATTTTACTGTCATTTGATTTCATTTTACTATTTCTTACTGTGTCATTGAATTTTAAAATTTCATCTTCCCCATTCTTGGTTGTTGTTGTTGTTTTCTTTCTCAGGGTGTCTACTATGTTGCTAAGGTTTTCCATTTTCTAAGTTGTAGAGTTTCCTTTTGAGTTTTTCATTGAGGTGTAATTTTACTTATTCCTTTCTAAAGTTATTTTATTAAGACTTAAAGTTACTCTCAGTGACTATTCCATCCTCTTTTCTGGGATTTTAGTTATAGTCATTTTATACTTATTCTTTTCTTTTGTAGTTTTATCTTGGCATTCTTTTACCCCATACTATCTTTTCATTATACCAATCATACGGTGGTGTGTAGGTGTATCGGTAAGGCAAGATTCATGACCTTGAGGATGACCATGAACATACCTGTTTGCAATCACAAAGCATGAAAAACTCTCTAGGTAGAAGGCAGAGGAAGTATAACATTTGTTTAGACTCCAGAGGATAAAATCACAAGCCCAATAACTCCAATTTGATATAGCAGTAATTATATTCTAAAACCAGTAAGCCCACCTCAATGTAGCAACAAGGAAATTACAACACAGCATTATAGCAAAGAACCAAGTCATCCTGCAACCTTCCCCCCTGCTAAGGACTTCCCGTAAACAATCATTCAGGAATCCTAGCTGTCTGCTTGCCTGAGTTCTCTTCCCCCTCAGTTCTCTGGTCTCTGAAGCTCCTTGGTTTCCACTCTCTGATCAGCACTCTCTTCTGCAGCTCTGTCAATTCCATCTCCTTGGGCTGAATTCTGAATTCTGGCTTCTCTTCTGACTTCTGAATTCTCAGTTCTCAATGGTTACCTTCTGGGTCTATGTACTTTTTTTAGGGCCCAAGGGCTTCATATCCAATCAGCAAAAGGGTGTGGGCATGAGGCTTGGTGCCTAGTAAGTAAAGGGATTAGGCCTGCCTACAAACAAACCCCTAATTAAGCTTCCCTTAATTGCCCCCCCCCCAAGTCTATTGAGTGAGTGGGAAAGGTCTGTAATCCCTGATTGGCATCACAAAGGTGTGGGCCTGCCTCTATTCAAGCCTTCCTTTGTTGGCCCCACCTGAGGCCTATTGAATGGGAGGGAAAGATCTTTCACTTACTGATTGGCTTCACAGTAGGACAGATTAGAAGGGGAGAGAATAGAGGAAGGGAGACTTCCCTTTTTTTTGTCAAAGACATCACCATTCTTTCAATGAACTAGGATCATAACCTCAGAATCAACTTGTATCATCCCTTTTCTTCAGTCTCCATTCAAGTTATGATCCTCAAACACAGGTCTGACTATGATACTGCCCTGCTCAGTAACCTTCGATGGCGACCTTGTTCTTCTAGAATCAAATGCCAATTCCTCTGTTCAATATTTCAATGCACTTTCATAACCCGGATCAATTACGCCTTTTAAGCCTTATTATATATTATTCTCCTTTACACACTCATTGGTCTAGCTAAACTGGCCTTCTTGTTCTTACCCTCCCAGGACATATCATTTCCCATCTCCATGCCTCTGTGTTCCCAATGCCTGCAGTGGACTCCCTCCTTACATTGCCTCTTAGAACCCCTAATTCCCTTCAAAAAAAGCTACTTCCTACATCTATATGAGGTCTTTCCTAGTCTCCCCGCAACCTGCTAGCTCTTCTCCAAAATTACCTCATGTCTTTTGTACATCTATCATGCATATTTATTTTGAATGTACTCATATGTGTCCATGTTGTCTCCCCCACTAGAATATAAGTTCCTTGAGTGTAAATTTCACTTTTATCTTCATATCACCAATATAAGCCTTCAAAAACCCTGTATTTCTTTTTTTCTCATGCTCTTTAGTATGTCATTTTGTAGATGTAATTTAGAATGTTATTTTTAAAATTTGGAGACTGTTGATTTTCCTCCCACTTTCCATTAAAGTATTGGCAAAAGTTTTCAAAAAAAGACACCGGTCACCTCTGCGGACTGAGGTTTGGCAGGGCTTTAGAAGAGGGTGGTGACAGATGCCCGCAGGTGTGTATCAGAAGCCATTGTGGAACAGAGAGGAGCCTTGATGACCTTTAATGAAGTGACTGGAAAACTTTCTCTGCTTGGCAACTTCTTCCTGAAATGTTTTATCTTTTCCTCCTGAAGATGACTATTGTGGCAAAGGAATCCGAAAGTCCATTAGTTCATCTCCTTACTTTTCCCTGGAGATCTATAAGCTTCCTCCTGCAATCAGCACCTTCTGAATGCTACGAGAATGAATATCCCAATTCATCCAACATTGCAGCTGTTAATGAGTTATCCAAAAGATAATTAGGGCTTTTCATCTAACAATGAATCAGCCAAGGCACTTTGGAAAGATGTGACATTTTCCAGAACGTTTACCTTTCTTTTGCTAAAATATTATTTTAGAATTACACAGGAGAGCCCCCAATCTAATTCTAGGCCCATCAAAATACCGCACTCCACTTCATGCAGGATTGTATGTTTTGTGGACTGCTGTGCTTTTGGAACGTCTGGGTTTGAACTGGAACAGAAAGGAGCAAGGAGGCTCAAAAAGGAAAAACATAAAATGCACCTTCAATTCCAACATGTCTGGAGCACTAGAGCCATAATACAGGAGGATTAGGTGACCCAGGCTACTTGACTAGATGTATTACCCTGAGGCTAATACATGAATCCCTGGGGAAAGTCAAGGGGGAGCGGCTCCCCCACCTGACAAGAGCATGTCTGAGAATCTTGGCCACACAGTGCATTGTCTCTAATCTGCCCTTCCTGACAGCTCATTACTCTCTTCTCTGTATATGTTACACAGCAGGCTGCCTTTTCTGGGGCCGGGGGAAAAAAATGAAATGAACCTTATGAAATATATATTACAGTTCCCACTCTCAGTAGAGGTCCAAAAAAAAAAATCCATCTCTTCTGCATCTCCTACAGAGACAAGTGGAGGCCAATCTCAGTACAGTAATGGAGACCACTGCCCCAATGAGGACCACTCTGTCTTGTAAGCCCCTCTCAGACTTCTCTCTTTCTTTTTGATTTATGACTGAGACAAAGGTAGCTGACATGGATGACCCAGAGATACCATCCTATCTGGGAGGTACATTTTGACACATAGTGAGATATAGCACCTCCCTTCAAATAATTCCCAAGGAATTATACATGGACCAAAGGGGGTACACCCAGTTTTAAACAGGTATTACGCAGAACCTTGAAGTAAGGTTGAAGTAAGTTAGGATTTCTTTATTCCCAGTGGGTTGCAAAGCCATTGGCTTGATGGATAAATTTTCTTTTCCAACCCATTTGTTTCTTACCACTTAGTGGTGCTTTCCTGGGGTAGTTAAACTAGTGTAAGTCAGCTTCTATTCTTTCCTGGTAAAATTCAAGGAATAAGGAGGGTTTGTCTTGGTTATCTAGTATCCGTTTACAGAGCGAGCTACAAAATATTCTTGTGTTGAGACTATTTTTAACTGAAATATTAATAATCAAATCCATATATTCAGCTCCCCACTTCTCATCTTTCCCTTGCCTACCCAATTGTTCATCAAAACTTCTTAAGTGGCAATCAATGCAGGTATGATTCTAGTTTCACAGAGACCTTAGCTAGTTTTCTGAAAGTTATCAAAGGAACATGTTTGGGGGTTAATATTCTTCATCCATCTTTCTTCTCTCTTAGTTCAGTTCACATGACTCCTCCCATTTTGCCCACACCCATATTGTCTCTTGAGGGAAATGAGGGCTATGTTGTTTAATTGAAGAAAATATTTGGACTCCAAAAGGCATTCCTTCTTAAATCATAACAGTTTCAAAGCTCTATTGTCATTGGAAATTTTTATTTTAGTTTTTTCCCCTTCCTATTCTGTTTTTCCCTTTCCCCCAGTAATTCCAAGGTTAAAGATTAGTTTAGGGGTTAATTAAAAACAACATTTGTTGTTTTCCTGAAACATAAAAATGACTCACTTGCCGAAGCTGATACAGGCTGTATAATTATATAATGCCATAATGCCAAATAATTCAATCCAATCCAATCCAATCCAATTCACTTCAACTGTAACCTTTGTCTTTTGGGCTTCCCACCTACGGAGTGTTGCTATGGGCCTGTTAGACTCCAGAAGTGGAGGATAAATCCTGCTCCAGAGTTCAGCAATTTGGTGATAACTTTTTGGATTTGGCTTTGGAGGATTCTGGGAGGTGAAGTCAGGAGTTCTTCCTCCATGCAGAGGGAAGGAAAGCAGAAAGGGTGGAAATGTATGTCTAATCTCTGGGATTATGGTAGACTGTGGCCATAGAGTGGTGGCAGTTGAAATTGATGGGATACTTGCCACTGCATCTACCACAATTCTTGCTTCATTAAGGGAGGAAGAAACAGAAAGAGAGAAAGAGAGGTCTCAACCTCTGGCTGCCATCAGAAGTGCCCTGTGCTTGTTTATCTTGTTTATGTTGTGGTTGCCTCCCTTTCCTCGCATTACTATGTATGTCTTGCATCCAATTTAAAAAAAAAAAGTCAGGCAGCCATCAAAACCTTGTCTAGTCTGACCAACAACAGCAGTAGATAGAGTTGGGAAGAAATTCTGATCTCCTTAAAGAGATGAGTGACATCCCTATTTCAGCATGGGCTGAAGCCCATCGGGGCTTCATATGGAATCCATATGGCATTTCATATGGAAGTCCCACAAGCAAGAGAGGCATAACAATAACATACTTTTAGGCAAATGCAAGTTTCCAATAAAGAGAAGAACCTATAAGCAGAGAGCTGTACTTGAGCGAGATTTTAGAGGAAGTTTTGAAGACAGCTAGGTAGGTCAGCACACTGGGCCCAGCGTCAGAAGGCCTGAGTTAAAATCCAGCTTCAGACACTTGTTAGCTGTGTGACCCTTGGTAAGTCACTTAAATTCTGTTTGCCTTGGAGGCACCTAGGTGGCACAGTACGTAGAGGGATGGGTCTGGAGTGAGGAAGACCTCAAATCTGGCCCCAGACACTTACTAGCTATGTGATGTGGGCAAGTCACTTAACCATTTGCCTTACTCCACTAGTGGAGGAAATGGCAAATGACTTCAGTATCTTTGCCAAGAAAACCCCATGGCCAGTATTGGCATCCATGGGGGTCACAAAGAATAAGATATGACTCAACAACAACAAAGTTTGATGTCTTTAGAGGTCTTCTACAGGACTTTGGATTGAGAATTATCTAATATGCAAAAATTTTAGACTACAAACAAGCAGTCCTCCACCCTTCCATGTCTAGAGATGCCACCCAACTCATACTCCAGGAGGCTGCATTGCCACCACAGGATCCAAAGATTATAGATTTAAAGCTGGAAGGGAACTTAGAGATCATTAAGTCCAACCCATTCATCTTCCAGATGAAAGAACCGAGGCCAAGAGAGGTTAAATGGCTCCCATGGGGTCACATAATGAGTAAGTTGAGTCAGTATGTGAACCCACATCTTCCTGACTTCAAGTCCAATGGCTCATCTACTACAGCATGCGCTTCTTTTGATGAAAAGAACAAGGCTCCAGTAAGATATGAACTAGAGACCCCCAATTCATAATTCCAGTGCTCTAACCCCTGAGTCATAGAGCCAGTTCAATGGTATATTAAAACATCCTAGAGTTTCTAAACACTTAGACCTCCCTGCCCCAACACACCTTTCTGATCCAACCCACCAGTAGGATCTACTGGTCTATGTTGATTCTTAGAAAATTGTGACATATTTTATAGAAAACAAGGGAATGAGACATTCTTGTGTTCATTTTCTCACCATTTTCCTCCTAGTCCTGTGAATGTTTTAGATGATACATGTAATCTTAACCTTGTCCTGTGGTTCCTCAGATGTTAGTTGTCTTCCCATGATCCCAGTAGGTGAATACAGGCTCCAGGGTAGAGAGGGAAGCTATGACTCTGGTTCCCACTCTTATATTTGGACCCTTAAGGGAAAATTCTCTACTCAGGAGAGAAAAAAACAAAGTAAACTACTTTACTTCCACTATCTTTGGGGACCTGGAGGCTCTAGGATCCATAGGCCTTTTTCGAGGGATCCTAAATAGAAAATCTGACCTTCTATCAGCTCCACCTCAACCTTCCCTCAGAAAGAGTAGAGAGAAAGAGGAGCAAGCTTTGTCTATCTGCCCAACTCAGCATCTCCGGGACCCTGGGGCTTTGTTACCTTTCTGGCATTTATCAGTGGACTTTGGACAATTGCCTCACCTGTGATTGCCAATGACCATAGTAGGATACTCCCTGAGGCCTGGAGGTAATGGAAAGAGTCTTGTAGTGTTGGCAGCCTCAACTACAATGGGAACTGTAGTGGTGCCTGGAGAAAAAGGGAAAATTGGTCAGGATGCTGTGGCTTTGAGAAGCAAGCTACTTGCTATAGGCTCAACAACCCCTTTGCTGGGAAGATGAATGGCCAATTGAGACACAGATTGATTTTCCATCAAGTGGGAAGAAAGGTTCTCTCCTACTGTACAAATGTATTTCTTTTCTATAAAACCACAAGCTTTGATGTTTCTCCCAAGAATTAAAGTAACATTATTGTTCCCTAGAAATGAAAGAACAATTGGGTTAAGAGAGAAAAAGAGAATCCCCTCATTGAAGCCCTGCTTGAAATAAGGAAGTAAAACAAGGACTCAGTATTGATAGCCATCTTTCACCCTAGCACCCCAAAGCCCTTATTGTAACTTTCCTAGAGTGGTTGAGATTGAATCTGTTTTCTCATTGTAATTAGGAAAAACAGTGAGATTAGTTGATAGAAGGGGGATCAGGCTTAAAACTGCTAGACCATATTCTTGTTTTGTGGGACCCCTCTACTCGTCTTGGGTGTTTGCATAGGTGTGTATGTATCTTAAAAGATACACTTCAGCATTATATCTTAGTGTAGGCTGAGACCAAAGCCCCAAGTGGCTTTGCTGGCTTCATATATACAATACAGACAGGAATTTTCTTTTCCAGTTTCCAGTATGCCATCTCTATCCTTTCATCTGGAACACCTTTGACCCCTACAAGGAAGTTCTTTGCCCTAAATTATAGGAAAAAACATATAATAAGATTCTTTTAGGTAGTTAGTGTCCTAGGGCTTAAATCTATCTCTTGAACCCAACTACTTGGACCAAAGTCTTGGGTGTCCCTATCAAAGATCTTCATTTAGCTTAGGGTAAATATTACACGTGCCTCCTTTTTGGTCTCTTATGACTATATTACATCTAAGCAGCTGTCACCATAGTGGTTGTCCTTGTAGCAAACTGTTAAGGGCTCTGGAATTTTCACCTTTGTGTTTATTTCCAAGCCTCTTGCACTCTTTCCTACAGATCAGTTGACTGTGGAAGAGGACAGAAGCACTTAATGAATGCTTATTGATTAATTAATTGACAGATAATTGATAAAAAGCACAATGTCTGGCAAGCTAGGAAGGAGGCCTTTCTTGATCCACCTAATATCTAGAGCCTTTCCCTCTAAGATCATCTTTCATCTACTATATGTGTATCTTATATCTACCTATTTATACACATGGCATCTCCCTTATTAAAATATAAGCTTCTCGAAGGTGGCAGCTGTTTTTGTCTTTCTTTTAGTCCCTACTGCTTAGAGTACATGAAATACAGTAAGGGTGTAATGAGTGCTTAGCATTCAGTGAATGTTTAGCTGACTTGCTATTCTGCAGACTTGGCATTCCCTTGCTCAGTTTTGTTCAGGCTGAGGCCTATACCTGTTATCCACTTTCTCTTCCTTTCACCGCTTAAAATCCTTACTTTCCCTCAAGACTCAGTTCAGGTCCTTCCTATAAGATATTTTGCCTAACGCTCTGAGTTCTTAGCACTCTTTCCTCAAATTATTTTGCATTTATTTATGTGTTTCCATATTGTATTCTCCAGTAGAGTGTCAGTTCCTTGAGGGAAATCACTCTCAGCTTTGTCTTGCTATCCTAAGCTTAGCACAGTGCTTTTGATGTAGTAGGTGCTTAATAAATGCATTATACAAGACTAAGGGGGTTACATTCTGCTATGTAGCCTGTGTAAAATTGAAAGGGCCAGGTACACCAGGTTTGGCTAATTTGCTTGACATGTAGAGTCTGTGAAGAGGAGTAATATGAAGTCAATCTGCAAAAGTAGGCTAGAATCATTCTGTAAAAGACTTTAAATGCCAAGCTAAGGAATTTCTATTTTATATCAGGGGTAATAGGGAACCACCCAAAATTCTTGAGCCAGAGAATAACACAGTTTTATAATCCAATAGGGTTATAACATCTGTGAGCATACCTTATGCAAGTTCAATTATACCTGCCTGGCAGACAACAAAAGGGATAAAAATTTAAATAATTCGATGACCTTGTCCACCGTGCCACTCAATGAGTATGTGTCCCAGAATGAATATGAGATGGGATGTTCATATCTGCTGCTTCCTTGGTCATTCCCATTTCTGCATGCCTTTTTGGATATGAGCAGCTTTCCATTGTGGGAGCATCTTTCTGTTTTGAGTGCGATTCTAGAATCTCTTCATCCTACTCATGGGCTATTCATTTTTCTTAGACTAGTAGATCCAATGGCAAGGATAATCTTAGCTGGCCTTCTTAGCATTCCTAGTCACTTGTGCTCCTTTTGATTTCCCTGTGCACCCCTTTTCCCCCTTTTTTAACCTCCTAAATAACCATGAAGAAGAAAAAATTACAAGACGGTATCATCACCCTCTATATATTCCCACATTTGTGAAGTCCTTTGGAGTGTATTCATTTACCCAGTCTTGAGTTTTCTTGCTAAATCCTTACCTGTTTTTTTTTCTCTTTTCTATTTGAGTAGAAGTCCTCTTAACACATCTCTCCTGATCAATAGCTAGCTGGGTGTTGGGGAAAACAAAATTTACATTCACTTGTTTCCCTACCAACCACCTCTGCTTCATCTTCTCTCTGATACTGATTGCCCACATTTAAAGATAACCTAGCTCTTATGCAGGGACAACTATTTAGGGAAGGGAAAGGGATGAGAAGAAAATAAACATTTATTTAGTACCTACTTAGTTCCAGGGTCTGTGCTAAGTGCTTTTTCTTATCTCATTTGATCCTCACGACAACCCTGTGAGTAAATGCTATAATTATTTCCGTTTTACCGTCGAGGAAACTGAGGCAAACAGAGGCTTAAGTGACTCGCCCAGCATCATAGAGCTAGTTAAGTGTCTGATACCAGATTGGAACTCAGGTCTTCTTGATCCCAGGCCCAGTGTTTTATCCCCTCCCCCACCAGCCTAATTTCTGGATGATTTAAGAGAGTTTCAAGAATAATTGTGATTATACATGTGTGTTGATTTTAGAAATTTAAGTACAGAATAACAAGTTACAGTTATCCAGAGTGCTTTCTTAACTCTAAGGCGCTATATCAGTACTAGCTGATAATTGTTGGTGTTGCTTTAAGGTTTACTGCAAGGTAGTACAAGTAGGAGTTACTCCTTTTTAACGGATGAGGAACCAACCTCCCAGAGGTTAAATGACTTGCTTTAGGTCACACTAGTCAACAGTAAAAATAGGACTTGGGCCTGAGTCCTCAGAGGCCCAATCCAGTGCATTATTACTATATGTTTAATACTCTTCTTTTCCTACTAGGTAGGGGCTTTCCCCATCTGCTAGTTCTGTTTCAGAAGCTCTCTCCTTGGAGCTGGACTCTATTTATTTAACTTGCTTGGATGAGGACAGTGGTATCTTGCTGTGCCCTGAAAGGGGTACAACAGATGGCCAAGTGGGCCCCAGAGACTGCCAGGCGGCAGGCTTACCAGGTTCCTTTTCCTCTTCATCCCAAGACATACATGCTCCTACACAGGCACACACATAGATGTGTACACACACACACACACACACACTCATACTCATACACACATGTGCGTGTGCACATACATGCATGTGCACGTACACACACATGCGCACACACGCACGCACATACAAACACACACCCTCTTCTAGGACTCCATTTCAGTGGCTTGGAACAGCTAACACATGAGTAACTGCTTGCCATCATGGCATAGAAGAGTAGGACTTGGGGGATTCTTCCTTCTTCCCTCTCATCCCTCTGTAAGGCGTGAAGGACAATGAAGCACACAGGCTGAGTGAGTGTAAGTGCAATGTAGGAGAAAGAACACTGGCATTCCTAGCAGCAGACCTTGATCCGAGTTGTGGCTGACACTAACCACAGATGTTTCATCCCTTTGAGCTTCAGTTACCTCTGTAGAATGGAGATAATATTCTAATGCGGTGTGTTGTTTTGAGAGATAAACTATATGAAGTGAGCAATTTTTATTAGCTTAGCAGGTTGGTGAGTTTAGGAATCATGAGAAGGGAGATGAGCTGGAGTCAAGAAGGTTGAGGATGAGAATTTAGCAGTAATCGCTAGGTTGAATGATGATTACTATTGTGTTACTGTAGTGCAGCAACGGACCCTAGTAGTCACTGTACTGTAACAACAAACCTTTGGGGCAGCTAGGTGGCACAGCAGATAGAGTGTCGGGCTTAGAGTCAAGAAGACTCATCTTCCTGAGTTCAAATTTGGCTTCAGATGCTTACTAGCCATGTGACCCTGGGCAAGTCATTTAACTCTGTTGGCCTCAGTTTCCTCATCTGTAAAATGAGCCTGGAGAAGGAAATGGTAAAACACTCCAGTATATTTGCCAAGAAAGCCCCAAATAGGGTCACCAAGAAGAGCTGGACATGATTGAAATGACTGAACAACAGCAAAGCAACAAACCCATGACAACAATAGGCTCTGGGTTAAAGAGTTAGCAACAGGTTTTCCCACCACGAAGGAAGAAGCAGGGGCAGAGTTTGGGAACAGAAAATGTAGGGAAAGGGAAAGGGAAAGGGAAGTCAAAGCAGCATATTCTTGCATGAGGTCAAATCAAATCACTTGAAATGTTAAATTACTCTATAGGACACTTACTCAGAAGTCTCTGCTGTGAATCAGAACAACAGGCTCCTTAGGTTGGAGCCAATTTAATGGTGTGCATATAGAATTGACTGAAGATAGTTCCAGAATTGTGAGTCTGAGAGATGGTGTTGCCTCTGTCTTTCTCTCCTACAGCAATAAGGATCAATAAACGTTTGCTGAACGAAGCAATGAATAACTAACTAGTTTCAGTTCAATCCACAAACCCACACCTTTTCCAAACTTTCCTATTTCTGTTGAGAGACACCACTATCCTTATAGTTAGGGTTGGAGTTGTACTCAATTCCTCCCTCTCCCTCGCTCCTGAACCCCTAAAATCAATCGCCAAGACCTGCTGATTCTTCCTTCACAACTCCTCTCTTCTCTGACCCTTGTCTCTACGCTCACAGCCACCGCCTTCATTCAGACCCCTCTTCACTGCTCTCCTGGCTTACTGCAACGGCATCTGAATTGGACTCCCCGCCTCCAGCCTCAACGTATGGTAAAGACAAAGTTCTCACTTACAGACAAGAAGATGGAGAAGACTTCCCTGAGGGGATTAAAGAAGAAAAAGGAAAGGGGACATATCTGTCAGGTTCAGATGTCCTGTAGATTCTGAGGTGAGGGTTGGAAACTAGATTCTAGATGGTCAACCAATCTGATGGGCTGCATGTCTAAATTGCTGACTGGGTCAAGATCCAGAAACATCAAGAAGTCAGCCAGAGAGAACAAAAGGGATTAAAAACAGACCTAGACCCAGTTCTTTATATATGTATACACATGGAAGACCAGGACTAACTGAAAAAGTTCATGCAATTTTCTAACTTTCTTTGTTAATTTGTTATTGGAAGCATTGATATGAGGCAGCAGGGGTGTGATGTGGATAGAGAGCCAACTTTGGATTGAAATTCAACCTGTGGATCCCTCCCCAAATCCTTGAACCTCTTCAGTGTCTCAGGCAACTCTAATTTCAAGAACATTTGAAGATCTTTAATAGTGGAGAGAATTTCCTCATCAGGAGTTCCCTGAACTTATGAAAATATAGACATAAACAAAAAAAAGTGATATACCTCCCACCCCTGTCCATTTTTCCTGGTACTATGTAGAAGTAAATGCTCTTTAAAATATCTAAGGAAAGGGTTGAGTCCTATTTTCAGGGAGCAGGATAAGGTTTGTGCCCTTCCCCAGCAGTGTTGAGATATCTTTTTCAGAGAAGTGAAGTGATGTCAGCTAGAAATCACTAAGGGGCACCAGTGGGTAAAGATTTGAGGCTTAAACATAGGTGGCAGAAAATAGTAGTGTCACCAAAAGGGTTATGTGGCATGCTTATAAGCACATCCACAGCCATATTTAGCTGAGGGCTGATCTAGATGGAAATGTCAGAGAGATAGGAAAAGATCAGGGATTGAATGAAGGGCAGGAGGTAAGGCCTGAAAACACAAAACCTGTGAGTCTTCCCTGAACCACAGTGAGTGAAAAGACGATTTGTTGAGAGACAATTTATCTGTCACTGCTTCTTTCTGCAAGAACTCATTGTGGGGGCGTGCTGTGACCTCCTCGAAGAAAGATCCTGGATAAACACAAAATATAATTACTATTAACAAAGAGTTACTTCTGCATATGGAACAATGGGAAGTATTATTTGTGGTGTTTTTTTTTTTTAAGGAAAATACTTTTGTCCTTTATAGAATATCACATTTATTTTCAGATTGGAAAAATCTCAAAGGCCTCTCTGAACTGAGGTTGTTTATGCAGTAAAAACTGAGGTCCGTACAAATATTTGGAACTTTATGGTACTTTTGTATATATCTCTGAATTTTTGTAAAAAAAAACAGGTGTCAGTTCTGTATATATTTCAAGGCCCTGTTCAGCTTATGCTATTATTGTGAAATGACTACCCATCTTATTTGGAACACGTGAACAAACAAACAAAAAAAATCATTTATTTTAAATTAATTTAGAGCTGATCTGAAAAAGAGGGCTCCCAAATGATGGCACAAATTATTCCATCAAGGCCGTCTCAGGCCTGGTTAACTATAAAGTGATCTTTATAGGTCAGGGTTTTTCATTTCCAGAGCCTGTCACTACATGAAAGATAAATATCTGACCACAGGAGGAGGGGATGTTTGACCAGTAGAACTTCATGGCCTGCTCTTTTAGTTCTTAAAAATTTTTTTTTCTCTCAACTCGCTTTGGGGACATGTGGGAAACAGGCGCCTTGAGCAAAGGACACACTCAAAGGTTTCCCTGTTCTTGGGGCCAAAAATATAAACAAACATGTTGGCCATTGGTGTTCAGAATTTCTTATTTACTCTGGTTAGGACAGCCAGTGTGGGTTCCTTTCAAGAGCCAGCTCTCTCTACTACCTCAGGTACCTTTCCGGAGCAGAGGCCCATGGGAAGATGGGCCAAGCTCTCCCTTGTCAAGGACTGGCCAGATTGACTGATCAGACCATTGCTTCCAGAAGCACTTAGGCCCTTAGGTCTCATGGTATGTGAGTTTTTCTTCCTATCAGAAATTCAATACAGCAGCATCAAGGTAGGGAGGGAGATCCATCTTTATGAGCTGTGATGTGAGCTTCCAAGGCCATATTTTTCTCTGTTTCAATCCTTTTTGTTCATCTTTTCCTTTCTGCTTCCCAGGGGTAGTGACTGGCCTCTCCATGCTTCACTCCTTGTTCAACAAAGTAGTTGGCACGTGTAAGTAAACACAATGTGAGGGAAAGGACACTTGATAAATAGCAGAGGCTGTGTTATCTGAAAGCACATTCCTATAGGGCTTTAAGATTTTTCAGAATACTTTCCTTACACTGATCCTGTGAAGTAGGGAATATGAGAACTGTTAACCCTATTTTATAGGTAAAGAAATGAGCAAAGTGAGATGAAGATACTTGCCTTCTGATAAGCCAAACAGGGACATTTTATTGGTTACAACATTGAATTATTAATTAACTTAGAGAGTTAGCTATTATTAGCCAAACCTAGAGAATGTTTGAGTTGCTGTAGCCATGAATGGTAATACTCAGAGCTGTTACCAGGGCAGGGCAATCAAGACTGTCTCAGGATGATGATATTTAGAGATATTGATAACACTTTGGGGTCCTTCAATATTATAGAAATAACTGAACTTTTTACCTAGGCAGTAAGTGTTAGTTAAAATAGGAAGCTACCAAATACTTCTCACCTTTGAACTCCAGGTAAGCTCCTCTCTATTCCTCCAGCCCAGTCCACCTTTCCCCACCGCACAGCTGCCCCAGCAATGTTTTAGAACAGTAGTATCAAACTCAAATAGAAGCAGATACCTGTGGGCCTCATATTGACTTAGAAAACTACAAATTAACACTATCTGTATGGAATTGTATTTTCATTTATTTTGTTAGGTATTTCTCATTTACATTTTAATCTGCTCGGGCTACATTAAGGAGTGTCGTGGAAACACATGGTGGCATGTCTGACATCCCTGTGTTAGAGAATGTCTCATGTGGCCATCAAGAATTTAGCATTGCTTGCCCTAGATGGAAAAATGGCTAATTGTGACTCTGGCATTATTGTTGGACTGAGTGCTACTTATATTTCAAACTTTCACCAGAATCCAGACCAATTAGAAAACTCTGGCTGAAGAAAAGGATCTGTAGACACTCTGCAACTCTATTCTCTGTAGTAGACCTGTTGACATACACACGGAAGAAGAGAGTCTTTTAGGATGCTAGTTATCCAGTGTCATCAGCCTTTCTGGGCACCATGACCTGAGGACATCAAAGCTGGTTCATAAGAGGGCAATGACATCAAGCAGCCAAATACCAGCCAGTCAGCATCATTACTATCCAAAGGTAAGATCAGCCCACCAGACTGATGACTATTTATGGAACGTGGGCATTAAGAAAATTCAGGGAATCATAAGCGTGTGTGGGCGATCCCCTAATCCAGGAGTGGGAAACCTGAGGCCTTGAAGCCACTTGTGGCCCTCTAGGTCCTCAGGTGTGGCCCTTTAATTAAATGCAGACTTCACAGTACAAATCCCCTTCATAAAAGGATTTGTTCCATAAAACTTGAACTCAATCAAAAGGCCGCACCCAAGGACCTACAAGGGTACATGTGGCCTCGAGGCCGCAGATTCCCCACCCTTGCATAATGTTTAACTTTAGGTATATTTCTTTTCTAAAATTCAGTGATTCTAATAATCCTGTAAGTTAGGGAAGATTGTTATTATTTCATATGTGAGGAAAGGTTATTATTATTGTTTAGTTTATGTTTTTATTGCCTACGAAGTGCTTTATGTATATATAATAGGATTTGGAGTAAATACCCAGACCACCTGAAAAGGCATCACTCATGTGGGAGATGCTTGGAATCTACTCCTGAGAGACAAAAAAACTGGTGCACATGTGGACATCATGTTGGTTACCATGTGGTTGGGAACAGCCTTTTTCCATTGACTGCATAGCTAGGAACTCTGTCTTCAAAACTATTTGACACAGAGTATAGTCATTCTTTCATGTCTAGGGTTAGCGCTCATCCACTCACAGCAGATGACACCATGCAGAAAGAGAGGAGGCCCTCATGTGGCCCTGAGAACAGGCTTGGAATTCTGGTCTGGTTTCATTGGTCCTTGACAATTCCAGGTGCAGGGAGTTAAGTCTTTGACCCAGGATTTTGAGCCACAGAGATCTTGGAACTCAGGATTCTAGGCTGGATGTTGTAACCAGCCCAGCAGGGAAGCATGATAAGCCAGAGACCTGGGGTGCTAGCCTAGGGGACCTTTGGACTTGAACTTGATGGGACTAATGCCATGTAGGTACTGAATTAAGCTGTGAACCTAATTCTCCTCCCTTCTCCAGAAACCAAGGTGTCCTAGGGGGAGATTATGCCCCAGATGTCAGGGGAAATGTGTTTGTGTTCTTGCTATTTCTTGGATTTCTTAGTAAAAGTTAATTTTATGTTAAATAGGACTGGAGTACTATTCATTTGGCCCCCAAAATGGGGGTGGGGCAGAGAGGCACAATCACACTGGGGACTTGAGCTAATAGGAGAACAGAGACTTTCCAATTTCCTCGGGATCCTAGAGAACCTTGAGTGTGGGGGAAGAAATGTAAAGGACATGGTCCTCAGACAGTGGGGACAAAGCAGCCAATGTTATCCATATATTACATCATTTATTCCTCGCAACAACCCTGTAAGGTAGGGACTGCAGGTATTATGATGACCATTTTACAGATGAATAAACTATGCTCACAGAGGTCAAGTGACCAACACAAGGTCATTTCAGGTGTTAAGTGGCAGAGCAATTATGAAAATCCAGGGTTTCTGACTGCTAGTATAATTTGGTCTTCATCATGCTGGAATAAAGATGTAGTTACTACTCTGGAAGGGTGAGTAAAGTCCCCTGTATTTCCCCTTTCCACAACTTCTGAAAAACACAACAGAATTAGAGATTAATAAAAAAAAAAAAAAGAAGGCTTTAGAAGTTGTAAATGTGCTTTCTTCCAGTACCTCTGGAGGCTGCTTAACTACTAGAGTGTAATCTTGTAGCTAGGGCTGTCAATCGAAATCAGAGAATCTCATGGACAGAATGGACCTCAGAGGCAATTTAGGTCAACTGATAACTGAACAGGAATGCTCTCTACCAGAGTGGTCCTGAATATTTATTGTTCTGCAGACCCCATATAACAACAGCAATGATGATGATGGGAACAACATATGTGCTATGAACCTCAGGATAATTTAACATATTACTCATAATACGCTTTACAATTATTTACTACTTAAGGGGACATTAAAGAATTTTTGGCACCTTTGGGTCATCATTATGAACCCCAAGAAGGTTGGTTAAACCACAAATGGGAATCGTAGATACAAAAGTGGTCAAACAACCTTAGCTTGGAGACCTCCGGGGAGGGAAGACCCTCTGGGAGACCCCAAAACAATTTATTCCTTTTTCGTATAACTATAATAGTTAGGACCTTTGTCCTTCCACCAAACCAAATCTGCCTTTCGAGAGTTTTTACCGTTTGCTCCTAATCCTGCCCTCTGAGACCAAGAAGAATACATCTAGTCGCTTCTCCACATGGGCAGTCTTTCAAAAACTTGAAGACAAAGTTCAGGTCCTTCCTGTCTCATCTTTTGTCATCTAAGCCTCCTGTATGACATGAACACAGAAACCTTCACCATCCTGGTTGCCCTTCGTTGGTTGCTGTCCAATTTATTGTCACCCTTCCTCAAATGTGGCACCAGAATGGATTACTTTGTTAAAGAAGTCGTCACTGCAGCCAGCCCAGAGTGAAGGGGAAAGTCCCTGGGCTGGACACCTGCTGAGTAAGAGCTTATCACCTAACTAAAGGTCATACTCTCAGTTACTGGGACAGCAGCCCATGTGTGGCTGTTTTTTTTTTTTTCTATCTTGCTTATATATTCAGATGCAATGCCATTAGCAAGGTCATCTTCAAGGACAAAAGAAAACAGTAGTCTTCTCTCTCTCTCTCTCTCTCTCTCATGGGAGGGGAGCTCTTTCCTTGATTCTTATTCAGGTCACTGCTTCTTACTCTTTCTAGTCTCCCTGCTCCATATGAGCTTTCAATTCTCTCCTGAGACACCAAAGTGGGCAGGGTGATGGATGGTGGTCTCAATGGTGGCCATACAAAGCCAAGAGAGCAGAACATGAAGGAGATATTCTCCTCCATGTTTCAGCAGTCAGGACAGACTGTTTCCCTAGTCCCTTTCTTTTACTTTTTTAAATCTGTAGTAGTGAACACAGGCTAATTTTGTGAAACCTGCATGATGACTTGACTTCCTCAGTTTACTCTTACAGAAGAGAAACATTCATTCAATGTAGCATGTAAAATCATAGGACAGGTATTGCTTTTAGCATTTGATAAAATGATCCAGTTGTTAGGGGCACTGAAGTATGGTAGAAAGCATAGCATATAGAGACTCGAGTTAAAATGCTGCCTCTAATATTTATGACCATGGGCAAATCGTCTGGACTTCCTAAGCCTTAGTATTGTCATCTGTAAAATGGGGAAATAAATATTATAATATCCAATTCATAGGATTGTCATGAGGAGCAAATGAGATAATGCATGCAAAACACTATGTAAATGTCAGTTCATTATTGCTTTGAACAACTCATAGTAGCATCAACTGGCTACACTCTTCCCAGTCTGATCCTTTGGCAAACACTTTAACTCTACACTATCCTTTGCTCCCTTTTCCTATCACTAATCACATCTTGCCAAACCCCAGCCCTGGATCACTCTGACCACCTGCTTCTTTTGCTTCTACTCATGTTCTGCTGCATAGAGATGGAGGAAGTCACAAAACTGTGCTGGCAGAGTCCACTTCAAATTTATGTTATCTGTTCTCAACTGGACCCTCATTTCAATAACACAATCTTATTCCTCCCTAATTGATTCTCTGTGGGAACTCACTACAGAGACTATTTTAAACTTTCTTGTCTCTTCTCAAGTCTCTCATAGCACCCCTCCCTTCACCCTTTCAGCTGAGGACCTTGTCTCATACTTCACCAAAAAAACTGAGGCCATTCGAAATGATCTCCTTTTTCTCTTCCCTCCATCTTCTGTTTCCTTGACATTATCCTTTATGATCTCTTCTTTTACTCCAGTCTCTTATGAAGGGATGCCTTCCTCCTTTGCCAGGACCATCTCTTGATATCTTCCTTTATGTCCCCTTCTCCCACTTACACAGCCACTATCCTAATTCAGGCCCTCATCCCCTCATATCTGGACCATTGAAATAACTTCCTAGTTGTTCTCTATGCCTCAAGTCTCACCTCACTCATAGCTGTCAAAGTGATTTTTCCTAAAGTAGGTTTTTGTTGTTCGGTTGTTTCAGTTGTATCCAACTCTGTGTGACCCCTTTTGGAGATATCTTGGCAAGGATACTGGAGCGGTTTGCCATTTCCTTCTTCATCTCTTTTTGTTTTTTGTTTTTTAAACAGATAAGGAACTAAGGCAAATAGGGTCAAATGACTTGCCCAAGGCCACATAGCTAGTAAGTGCCTGAGGCCAGGTTTGAACTCAGGCAGTTGAATCTTCCTGACTTCCTGACTAGGCACCACCTAGCTGGGCCTTCCTAAAGTATAGTTCTGATTATATGACCCAACCCCCTCATCCCTCCCACCCCTATTCAGTAAATTCTTTTGACTCTTTGTTATCTCTAGGATCAAATATAAGGTCCTTTGTTTGACATTTATAGATCTCTTGACCTGGCCTCTTCCTATCTTTCCAGGGTTCTTACACATTCCTCCTCTTTACCCAATGCTCCTTTTCTCATCTCCATGTCTTTGCACTTCCCTTCCCTCATACCTGAAATTCTTTCCCTTCCTCTTTTAGAATCTCTGGAACTCTTCAAGACTCAGCTCAAGCACCACTTTCTGCTGGAGGCTTTTCCTGGTAACCCCCACTTCCTCCCTCCACTTAGGTGTTAAAGCTTTCCCTTTAAGATTACCTAGTATCTGCCTGTTTGTGTTTTGTCTGTCTCTCCCATTAGAATGTAAGCTCCTTAAAAGAAGCAAAAGCTTTTAAAATTTTTCTTTGTATTCCCAACTCTTAGTATGGTGCCCAGCATATAATAATCACTTATTAAATGCTTGTTATTAAATGCTATTCCAGGTAGCTTGACTTCCATTACCAACAACAAACATTTTGACAACTCCTCCTCCTGCGTTAGGCACTGAGAGAGAAACAAAGACAAAAGAGACCCGACCTTGCCCTCAGGAGGTTTACAATTTAACCGAGGAGATAGCATATGTACCAAAAGTGAAATATGAATATGAGTTTGCAGGAACTAGAGATTTTCTCAGGTGTGCACATTCCAACCAACTTCAGTAAGAAAGGCATTCAGGAGAACATAGTACCAAGAAAATTCTATCTGGTGGCTTGCGCTTTGTCTTTGTTCCTTCTTTAAATTGAGAAAGGAGGGGTGGGGTTTATGTGCTCTATACTCTTATCCAGGGGTGGGGAACTATAGCCTTGAGGCCACATGTGGCCCTCTAGGTCCTCAAGTGCAGCCCTTTGACTGAATCCAAACTGTGTATTGGATCCAACTGTGAAGTTTGAATACAGTCAAAGGGCCATACTTGAGGACCTAGAGGGTCACATGTGGCCTCGAGGCTGTAAGGTTCCCCACCCCTGCTATTCTTCAAAGGTGCCATAGTCAGCTTGATACCTACTTCATTTCCAAGACACAAAAAAATCCACTTATTCCAAGTTATATTTCCTGGCCCTCCCTCCAAACCCCTCATTTTTCTTACTTGGGCATTTACTTCTCCAGGAGGGCTGTCTGAATATTTTTACTAAAAATAAGGTTCAGATAGTTTTATTTTACTGCTCATACTATGAAAAATCCTGGCTCTTATACCAGGTGAGCCCAAAGGTGGCAGGACTTTCCCCAAACTATTTATTTGCTTTAGCTATTTATTTTACCTGGATTAAAGTCAGCCTTATTTCACTTTTGATGAGGTGCCCTAGACTAACAGTTAGTCTAAGCAGTGGGCTGCTTGGAGTCCCAGACAAACTTTTTAAAAATTCTTTTTTATTTAAAACTTTTCATTTTTTTTCAGTTAACAAGCATTTGTTTTTTCTTGTTTCTACTTCTCCTTTCATTGGGAACGTGTGTGTGTGTGTGTGTGTGTGTGTGTGTGTATGTTTTTGTGCAGAAACCCAAACTTTGTATCAAATATCAAACAAAACAAATTCCCGCTTTGGCCATGTCCAAAAATGTATGTCTTGCTCTTCATCTTGAATTTAACACCCCCCTGTATTGAAAAAAGTCAATAACTTGCCCCATCATTGATCCTCTGGAATCATGGCTAGTCATTGCATCCATCACAGCTCTTAAATGTTTCAAAGTAGTTTGTCTTTATCATGTTGTAATTGTACAAATTATTCTCCTGGCTGTACTCACTTCCCTCTGCATCATAATCTTTCCAGTTTTCTCTGTATCTATCCCCTTCATTGTTTCTTATAGCATACTCCAGCATATTCATATAGTATAATTTGTTCAGCTATTCCCCAGTTGATAGGTATCCTCTTAGCTTCCCATTCTTTGCTACCCCCAAAAGAGCTGCAATAAGTATTTTTGCATATATGAGTCCCTTTCCTCTTTCTTTGATCACTTGGGAGCATAAGGCCTATCCAAACTTAACTGGGATCCCAAAATTGATCCCCAAACTAAAATAGAAGGAGATAAAGTCAGGCCCAGACTAAAACATCTGAGCTTCATATTTAGACTAATTGACTAAAATTTCCATTTAATTTGACTAGTGTATTCACTGAGAGGTGGTGTAGTATGGTGGGTAGAGAACTGGACTCAGGGTTAAGAAGACATGTTCAGATCCCCCACTCTCACATATAGTGGCTGTATGACCTCAGTAAAACGACTTAGACTCCCAGAGTTCCAGGTAATGCTCTAAGACTCCGAATTGCAGAGAAAGCAGAAGAATCTGCTATAGTAATTTTGTACATAATGAGCATTCAGTAGGGTAAGGATTGGGACTAAACCTCTGATTTAATTTGTTGAAATTTCCTTTACAAATGCTGGTCAGCATCCTTTATACAACCTAAAGTGTTAAAGAATTGCCCTAGGGCACTGAGAGGTAGAGAGGCTTCCATAGATTGCCCACCTGTATGTGGCAGCCTTTCTTGCTTCAATAATGCCTCTTAGAAAAGGTTATTAGCTGATTGACAGGAGAAGAAAGGATCTGAAGCTTGAAGACCAGGTTTCTTTGTGCTACTTCCCTAGCTTTCTGACTTTAAGTGGGACTGGCAATGTTTTTAGCTCCCTATATGTCCCACCATGAAGATCATTCCACTACTCTGCTGCACGCTCAGAAATTTTCTTTTTTTTTTCCTCACATTTAAAAAAATTTATTTATTAGAAATTTTCAAATTAATGTGAAGGATACATGTTTTGTGTCTCATTTCATTGACACTGCCTAGAGGAATGGGAGAAGTATTAGGTCAACTAAATGCCAAAATAAGATCAAAGAATATAAATTCCTTTGGTATTAGCAGAATTTTGCTGATCTTTGGGCCTTGCTGGATTGGGCAATCCCATAGAGCAACTGGACATTTAAATTGGTGATCTATGAAATGACCTGATTTTTCTGCTCTTTTACAGTACATGTTGGGAGAAGGGAATGAGGCACAAGAGAGAACAGGACAGCAGTGTATAGACCTGCCCAGTACATGGCCATTTGACTCTCTTATCTTCCTAAAGACATAGCTTTAACTAGGACAGGGCAATTGGAGCTTTGACCCAGGGCACCAAATTTAGAAGACCCTGAATTTAGAAAGCTCCTGCTTTCCTTTAGCAGCATAGAAAAAACAGCTGATCACCTAGTGCCAAGCAAACTCTATTTGGTGACCTTAAGTCACAGGAATTCCCCCCACCAGCCTTATGGACTTCGTTCAGTGAGGTTCTATAGTGCTATTCTGATACTGGCCTGGAGTTTAGTTACCTAGTACATACTAGAAGAAGGCTGATAGATAGCCTCATCTTTGTCTGACTAAATTAGCCAACTTTTGCTACTCTGAATGAACCTGAAACTCAGTTCTTTATACAAAAAGAAAAAAAGAAGATACTTTCCAAATGGGTCTGAGTACTAAGCTATAATCCTTCAGGCTATTCATGTTGTAATGTTGGCATATAATCATTTCTGCCAGAGTTCCCCTGAGGCCACCTCAGAAACAGTGCTCACCTTATTAGTTTTATCCAGAATAATTTCTACAGCATTTTGTATTCTCAAGGTGCTTCATAATCATGTCTTTGTTATCTTTTCATCAGCTAGGTTAAGCTTATTTTCCCCTTTTTACATTTGAAGAAAAACAATGCAGTTGGAGATAGTGCTGGTCCCAGGCAGGAAAAACTGCTTTGATGCCTATGGTTCTAGTTCATTGCCAACTTACTCCTCCAGGGTACAAGTGAACACAGAGTTCACTGGCTATGCAGGTACACTCCAGGCAATTTTGAGTAAAACCATTGGCTTTTCCACAAGGAGAAAGAATAATGGTTATGCTTGCCCGGGGTGCACATCTCATCCCTATCCTGTGCACATCTCTGATTCCAGGTAGTTGTACAGTAGCATACCAGTTCCCCATGGTAGATCAACATAGTGAGTAAAGGCCACAGAAGCAAGATTTTTCTCCCCTCTTTTGTTCCAGATCTAGTATATGTAGGCAAGTTGTCCAATGGAGTCACTTATATCTCCATGGTGGATTAGTTGCTAAGATCTGCGGTGATTTCTTACTACTTGTTCATCTTTATTGGTCTTTTGAGTGCTAGGATAAATTTAGTTTTGCTTTAAGATTGATTTTTCAGATTAACTGAAGCCTTTTCCAATCCTCCTTAATACTAGTGTCTTCCTTCTGAGATTATCTCCCATTTATCTTGTATATAGCTCTTGGTTTGAATGTTGTCTCCCCTGTTAGACTGGGAGCTCCTTGAGAAGAGGGGCTGTTTTTGCCTTCCTTTCTATTCCTGGCACTGAGAATAGTGCCTGACACATAGTGGGTACTTCATAAATGTTTTTTGACTTGACTTGAACTGCTGAGTAGTATTCCTCTGCTTTTTCTGACATCTTTGGGAACTTCTGCTCTGCATCCAACCTGGCATTGTACTGAGAAATTAGGGCTCTTTAAAAAAAACACATTTATTCATAACTATAATTTTTTTTAAAAAATTTGAGTTCCAAATTCTCTCCCTCCCTCTACCTCCTTCCCTAAACACTGAGAAGGCCAGCAATATGATGCCCATTATACATGTGAAGTCATACAAAACACATTTATTTCCATATTCGTCATGTTACAAAAAACAAAAGCAAGAAAAATTATGAAAATAAAAAATATGCTTTACTCTCAGAGTTCATCAGCTTTCTCTCTGGAGGTGGATTGCACTTGTCAGCATGAGTCCTTTGGAACAGTCTTGGATCATTGTATTGATCAGAGTAGCTAAGTCTTCCACAGTTGGTTCTTACAATATTGTTATTACTGAGTAGATTTTCCTCCTGGTTCTGATCACTTTACTTTGCATCAGTTCATATAAGGCTTCCCAGGTTTTTCTGAAATCATCCCCTGTGGTGATAATGTGATTAAAGACCTTCCCCCCCTCCCTGCACCCTCCACATGTGCCCGTTCAATAGGCCTCAGGTGAGGCCAGTTAAAGAGAGGTCTGATTAGAGGCAGGCCTACATCTTTGTGATGCCAATCAGTGATTAAAGATATTTCCTACACCCTTTTGCTAAGTAGATGCTAAGCCTCAGTCCCACACCCTTTTGCTGATTGAGCATGAAGCCCTCGGGGACTTAAAAAGAGTATATATACCCAGGAGGTAGCCATTGAGAACTGAGAATTCAGAATCCAGCCCAAGGAGGAGGAGTAAAAGCTCTGAGATGACAGAACTGCAGAAAGAGTGTGGAGCGGCGAGTGGAAACCAGGGAGCTGCAGAGACCAGAGAACCGAGGGGGGAAAGAACACGAGCAAGCAGACAGTTAGGATTGATGAGTATTTATGAGGAGGCCCCAGCAGGGGAGAAGGTTACAGGATGACTTGGTTCCTTGCTATAATACTGTGTTATAATTTCCTTGTTGCTCCACTGAGGTGGGCTTACTGCTTTGGTAATATAAATACTGCTATATCGAATTGGTGTTATTGGTTTTGGGGTTTGATCCTCTGGTGTCTAAATAAATGTTATACTTCCTCTGCCTTCTACCTACAGACTTTTTCATACTTTGTGATTCCAAACCATACAGGCATGTTCATGGTCATCCTCAAGGTCATGAATCTTGCCTTAATGATACATCCCCTCATCATTTCTTATAGCAAAATAGAACTCCCTCACAATCATATACCAAAACTTATTCAGCCATCCCCCAAATTGATGGGCAACCCTTCAATTTCCAGTTCTTTGCCACCACAAAAAGACCTGCTATAAATATTTTTTGTACGGATAGGTCCTTTTCCCTTTCCTTTGAACTCTGGGGGCTCTTCTAAATTGAGATCCATTTTCTCCTTGCTAGATCATCAGGAAAAGGTAGTGTGGTGTAGAAAAAAGCATGCTGCATTTGGAAACCAAGGAGCTAGGCTTGTACCCAGACTCAACTGCTTACTAACTGTGTGACATTGGGCAATTCACCTAATCCTCCTGGGCCTCAACTCCTTATCTGCAAAATTAGAGTTGGACCAGGTATTCTGAGGTCCCTTCCAGCTCTAGGTAGGTAGTTGTTTGACTCTTGTTTCCCCTATTAATTAGACTGTGAGCTCCTTCAGAGCAGGGACCATGTTTTTTCCCCTTTCTTTGTATCTCCAGCACTAAGTAGAGGGCCTGGCACATTGCTTAAATAATACTTATTGTTGATGATAAAGATGAGGTGGAGAATGAAGATGTTATGGTCAGAAATGATGCATCTTTAAAAAAAAAAAGAAAATTAAAGATACTATTCTCAGCCCACGGAATTCATTTCAGCTCAGGAAGTGTGACCCAGGATCAATCTTATTTTTTCATCAAGTATTAGTGAAACTAAAAATAGCTTTTATATTGCCCAGATACTTGCTATTGGGAAGTCCAGTCATTAGTAGCAGGGTATCAAAAATACTCCCTGGCTTTGATGTGGATATTATGCACAGCTTTGAGCTTTTTAAATGTTAGTTACCAGAAGTTCTATCCATTTGACTCCTCTGTGTGCCTAAAGACATGAATATAACCAGGGCAGGGCAACTTGCACATTAGCTGGGGTCACCAAATGAGGAAGGTGCTGAATTAAAGAGGCGTGGGAGTGTTTGTAGGCTTTTGACAGCATAAGAAAAAAAATCCCATAGTGATAATAATAATACAATAAAAATAAAATAAACCCTAGTTAGCAAGAATAATTATTTAAAATGGGAACCAGACTAAAGCAAGAATTTCCCCAACACAAACCTGCTCTTTCTCCTACTCCTCAGTTTCTCCTAGAGTATCCATCAAGTGAAGGGGTGTTTTGTGCTGTTTACCAAGCTAGATTTTTGGTACTTGCCCCAAGCACAAACATTTGTCTTCCTAACTCTGCCTACATCTTAATTTCACTCTGTTTTAGATTATCATTTCAACAAGGGTTTGACCTCTATTATTTCCATCTTCTCTGAAGTGGTTTGTAAAAGACACTGATTTTAATTCATCTGGCAGACTTTTTGTGGTAGAATGTAGAAGGTCTATTTTTGCTGCATTTAGGCAGCTAACTGGTTTAGTGTATAATGAGCTAGACTTGAAGCCAGGAAGACCCCTCAAATATTTCCTAGCACCGGCAAGCGAGTCACTTACTCTCTGTCAGTCTCAGTTTTCCTCATGTATACAAAGCAGGTAGTAATAGTTCCAACCTTACAGGGACATTGGGAGGCTCAAATGAGTTAATATGTAAAGTACTCTGCAAATCCAAAACTGCTTTTTGGATGCTAGCTATTAGTATAATTAATTTTGAAATGGTCATTATTTGCTGAATTTTATTCTTTGGAGGAGAGTGAGCCACCCATGAGCATTTGATTCACCATGGTCACTGGATTTCAAGAGAACATTTTATGTCACCTTATAGTTGACAGAACACTTTCACCCACCTCTCATTTGATCATCCCCTAAATGATTGCTCTTTCATCTTATGGAGGGGCCTCTGGCTTTGCAAAAGCTGTGTCAAGATGTGACATTTAAAAAGCTCAAGAGATGTAATTTCTGGATAGTCATTTTATTAATAATGCTAGCGTTTTAATAAAAGGTCAGTGGCACTCTTGAATCCCAAAGATAGAGAGCTGGGCAAGAAGTCAGGAAGTCCTGAATTCAAATGTGACCTCAGATACTTACTAGTCACTTGACCCTGGGCAAGTCATTTAACCCTGTTTGCATCAGTTTCCTCATCTGTAAAATGAGCTGGAGTAGGAAATGGCAAACCACTCCAGTGTCTTTGCCAAGAAAACCCCAAATGGGGTCACAAAGAGTTGGGCATGACTAAAAAATCTAATCTAATAATGTGTATTGAATCTTCCAAAGACTTTACTTGTCCTGAATTTGTTTGACTTACCAATTTGCTCACTCTGAATTCATTTTTGACTCTCTTTTCTTTTGTCAGTTAGCTTTCTACCTTGGTGCTCTCATTTGGTGCCCTGGCTTTAATAATTGTCTTTGTGATCATGATTTTATGATCAAATCTCTACATCTCTTTGGAGAATCTACCCACATGCACAACACTGTATCTATCTCCTGTTGCATTTGTCATCCCACATACCTGGAATATTCCTTACCTTCTCCTCATAGATTCCCTCACTTCCCTTTAAGACTCAGCTTCATGTAGAAATTTCATTCCTTTCATGTAGAAGCAACATCTTGTACATGAAGCCTTTTCTGATTTCCCTAATTCCTTCCATCTCAAAATACTTTTTATATGTTTATTTTAATTCACTTAATATTTATTCTGGATATGTTTTTAGATGTATTTTGCATCTCTTCCATTAGAATCTAAATTTATTGTGAACAGGAATCATTTCATTCTTTGTACTCATATCCCCAGGACCAGCACAGCTTGGCCCTGTACTTAACAGGTGCTTGTGGATTGATTGGTTAAATGAGGAAGAGATGGGTAAATTTCTCAGTCTGAAACTATTATTTTCTATCCCTACTGCTGATACCCTGACTTATTTAATATGGTAACAATATGGAAAGGGCTGGGAAGGTGTCTAAACTTGGTTATCCTATAAAATTCTCAAGAATATAAAAAATGGGCAATTGACCTCACTTCATTACTTCTCTTTGTTCCCAAATTCTAGTATGTTTCGAGGAATTCCACTAGATACTTGCTAGAAGGGATCAGCTGAAGGCAGGCTTCTGAAAAAGGCATGTTGCTGGGTGTGGTGGCACACATCTGTAATACATATATGTGCCACTGGGCTTCTGAGCCTGGTGGATTGCTTGAACTCAGCAGTTTCGAGTTGCTGCAGGCTAAGCTGATCAGATATCCACACTAAGTCCAGCACTGACACTGTGAGCCCCAGGAAGGTAGGGGTAGCCATTAGGTGGCTTGAGGAGGTGTGAACAAGTTCAGTCAGAAAGGGAGCAAATCAAAACTCTCCTGCAGATCAACAGTACAATATGGCTATGAGTGGCTATCCCGTACTTCCAGCCCTGGTGTGATAGGGAGAGCCAGTCCCAAATAAACAAACACAGTGGAGATTATTTAGGAAACTCCCTTGAAAATGGCAATGGAACTCTAGACTAAGGTGCTCCATCTTGTGGGAGAAATACACTTCTGGGGCAGAAAGCATTCAACCCTACTGCCCCCACCACCTTTCTTGAGCTTCTTGAGTGGAGTTAGTTTATGAACATGTGGCATTTTTACTTTTCATTGTGTCCCTAGTGCTTAGTATGTAGTAAGTACTTAAATGCTTTTTGACTGACTCACTGATGCTAATCTCCAGGAATACTTTGAAAGAAAGTCTAGTGTATCCCCTTTAAGGATTTAAGTGACATCAAGTCCAGCAAAATGGCCATTTGGAAATTTAGGGGTACCTTATTGAGGGACTGGAGGAGGGTGGGATTTGGAAATACAATTTTTCTCTCTTTTTCTTTTTTAGTCAGTGGAAAATGATATAAATCTCTGAGAAATGACTTATCAAGAATGTAGAAACAGAGAATGCTACTGTGGAAGTTGTAAAGAGGGAACCTGAGCTCTGATGTAAAGAAAATCTTCCTAACAATCAGAACTACCAAAAAAAATCAAATAGGCTGTTTTAGGGGGAGGGGAGCACCCCTTCATGGGAAGCCTTTATACAAAGGCCGGCTAACCACCTATTTCATATGTTGAAGGGTATGTCTTTGCAAGCATGATTTGGACTAGATGGCCAATGAGAGACCTTGCAGTCTTAAAATTCTGTGCCCATGGATTTAGAGACAGAAGAATTCTTTGAAGGTGTTTAACAGCCATCTTGTTCAAAGCCTTTATTTTATTTATTTATTTGTTTGTTTGTTTTTGTGAGGTAATTGGGGTTGTGACTTGCCTAGTGTTATGTATCTGAGGCCAGATTTGAACTCAGGTCTTCCTGACTCCAGGGCCAGAGGTCTATCCACTGTGCCACCCAGCTGCCCTAACAACCCTTTTATTTTACAGATGAGGAAATTGAGGCCCAAAGAAATAAGTGACTTGCCTAAGATTACACAGGTGGTAAATGGCTGAGCTCAGATCATCTGTTGCCTTGGATGAGGACAAAAGGCCTTGATGTTCAGGAAAAGTTGGGTTTGGGAGGAGTCAAAAGGCGCCTGAATGCCTGGGATAATAAAGGAATTCTCTGGGAAAGAAAAGAATGGAGTGAAACGAAAGAGGGGGAAATATAATGATGAAGGGAAGCCTCTAACAATAACAGAGGCAAAAATAGTTCCATCGCATACAAGTGACCCTTTGTTCAGCCTTTTTGCTAACATAGTTCTCTGAAACACTAGGACTATTATAACATAAACCTCCCTAATGGCACATACCATCCAAGACTGCCAAGACTAGTCATATAGAGCCAACCTCTTCTGAGCTGTGGTCTGGCCGGTTCCCAGCTCATCTGTAGGTTGGGTACTCAGGGGAAGAGTGGTGGGACAGAGGGTGGGGACTAGGGAGGGTGGGTCTTGAAGTAGCATCCAAATAAATGTTTAAAAAATAGATTTTGAGGGAAAAGTTGTTCTTGAAGGCAAAGTGTGATTGCCCCCTCATCTCAAGCCTAGTGTTAGAAAAAAAAATAGGAGAAGTGGGGTCAGTTGGAAAATTAGGAGAGGTTTCACATAAGAGAATTCAACTTGAACAGTATTTCCTCCAGAAGGAAGTCAACAGCTTGCCCAGTGAGTTTATGAACATTGAAAATTAATCGTGTGATTGAAATCTTTGCGTAATTAAAGTCCTCAATGGGGATAAAAGTAGTCTTTGCAGGAAAGGCAGTAAAGGCACCAAAACTCTTCATGCATCTGCTGTAGACAGTGCAGATAAATTAAACATGGATTGTTTTATACAGCCTTAGACTCCCTCTAGGCCTCTTAAGAAAAGAAAGATCAGACCAGGTAATTACTGTTTTTCTGGCCCCAGAAGCATTTCAGGATTCCATTGAACAGGGAATGGAGGGATGCTCCCCACCTCCTTTCAAGATACCATTCAGGAGCCCCCACCAGGAGGGGGCTCCCTTTCCCTGCCAGAATGGTCAAAGACGAAGATGGATGGAAATGCTAGCTGTTTCCACTGCTGTGCGCACTAAGTCCTCAGTACCAAGTAGTGCCTGCTAAAATAGGAAAAAATGAAAACTGGGTCAGCCCAGTTCTACTCCATAGCTTGGCGGGTTAAGAGAGTGGAGGGAGAGAAAGAAGGATGATTTTGTGATTTCATCAATGTTTAACTGTCTCCACTGTGGCATCTCTTTTTCATCTGGTTCCAAAAATCCCATGTTTTCTAAAGGCTCCTTGGTTTCTAGCATTCACTGCTGGTTCCTGGGTGGCCCAGAGATACCTGTGGGGAGGACTCACTCATACCTACCCTTCAAAGCATTTCTGTCTGGGCCTGAGACTTCCCTTCTCCCTCCTTCTTCCTCCCCCATCTTCTCTGCTAGCCTTGTGCTGCTACAATCCTGCTTTATTCAGGTTTGGTCTCAGGCAAAATTGTAAAGTTGGCAAGGCTTGTCTTATGTGTCCTCGGCCACCCCTTTTTCAGCCTAACTCTCTGTGCAGTTTAGGGATCCAGAGACCTTTCCCCAACCTCCTCAACCCCTTTCCAATGGAAATAACATTGACTCTGGGCTTAAATCTACCCTTGACGCTCCTTGTGCATCCCTGGACAAGTCACACTCCCTAGGTTTTACTTTCCTCATCTAGAAAAAGAAGGGGTTGACTCCATGGTCTCTGAGGCCCTTTCTAGTTCTAGATCTATGATTCAATGACCTAATCCAAATCATTGATGCTTCAATGTGATTAATGCCTCTGTTCTCTTTCCTAGCAGATTTTATAGTCTGTGTCTTATTTGTGATTGTGAAAAGAAAGGCTTTGTCTCTGCTGAAGAAATTTCAAGCTGCAAGCAGGGAGGTAATTTAGATGGCAGAGGACCTTCCAAACCCTATGAAATCTTAGTAGGTGTCTCCTAAAACCATATGAGAAGGTTTTGTTGTTGTCGTTTTTCAGTCAAATCCAATTTTTTGTGACCTCATTTGGAGTTTTCTTGGCAAAGATATTGTAGTGGTTTGCCATTTCCTTCTCCAGCTGATTTTACAGATGAGGAAACTGAGGCAGACAGAGTTAAGTGACTTGCTCAGGGTAACACAGCTTATAAGTATCTGAGGCCAGATTTGAATTCGGGAAGATGAGTCTTTCTGACTCCAGACCCAGCACTGTATCCACTGACCCACCTAGCTGCCCTTAGATAAGAAGGTGACAGACTATTAAACAGTGAATATGGACAGCCACAGGGGTGAGAATTAGGGGATTCTTATGGTTTGACTTATAGTAGGGAGAATGTGGATAAGCCTTCCCTGTTTGAGTGGTTAGTATGTGCGTTTACTACTAGCTCAAGATTTTATTTGTAATTAAGTTCTATGAATAGATAGCTGGCCTCAGTCAGGAAAGCCTGGTTTCTGACACATACTAGCTCTGTGACCCTGGGTAAGTGTGCCCCAAGCAATTCTCTTAGACTAAAAGCTGAAGAGTACTTGCTGATGTTCTTGGTAGATGGGGATTCCTGCACCAAAAGGACACCACAGGTCTGGTTAAAAAAAAGTCAATTCAACAAATCCAACACAACAAATATTTACAAAGCACTGCTCTAGGCCTAAAGGCAGCTAGGTGGCATTGTGGATAGAGCACTGGGTCTGGATTCAGGGAGACCTGACCTCAGACTAGTATCAGCTGTGCGGCTAGGGGCAGGTCACATAAATTCTGTCTGCCTCAGTTTCCTCATCTGTAAAAAGGAGATAGTAATAGCACCTACCTCACAGGATTCTTGTGAGGATCACGAGATTATATTTATATAGCACTTTGTTCACCTCAAAGCTCTCTAGATGTGTACTTAGTATTAACAACAATAAAAAACTTATGACTATTAATTGTGTAAAAGATACTTTTTATGCACTGACAGCCCCTTTCCCAGGGCTTTCTTTATTGAAGAAGTTATGCCAAGGAGGGTTGGCTCAGTACATAAATCTTACAATTCACACAGAACATTTCTTTCTATCTCCTCTTCCTCTTTGGCTCTCCATCTACCCTTGCTCTATCTCTGTGGCCTTAATTGGGTTTCATAGCCAGATAAGAGAGAGCTCTGAGGAGGAGGGAATGGCACTGGGGGAAGAGGTGGGGGTTGCACAGTGAGGGATAAGTGTGTTAGGAAGGGATCGATGTGGCTTCTCTGAGCTGACATCTATAGACCTTGAGACCTTGATCTATAGAGAGAGCATGTAAAAGGGTGAGAGTTCTTATTCAAGGCAATGCAACTGAAAATCATTAATTCTACCTGCAGTTCATTCCTCAAAAATAGGAAAGTGAGTTCTATGCTGAAGGACCCATGCTATTTCTTCCCTGTGGCTAAGGAACTCCTTGGTAGTAAGTTAGTCTTTTATTACCATTTTAAAATCACATCCTACTGTGAGTCGCCATTTTATGTTACCATTAAATACAAACTTCTCTCCTCCTTAGGAAGGAAGAAAACAAGTATTTATTAAGTGCTTACTATGTGCAGGGCACTGTCCTAAGTGCTGGAAATACAAATGCAAGCACAAAAGAAGACAATTCATGTCCTCAAGGAGCTTACATTCTAACAGAGGAAGACAATACACAAAAGCAAGCTGAGAACTGGTGGGAACTGGGGAGGAGCAGGTAGGACGTTACCTGGCAGGGTGTCATGGTTTTGAACTCCAGAAAGTCAGAAGCAGGGCCAGGAAGAGAATGACGGCAGACCAGGTTAAGCCGTTCTATGAAATGGAGGATTTAGGAGGAATGAGTTACTGAGAGAAGAAGAGGTGGGCCTTGTAGAGGAATATTCTAGAGCGAGCAGGTTGCAGGGGTGGCAGGCTATTCTGGGACAAAGAGGCCTTAGGTGCTGAGGGCAGTTCCTGCATGAGCCAGCAGTAAAGAAGGCATGGTTTTAACATCCAGAAAATCCAGGGACAGGGTTGAGGGGAGAATGGTATTGCAGGCTCTCTACCGACTGAATCCTTGATGCCTCTCATTCATTCATTTCATTCTGAAACACAGTCATAGAGAATTGCTTGATGGCATTGAGAAGTTAAGTGACTTGCCCAAGGTCACATAGCCAGTATGTGTTAGAGATGGGATTTGAACCTAGGTCTTCCTGACTCTGTCCATTAGGTCTTAAAGTTACATGTCGTCATTTGGAGAGTGTCTGGATAAAGGGGATGTTGCTATATAAGGGTTACTCTGTTGGCAATCATGGCCTTCTGATTCTTAGATAACATTGAAAATCAAAGAAGACATGAACTTTAAATGCAGTTAGGGAAATTGAGGTTAGATATCAGTGAGACCTCTTTTTTTTTTCTTGACTGATTCAAGGGAGTGGGACTTTGGAACAGGATATAAAGTGTGGATGGATATCTCATACATCTGCTCAGAAGCAGGGAGATTGTGAAAGGGAAGTCCTCAGCAACAAAGACCTAGAGAGGTGAAAACTGCTTTTACCATGGTCATAGATAGCAAATGGCGGGGCTGGAATTTGAACCAAGAACCTCCAACTCCAAATCTAGCATCCTTTCCACCCTGCAATGCTGCCTTCCTTCCAGACACAAAAGTCTACACTTACACTTGTCAAAGTCTCCCAGAGTTCCTGGAATCTGTAGATACTGAAGTGGTTTGCCATTTCTTCCTCCAGCTCATTTTACAGATGAGAAAACTGAGGCAAACAGGATTAAGTGATTTGCCCAGGGTCCCGCAGCTTGTAAGTGTCTAAGGCCAGATTTGAATTCAGGAAGATAAGACTTCCTGACCCAATAAAGTGAAATAACTTGCCCAAGGTAATACTGGTAATAAATAGTCTCTGAACTCGGCTTAGATCCTATGGCTCTAAGTCATTGATATAAAATTTCCTTGTGCACGAGTGTCCCCTGGTAAGAAGTCAAGCACTTTGTGGCTTTTCCAACCCTTCTTTGAGGTGACTTAGGAGTCATTTTAGGGGCAGCTAGGTGGCACAGTGGATAGAGTGCCAGGACTGGAGTTAAACCACTCTAGCGTCTTTGGCCAAGAAAACCCCAAATGGGGTCATGAAGAGTTGGACACAACCTAACAACAGAAAAAGCCTGGAGTGGTGAAAACTGCCTCTACCATGGTCACAGATAGCAAATGGCAGGGCTGGAATTTGAACTGAGAGCCTCCAACTCCAAATCTACCATCATTTCCACCCTGCAACGTTGCCTTCCTTCCACAGACAAAAGCCAACATTTACAATTATCAGAGTCTCCCTGAGCTCTTAGAATCTGTAGATGTTCAAATATCATTGCTGGGGGCTGTCTTTTTCATGTAAAACAGCAATCTCGCTTTTTTTTTTTCCTTCTTAAACTGGGTCTAACTGAATGATCCCCATTAGCAGTTGCACTCTGGAGTTTGCACTAATTAATCAGACAAAGTGCACACATCACTCATCCTCTACCCCTCACTACACATACTTTCACACTGTGTATTTGAAACGTAGCCAGCCCTTAGTTATTCAAGGCAGTGGGAATTACTGACGATAGAACAGATAATTGAAATCAGTCAATCAGCAAGTATTTATTAAGAGCCTGTCATGTGCCCATCCCTCCACTGAAGTCCTACTCTCATGCCTCATAGAACTCTATGTTCTCAAAGCCCACGCCAACAGAATTCAAGCCTTGGCAGGTCTTACCATAGCTGGACGGACTGTGAGTGTAGTCCTGGTGATGGATAGACTGTATGTCTGTCATTCAAGGGCCAATGTAGCTGAGTTCAGAGACTCATTAACCAGAAGGTTGGCCAAAAGGTGATGCTTTTTTTTTAGTCACAACAACTCATGAAGACGAAAGGAATTGAGCAGGGCCTCTTAACCTCCTCTCAGTAAACTTGCTTTAAAAATATTTTCATAACTGCATTTCAATACAATTGGTTTCTGTTGTAATTCTGTGTGTGTTGTTCATTTAAGACATTATTCTGAGAGTGGGTTCATAAACTCCCCTAGACTTCCAAAAAGGACCGTGATACAGAAAAAGTTAAGAATCCCTGGAGAGTAATCCCAGGAGCATAGATCTAAAGCTCCAGAGGCCATCGAGTCTGACGTCTTAATTTTACGCATAAAGGGACTGAGACCCAGAGAAATTAAGTGACTTGCCCAAGGAATTACAATCTTCAGTGAAAGAGGCAGTACCTCATATGGATCAAATTATGGACGCTTTAAGTATTGAAATAAGTCTGTAACTAGCATCATAAGGCCTCATTATGGTCATTAGTTTCCAATCTCCATTACCAAACCTCTTACCAGTGTTCTCACAATTTGCAAAATAATCTAGTTCAAGATCCCTTTCTTAGGATCTTCTCACTCTTCCTTAGGGCTACTAAGAAGTAAGGAAGCCAGGAAACCGCAATAAGTCAGAAATTCAGAAGGAGGAAAAGCTAAGGGTCTCGATAATCCACCCATTGAGCGGTCAAACATGTAATAATCCAGAGGAAAGTGTCATAAGAGATAGCCGGCTCTATCAGCATGTTTTTGCAACTTTAGACGAACACCTTGACCTCTATCTTACCTCAATGGATGATAACAGTTACACTGCTCATGGCAGAGCCAAAGCTATTTCTTTTAAAATAAATTATTGTTGATGCCTTTAAAAAAAGTCACATTAATTCTCAAATACAGGGTGTCCCAAAAGTCTTAGTTCGGTCTTTAGCTTTAATAGCTTGCTCTACCATCCTACCCTGACCTAGCAACCATTATTCCTAACAGAAAAAAAATGCTGCCTTGCCAAATCAACCAACACAGCAGACTGTGACAGATGTAAAATCATATATCCATAATCCCCTACCTCTGCAATGAAGAGAGAGAGGTGGATTTTCTCAATTCTCTGGAATCAATTTTGACAAAGAACTTATTTCATTTCATTGTTCTTTTTGCTTACATTGCTGTGGTCATTGTGTATGTTATTTTCCTGATTGTGTTTACTTCATTTTGTATCAGTTAATAGATGTCTTCATATTCTACTTTGTTCTCCCCATTATTCATTGTTTTTCATGGTACATCAAGGCATTCACATGCCACAGTTTTCAAAATTTAAATTTTTTTGAATTGTCAAGCATTTATGTCTACTATGCCTTTCACATTTGAAAAAAGAAGAAAAAAGAAAACCTTTGTTAAAAAAAATATGTATGGTCAAGTAAACAAATTCCCACATTGGCTATGTCCAAAACTTTTCATTTAATTCTGCATCTTGAATCCATCACCTATCTGTTAACAGATGCTTGATATGCCAGGAATATGCTTCATCTTTGGTCCCCTAGAATTGTGGTTTACATTGATCAGAGTTCAAAAGTCTTTCACAGTTGTTTTTCTTCATATTCTTGCTATTGTATAAATTATTTGTCTGGTCCTGCTTTTATATCTCTCTGATTCATTCACTATCCTACTCACCCATGCGGCTTTTCCAAACATTTTCATCCCCCCCTCAAATTTTCCATGGGTCACTCACCATCTACCCTCTTAGATGAGAATCTTGCCTCATATTTCACTGGAAAACTTGAGATCTTTTACCAAGAGCTCATTCTTTTAATCTCCTCCCCATTTCATATCATTCAGATACCTTTTGATAATAATAATAATAATTGTAGCTAGTATTTATATAGTGCTTTAAGGTTTGCAAAGTGCTATACATGTGTTATCTCATTTGATCCTCACCATAACCCTTGGAGGTTAAATGAATAAAACACATAGAACTACAACAGAAACTGATTGTATTGAAATGCAGTCATAATTATCACCATTTTACAGCTGAGGAAACTAAGGCAGACACAGGTGAAATGACATGCCTGGGATCATACAACTAGAGTTTGGGGCCAGATTTGGACTTAGTTCTTCATGACTTCAGGCCCACTGCTCGCTGTGCTCCCAGATGCCTCCTCCACTATCCCCTCACTCACCCCTTTCTCACACAAAGAGGTGGCACTTGCTAAGGCAAACCCCTCTACATGTTCAAGTGATCCTATTCCATTTCATCTTCTCTAGTGGATTGCCCCCTCTGTCACTCCCCACTCACTCACTAATCTTCAATTTTTACCTGTCTGCTAGCAACTTGCAAGCTAATTACAAACATGCCCATGTTGCCCTATCCTCAAAAAACCCTTACTTGATTCACCCATGCCCACAAGCTATTGTCCTATGTCTCTTCTCTCTTACATGGCTAAATGCCTTGAGAAGTTGCCTCCAATAACTTTTCTGTCACTGTTTTCTGAACTCTTGGCAATCTAGCTTCTTATTATATAAGTGAAACTGCTCCTTCCAGTCACCAGTCATCTCTTAACAGTGACATCTAATGGCTTTTATTTTCAATTCTTACCCTTCTTGATCCCTCTGCAGCTCAGTGTTGGGCTCTCTCCTCTCCTCTCCCTCACCCTCGCCCTCTCCCTCTCCCCTCCCTCTCCCTTCCCTTTCCCTCTCCCTCTCCCTCTCTCATTTTCTCTCCTCCTCTCCCCTCCCCTCCCCTCCCCTCCCCTCCCCTCCCCTCCTCTCCTCTCCTCTCCTCTCCTCTCCTCTCCTCTCCTCTCCTCTCCTCTCCTCTCCTCTCCTCTCCTCTCCTCTCCTCTCCTCTCCTCTCCTCTTTCCTAATCCTCTCCCCTCCCCTTCCCTCCCCTTCCCTCCCCTCCCCTACCTCTTCTCCTCTCTTCTCCTCTCCTCTCCTCTCCTCTCCCTCTCCTTCTTCCCTCCCCTCCTCTAGCCTCTCCCTCCCTCTCCCCTCCTCTAGCTTCCCTTCCCCTCCCCTCCTCTCCCCTCCCTTCCTCTCCCCTCCCCTCCCTCTCTCTCTCCCTCTCCTCTCCTCTCCTCTCCTCTCCTCTCCTCTCCTCTCCTCTCCTCTCCTCTCTTCTTCCTTCTCCCTCAATACTACCTTTTTTGGTGAGCTCCATGGGTTCACATATCATCTTTACTGAAATGATTTTCAGATCTATTTATCCAGCCTTCACCTCTCTCTTGATCTCCAATCTCACAACTCTGCCTATTTGACATCTTGAGCTGGATATCCTGGATATCATCTTAAACTCAACATGTCCCAAACTGAACTCATAATCTTTCCCCCAGATAATTTCCCTCTTACTGTAGAGAGCACTGAGATCCTTTTAGTCACCTAGGCTTACAACCTAGGTATCATCCTCGACTCCTCACTCTTTCACCACCACCACCTCCTGTGTCCAATCAGTTGCCAAGTCCTCTTGATTCTACCTTTGCAATAACTCTTATGTGCCCTCTTCTCTCCTCTGACACAGCCACCATCCTGGTACAATCACCTGTTCCCTCATACCTGGACTATTTCAGTAGCCTGCTTATTGGTCACACTATCTCTCAATTCCCCACTCCAGTTCATTCTCCACTCAGTTTGGGAAGTGATCTTCCTAAAGCCGGGGTCTGACTGATGATGTCGCCCCCTATTCAATAAACTCCAGTGACTCCCGTTTACTTCCAGGAACAAATTAAAAATCCTTTATCTGGCTTCTAAAGCCCTGCATGACCTAATCGCTCCCTACCTGTCTAGTCTTTTAAACCTTTATTCTCTTCCAAATATTCTGCAATTCAGTGACGCTCGTCTTTTTTCCTTTTGCTTGTACAAGATACTCCATTTCCTTACTTACTCTTTGCATTTTCACTGGCTGTTTCAGCAATCTGGCTAGCAGCTGTTGTGGGGGTGAAAGACCAACACAAGCCCAACAACAAGAATGCTGCCAAAGCCCAGGTTCTTTTGATCTGCTTTACTAAGAAAAGCAACGTTAAGAGGTTGACAATATCACTTTAATCCAGCATAGAAACACCATTCACTTGGTTCAGGGGAAAAAACCAGCACCCTGAACTTCAGAGCAAATACAAACAAATTACAAACATCGACAGACAGACCGAATACAATTCATAGTTACCAACATCTAAGTTCAGCCCGGGAGCTCATAACAAGGGCTGGCCCAGAGTCATGTTCACCACCACGGCTGTGGGTAAGAGCTCTGAAAAAGAGAAAGCCAACCCCTGGTTTTATATCTTTTTCAGGGTCAGGAGCAAGTCACACATGTGACTCACCCATGTGACATGAAATCGTCACAAAAAGGCGACTTAAACCCACATGGTCTAAAAGCCTCTGATGCCCTAAAGATGCCACTCAAACCCACATAAACCAGGCCCTCCCCTGAGGCAAGGAGGTCACCAAGGACTCCAAATCTAATCAAGAAAACAAAGGCCAAATTCTTCAAGGGCACTTGGTTGAACTGAGTGATAAAAGCCCATTTTGATTGCCAACACACTGGCTGTCTCCTTTACTTCAAATTCTTTCCCTCCTCATATCATATTGGCTTCCCTGGCCTCCTTCACTTCTCAGTTGAAGTCTTGCCTTCTTCATGAATCCTTTCCCAGTTCCTCTAAATCCTAGTGCCTTTCCTTTAAGATTATTTCCAGGATGTCCTATATATCATTTTGTTTTTACATATTATTTGCTTGTTGTCTCCTCCATTATACTCTGAGCTCCTTGAGGGTAATAAGTGTCTTTTCCTTTTCTCTGTTTCCCCAGTCCTTAGCTTAATGGCTGGTATATAGTAGGCACTTAATAAATGCTTGCTGAGTGGACTTCTGCTGATTTCACTTTGCATTGGTTCATACAGGTCTTCCCAGTTTTCTTAGAAACTGTCCATTTTGTCATTTCTTATGATGTAATTATATTGTATATGGTAATTGCATCATATCACATACCATAATTTATTTACTTAAGCACCACAACCTGAATAGCTGTTCCTTAATCAGTGCCACCTACTTTGTTTCTACTACTTGATTACCACAAAAAGTGATATGACAAATATTTTGGTGTAGATGGGACCTCTCTTACTTTGAAATTCTTGATCATCCCCTCCAGCCCTGCTGCTCCAAACCTCCAAATCAAACCTCTCCAGACGTCCCAGAGAAGCTAAGACACTGAGCTCTGAGCTCTCTAGCACCATGCTTTTTTTTTTTTACCCTCATCTATTTTCTGCCCTGCACTGACATTTGAATTTCATGGGTTCAAATTCTGCCTCTGCTGCTGTGTGACCTTATGCAAGTCACTTAACTTTATTAGGTCTTAATTTCTTTATAAAATAAGAACATTGAACCAGATAGCCTTTGAAAGCCCTTCTGGCTCTAAATATGTGATCCTAGGATTCATTGCTACTCTTTTCATCATTTCCTTTGAGATTCTAGAATTTTTTTTCTCTTAATGAATTTTATTATTTTTTCCAATTCTACAAAATGCCTCTTTGGTAATTAGGCTGGTGTGGTACTAAATCTATAAATTAATTTAGGCCTGATCATTTTATTTACATTGGGGTGGACCAGTTCTGAGCAAAGACTAACCTTCCAATCCCAATAGAAAGGACAGGGGATTTGAAGTTTGAGGACCTAGTTTGAAATTTGGTCCCTTTGTTCCACTTGAACTTGATGGTCCTTAGATTCCTCATCTATAAAATAAGGAGGTAATATTTCAACATCCAACTTAAAATCTATGATTCTAAAATTTATTTTTTTCATTTTTTATTCTAACTCTCTCAATGAGTGACTTTGTGATGAGTAAGTGGTCTTCATGAGTTACCAAGAAAACATCATTATCTGGTAATGATGGTACATCTTTCATTTGGAGACCAGCCTAATAACTTCCTGTAGCTGTAATATAGATTTTTAAAGAAATGGGGTGTGAATTATAGAAGTTTGGAAGTCAAAACTTATATCAAGTCACTGAATCATCAATTTAGAGGAAGAAGAGGCTTTAGAGATTACTGAGTCCAGTCCCCTCACTTTACAGATGAGGAAGCTGAGAACAAGGGAGCTTAAGTGATTGTCCAGGGTCACACAGTTAGGTCATGTAGGAGGTGCTTCGAACCCAGGTTTTTCTGCTTTGACTCTACCTATTAAAAATTAATAATCTTCATAGATTTTAGAATTGGAAAGAACCAAATCTCTTTGAGATCATGGGGTTTCCTCTGTGCCACAATGAGGCATTAATGTATTCCTTTAGGGGAGGACACAAACAATAGAGCACAAAGCGATAAAAGATAAGTGCACAAGAGAAGGAATCTAAGAGCTTCAAGGGGGAAAAGCATTATCAGCTGATGTGGGGAGTTATTATAATCAAATCCCAATTCTACAAGTTGATATGTGTGAATGATTCCATCATATTCTTCCCTGAGACTATGTTGGGGATGGGGGTAAGGGAGCAGGAAGATAAGAGGGGTGGAAGTAGAAGTGCATGTGTAGACTAAGGTCACAGAGAGGATTGGCTAGGAATAAAAAGAAATATTTACCTAATTCAAAAATGTTTCCCCATTTGGGCTTTCCCTATTTGGCCTTGTTGAATCAGACTTTCCCATCCCCTAACAGTCAATCAGCAAGAAAACAATGGTTGGTTCAATTAAGTGTTAAATATTTCTCAGAATTAGAGCTTGGGAGAGACATTGAAGTGGCTTGCTGGTGTTGACCTGAAAGTTTGCTTAAAGAAGGCAAATAGACTAGGTGATACAGAAATTCATATTGTTTATTCCCTCGAAGCTAGTGATACAGAGTCAGAAGGAAAACTGACTGACAAAAGAATAAGAAGGTTTAAATACACTTTAGAACAATCCCAACTCCAATTTATGGTCTCCATATCATGAGAAAGGAAGTTTCTTAGTTGGATGAGTCATAAATACAGTAAGATGAGACAATTGACAAGATAGTGTCAGTTAGAAATTACCATCCCAATATGTTTGTGTTTCCCCATGTATAAGCATATGCCCCTAGGATATCAAGATAAGAGAAGTCCCACTATTTTGGCTTATCATTTAGAGGTTACAACAGGAAGAATACTTCTCATCAACCTTATCTGGTCTTTGAAGTTGCTGACACAGGACATTTTTAGGGCAAAATAAAGCAGTTTGGTTGATTAGTTCCGGCTTTAGTTCTTATTGGGGTCCAAATAATCTGAAAGGATTGTCACTGGGGAATGGGAATTTTCTTCTATTGACTAGCAGAGGCTTCCTGAGAGACACATGATTACCACTGTGTGGCTGGGTGGCTGGTCTGGGAGTTGAGAAGATCTGAAAGGGTTTGTGATTGGCAGCAGTGAAAGCCAAATCAGCAATGTTTTGAATTAGTGAGGTAGATTATTTGTGTGCTGCAAGGATCTACTAGACTGAAAGCCATAAGAAGGCAGGGACTTTTCTAAACTTTGCTTAATGGTCCACTTTACAAATTACACATTCCTCTCCAGGCTGCATTCTGAACTTCCTCTACTTTGCTCCAGAAAACAAGCCATTCTAGCCCTGGAATTTATATATTGGAAGTATGCTTTGCCCTTGTGGTTCTTCCTTCTGATTGGAGACTCTTTCCCAGAACCTCTATTTAAGGAGGGTGCCCAAGCCTGCAGTATCTTCATCACTTTCTCCAGTATTCCTGAGCAGGGTACCTTAGTCTCTCTTCCCTCCTTCTTTCAGCTTCCCCCATTAGAATGTAAGTTCCTTGAGGGAATAAACTGTCCTCATTTCTGCTTGTATTTGTATTCCTAGCATTTAGCACACAACCAACACTTAATAAATGTCTGCCGACAGTTAAAATGACACATTTGAATTTAAGAGCAAATCCAAAATATTAGCTGAGGCTTATGGGAAATCATTAGGGAAACATGAAGGTTGGGGGAGGGTTAGTGGCTACAACTGGGTAAAGAGAAGCATCAGTGAAAGATTAGAACTGCTGCTGGGGTGGAGAGAATGGTGAACACGATAAATCACAGAAAAGGCAAAATTACTAAACTGTAATTTGACTCCTATTGTCTCTGGCAAGAAACACATTTTGGAATGGAAAGGACAGAACAAAAATATTGAATAGGAAATTGAAATCCAACCTAAGTAGGGAGAGAGTAAGAGAGTAGTTTCCTAGCTGTCCTTGGTGACTTCATATCACCATGTCCAGATGAAATACACCCTAGGAAATTAAAAGAACTGGCAAATGTGATGACTAAGCTACTGTCAGGGATTTCTGAAAGATCAAGGACACAAAGCAAGGTACTGCATGATTGGAAAAGGACAAATGTTGTCCCTACTGCCAGAAAAAGGAAATAGAGTCATTAAGTTATATGTGAGAGAGCTTGACTTAGATTCCTGCCAAAATTCTAGAATCACTTATTAAAGAGACAGTGAACATCTAGAAAAAAGAGTAGCAATCAGAGAGAGCCATTGGGGTTCATCAAGAAAAGGCTGTGTCTAACTTTATTTCTTTTTTTTTTAAGCAAGGTTACATAGACTGGCAAATCAAATACAAATTTGCCTATAAATACAATTTGCCTATATTTTCGCAAAGCATTTGACAAATTGTCTCATTAGTTTATAAGATGGAGAAATTGTTGTTGTTGTTTGTCCTTCATTCTTGAAGAGGACCATGACATCAGGAAGGTGATGCCGTGACTTGAGAGGGAATTGGATTTAAATGAGGGAGGGATCACTGAGATCACCAGCCTTACTTTCTCCTCCAGAGCCATCTGGGTCCAGTGGTAAGATATAGATAAGAATGACTGCAGATGACCCCTAGATGGAGATATATGATTTAGGCAATAGTATAGCTAAGTGCAAGCAGAAATGGTGGAATGACTGGGCCCAAAGACTAGTCATTAATGGCCCAATGTCATCTTAGAAGGAAGATGGTCTCCAATGGAGTGTTCTAGGGAGCTGCCACTGCCCAAGGCTATTTAATATTTTTATCAGTGACTTGGATTGAGAGGCATAGATGGCATGCTTATCAAATTTGCACAGGACAGAAATCTGGAAGGAGTTGCTGACGCTGGATAACTAAGTCAGGATCCAGAAAGATCTTCACAGGCTAGAATATTGGTCTGAATATAAGAAGGAATTTTATACAGAAAAATGTGAAGACATAGAGTTGGGAAGCATGAATATAAGCATGCTTATACAACTATCTGTCTACAAAGAATCTCAGGGATTTTTTGCTGAGTTGTTTTTCACTCATGTCTGACTCTTCATGACCCCATTTGGGGTTTTCTTGGCTAAGATACTGCAGTAGTTTGCCATTTCCTTCTCCAGCTCATTTTATAGATGAGGAGCTGAGGCAAACAGGGTTAAGTGATTTGCCTAGGGTCACACGGCTAGTAAGTGTTTGAGGATAGATTTGAATTCAGGAAGATGAGTCTTCCTGACTCTAGCTGGGCACCTATCTACTGCATCACCTGGTTGCCCACACTGGGATTCTGTTAATCCGTGGTCTCTTACTTAAGCAGATATATTTTAAGAAAGCTCACTTTATTCAATATATTCGAGTTGTAAACATAAAAGTCCTTGGATCAATCTCATAAAATTTTCTTTAAGTAACAAATTATGCTTTTCAGATGCCTGAGACCTTTATTCTTTTCAACTGGCAGTTTGTTTTTCTTTGCTTAGACTATTTTCACCTAAGGGTTTCAATTCATCCTTCTACATATGTTTGGGGTTTGTAAATGGGAAACACATTCTCTTTACAGGTGGGTTTCTTTAACAAACAGGGACACTGTGGTCATGTCTCCACAATGCACTGTTTGTAATTTTCAATTCCCAACATTACATGCCCAACAGCTACGAGATGGTTAACAAACTTATCAGCTAGAGGAAACAAATGTTTGTGTGGGTGGCCCTACTCATCCACTCAAGGCCCACTAATCACTTAAGTGGGTCTTGCTTCTCCTAAAACAAATCCATAGGCCTTGACCAGATAAGCCCCTCTGTTTCCCTGAAACCCAAACCCGAGCAAAGAAAGTGGAGCCAGCTTCTAGGCAGAAGCATCTGGACATTAGTCATATGTGGACCAATCAGGCAGCAAAGCAGCAGACTGGAATGTTCAGGGGATGGGATGGGGGAGGGAGGAGAAAAGGGGAAAAATCAGTTCTCTTAATAGACCAAAATCCAAATGCCTCTGGGGAACACTTGGATTTGCAGTCTGAATAGAAGTTACAATCCATAGGATCTGTTGACTCTGCCCCATATAGTAAGTCCAACTTGGTTATTCCCCCATCTCCAACCCATTAGTATAGTATTATATAAAATGTGGATTGTGTATGCTCTTCTGTTCAGGGGATACTCTTTTCACATGAATGGAACCAAATTCTGCTTGGAGTCAAGAAGTCCATTTTGCTGGAGGAGTAATTTAGCAGCCTTCCAGTTTGGACTCGGGTCATGGAATGGTAACACCTTCAAAAGGATCTCTGAGGACAATGGTGTGGATAATTCTGCAGTGAGTTGAACCTAATAATGAGAAACTTAATAGGGCTAGATGTAATGTCCTATACTTGGTTAAAAAAAAATCCATTGCATAAATATAGGATGTGGGAGGCCTGGCTAGACAATAATTCATTTGAACAGGTCTGGGGATTTTGGTCAACCACAAGTTTAATATGAATCAACTGTAATATGCCAACTCAAAGCCCTGATGGGAGCTCTGGTTATATTAATAGAAGAATAGTGTATATATGCCTACTACTACTACTATATAATTATGATATACATAATGATGATAATAACAATGACAATGATGATAATAATTATGATGGTGATGATGATGATGATAATGATGGTAAAAATAAAAGCCCTGGAGCCCAGAAGACCTGGGTTTGAATTTTGCCCTTGTTATATGCTGTCCATGTGACTATGGACAAATCACTTAACCTCTTAGTGCTCTAGGCAACTCCCTAAATCTATAAATTGAATAGATGTGCTGACTTGCCTTGGCAGAAGGAGCATCCTCATCTAGGGGTTCCTTATACCAATGAAATCACAGACTGAGTCCCTATCCCTAATAATAATAACTAACAAATATAATATGACATATAATGTGTAATACACTATATGTGTGTGTGTATACACATTGCTTTAAATAAGAAAAAGACAAAAATGACCCTAAAAAGAAAAAAAAAAGTTCTTGCTCTTAGGAAACTTATAGTCCACCATGGAAACAATATATATCTATATAAATAAAAAAAGAGAAAATACAAAATAAAGACAAAGTAGTTTAAGGAGAGTAGGCACTAGAAATTTGGGGAATCAGAAAAGGTTGCATTTAGAAGGTGGTACTTCAGTTGAATTTTGAAGAAATCAAGACATTTTTTGGCCAAGGTAGGGGTAAAAATAATTTAGGATGGGGGAAGGCCAGTACAAAAACCTGGAGCCAGAGGATGGAGTTCTATGTGAGGAGGAGCGAAAAGACCAATTTGGCTAGACCACAGAGTATAGGAAATGGAATAATGTACATTGAGGGTTGAAAGGTAGTTAGGGAGCCACATTATGAAAGACTTTAGAAGTCTAACAGAGGAGTTCTGGTAATAGGAGTCACTAGAGTTTATTGAGTAGAGGACTGGTATGGTCAGACGTTTGTTTTAGGAAATCACTTTGTTGGTAGTGTGAAGGATGGACTAGAGTGGGAAGAGATTTGGGTTTAAGGAGGCTAAATAAGAGGTCATTGTAATATTCCAAGAGAGAAGAAATTAGGGCTCGAACTAAGGTAGCGGCTATATGATTAGTAAGAAAAGGAGAGATGCAGGAGGTGTCAGTCAACAAGTTAAGTCAATAAACATTTATTAAGTGCCCACCATGTGCCAAGTACTGTGCTGAGTTGGGTATATATAAAGCTAGACAAAAATAGTCCCTTCCTTGAATCTAAACAATCTAAAAAGGAAGAAAATGTAAAAACAGCTATGTAAAAAAATCTACACAGAGTAAAAGAGAGAGAATCTCTGAGGGAAGGGTGACAAGGATAGGCGTTACGATGATGTATCAGCAAAGCAATAGTCACAACATCGAGAATAATTGTGAATGTGCCTGTGTAGTTCTGTATTACAAAACATAAGAGACTCTCCATATAAAAGGTGGAAGAAGTAAAACATTTATTCAGACAGCAGAGGACCAGCTCCCAAAACCAGTAAGCCCACTTTATCGTAGCAGCAAGGAACTTAAGACACAATATCACAGCATGGAGCCTTGCCATCCCATAACCTTTTGGCTCCCCCCCCCCTCCGCCCCTTCCCCGCTTGGGCCTTCCCACAAGCACTCACAAATCCTAGCTCACTCCTTGCCTGTGTCCTTCTCTTTCCAAGGTTCTAACTCACTCTGAGCATTTCCTGCTCTACCCTTTCCAGTTCCATTCATTCAGCAAGTTCCTCCCACCACTTGTGACTTAGGCTTCTTGTGACATAAACAGGTCACATGGGCCTATTAATGGGTGGGAAAGATCTTAAAATTTAAATTACCATTACAGATGGTAGTGGGATTTTAGCTGAAATCTGAAGGAGGTGAAGGAGACTGGGAGGTAGAGATGAGGAGGGAAAGAAGTCCAGGCCAGGGGAATAGCCAGTGAAAATGCAGAGTCAGGAAATAGAAGAAGCCTGTGTTACTGGATCATAGACTATGTGGAGAAGAGTAAGGAACAGCAAGACTGAAGTAGTAGGAAGGGTCCAGGTTACAGAGGGCTTTAAGAGGATTTTATACCTAACAGGATTTTATATTTGATCTCGAAGGTAAAAGGGAGACGCTGGAGTTTATTGAATTGGGAGGAGTAACATGGTCAGACTTGGGGTTTAGGAAGATCACTTTAAAAACTGAGAGGAAGATAGACTGGAGTGGGAAGAGATTTGGGGCAAGGAGACCAACCAGAAGACTATTTGAATAATCCAGGCATGAGGTTATGAGGTCCTGTACTAGAATGGTGGCAGTGTCATGGGAGAGAGATGTGTATGAGAGATATTGAAATGACCGACAGGAAGTTGTTGAAGTAGGATTGGTTCTCAGGAAATTATTCCAGCAGCAATGTGTATGTGGCTTGAAATAGAGCAATACTCAAAGCAAGGAGACTGAGTAGGAAGCAGTGACAATAATTGAGATGAGAGGTAGTGAGGACCTGGACGAAGGTGATAACTGTGAGTTGAGAGAAGCAGTCAGAAATGAGAGACGATGTGCAGGTTGAAACAGCAACAGGTGGTGACTAATTGGATAAGTGAGATGAGGGAGAGTGAGGAGTAGAGAATGATGCTGAAGTTATGAGCTTGAGGCAGAATTTGAGGGGAAAGATAGTTTTAGTAAGTTGAGTTTGCTGTTTCCAAGTCATTCAGTTTGAAATGTGCAATAGGCAATTGGTGATGAAGAATTGAGGCTCAGGGCAGAGATTAAGGCTCTCTTTTTGTCTCTTTCTCTCCCTCCCCTCTCTGTCTCTTTCTATCTTTCTCTTTCTCTCTGTCTTCCTGTCTCTGTCTGTCTGTCTATCTCTGTCTCTCCATCTCTCTCTCCCTCTCTCTGTCTCTTTCTCTCTCTTTCTCTTCTTCTTCCCCTCCCTCCCCCTCTTCTCTCTCTCTTTCATCATGCATCTATTCTATCTATCTATCTATCTATCTATCTATCTATCTATCTATCTATCTATCTATCTTTCCATCTATCTCCCATTTCCTCTGCACAGAGATGATGCTTAGACTCATGGGAACTGACTTTTGCTTTGGGAAAGAGTGTAGAGGGAGAAGAGAAGAGAATCTAGAATGAACCTAAAGGCAGGGGATGTGATGCGGATAATGAAGCAGAAAAGGAGACTGAGACAGAGTGGTCAGAATGCTAGGAGGAGAATCTAGAAAGGAGAAAATATTCAGGAGGAAATGATAGTCTTTAGTGTCAAATGCAGTGGGTAGAGAAGAAGAATGAGGACTGAGAAAAGACTATCAAATTTGGCAGTTAAGAAATCGCTGATAACTTCAGAAAGAACAGTTTCAGTTGGATGATGTGTTTGGAAGCCAGATTGCAAAGAATTTAGGAATGAATGAGAGGAGAAGCAGCAACAACAGCAAATGTAGTTAGTTTTTTCAAGGAGCTTGGCTGGAAAAGGAGTGATACTAGATGACAGCTTGAGGGGAGGTCCTTTCCAACTCTGAGATTCTATGATGTGTGCTTTCAACAATTCAGGAAACACCAACTATTATTAAACACCTACATTGTGAAGAGAACCATGCTAAACACAAAGGGATATGCAGAGGCAAAAGGGCATTCTTTCTGCTCTCTAGGAGCTTGCAATCTATTCAGGGGGATCAAATGTAGAAAAACAATGCAGATGGAAATACATCCATACTACCATCTTTTTGAGACTCTTGTCTATGTCCTCCTATATGTTTGACGCAAGGAATCCATTCAATGTGTTGTTGGCTTTCCTGGCTTTCTCTTGACATCTCATTTGCAGTGTTTGTCTAAGATCAATTTTATAGACACATACAAATATTCTGGGTGAGAGCTATACCTTCTCCATTTCACTGAATATTGTTGTCTAGACAATGGACTTTCTTTATCTACTTGGTATTTCCTTTTTGAATGGTTGGGCAGAATTCTTTGGCGTTTGCTTATGGATCCCTTCCAGGTGTCTTTGCAATGTTTTAGGGCTTATTGCCCTCAGCACAATATCATCCTCCGACAGGAGCATCCGGAGGACATCACTATCTCTACAGGAATCATCTTTTCACCTTCGACTCTGTGCTGCGATAGTAGTGAACACCTTTTGTGGGAATATTCTCCACTTCATGTCTTGCTTGTTATTATTGATGAGACAGTCATCAAAAAGGGTTTTCTCTACCGTTATACCTTTTAAAGAATTTTGAACAATTTTGATGTATGCCCAGGAAAACTTTGTTGGAAGAGTCTTTAATGTAGCATGTTACTCTATGGATATAAAAATATGTATTTTTTAATGAGAAGCAAAAAATAAGTGAATGTGTTCTCTACATTTTTTTAGCCAATTATGTGATGTTAAAAATGTGGTACACTCTGAAATATCACTTGCTGAAATCTGTTTTTTTTTTTAAATATCCTCAAGGATAACCTTGATGCTCATGTACCTTATTCTCGTACAATTTTTTTTCTGATGGGCAGGCTGATCAGTAGTTGCTGATATTCTTTTGATTGCCTTTTTTTTATTTTTGGTGTCAATAGGGTCCAAATTACTTTCTCACACATTTGGTACATTCCCTTCCTTCAGATTCTATGTAAATTAATTCTTCAGCACTCTCATAATTGTGTCACGTACAAATAGATTTTCTCTACGTTCAGGGCTCCCCAAAATCTCAAGCTATTAATGCTTAAAATTGCACTAAGACCTGATCTACCCTATATGTATTCTAATTTGGCAACCTTTTTTGATTTTCATTAATGTGATTTCTACCCTCTCTAAAATCACATCCAGGATTATGATATTAGACTTTGAGCTCAAGTGATAAGGCTCCATTTTCCTTAATGGCAAAGGGTTTCTTATAAAAACTTTGAGGATCTTTTCTATATTTCTTCCCTTTGTCATTCTCCTTCCTGTTTGATCCTTAAATGCTGTTGGGGTAATTTTGCCCAGTCACTTTACTTTAAATTATTTTTGTTCTTCACTTTTTTTTTGCAATTTTTTTGAGAATACATGGTTTATAAATATTATAACCCACAGGGTTTTACAAGCAATTTATATTCTAAACCGGTTTTCCCCATTGGCTGCCATTTTAAAAAAACTTGTCAAATAAGTATAATTTCAGTTGACCAAGGTGTTTTTTAGAGTCTTTTGGTGTCCTCAGTATGGCGATTGATTTATATCAGTTACATTTTTGTATGAAATTGTTGTAATTGGTATCTATTTCCTTTCCTCCATCCACATCCCAGTTTCATTGTTCATCACTTGTTTAATAGTTTAGGTTGTGTTTGTTTTAATTGCATATCACACTTTTTCTCAGTTTTGTTCTTTTTACTTTGTAGCCGTTTTAATTTTTTCTCTAACAAGTAAGTGGTGTAACAATCAAAGGTGTCAAGCAGGCTCCAGGCCACTTGGGGCCCAGTATGGCCAAAACCAGATTAAAATGTACTTGGGAAAAGTTGACAAAATAAATTAAAATACAACATAAGTAATGTTAATTTTTGGTATTGTGTGGCAGAAATCTATTTCTATTTGAATTTGACACCACAGGTCTAACTATATGCAGAATGACTCCCATATCAATCCTGAATACATTTTCCTGTCCATTAAAATATGAGCAACACTATTTTTTGGTAATGTTATTTAGTGTTCACTATGTCCAGTGCCTTTTAATTCATCTCTCAAAGAAAGAATTTGTGAACATAGGCATAAGGCTCCTGTGTAGTCTATAAGTTTTGGCCTCTTTCATTACTTACTCTATATTTATATTTTCCAACATATTTTTCTCTCTCCTCACTTGTACCTGTTTGCATTTAAATTACTGAATATCAAAGTAGATTCTGAATTGGGGCATAAGCTACAATTTTTTTCCTGGTGATCTTTTTGCAAATACTTAACATAAGCATAGCAAATATGGTTGCTTGCACCCTCTGACCTCTTTGCTTTGTCTTCATCACTGAAGATGCAGAAAGGGGTCTCAGAGGACTGGGAGTTGTTCTGTATTTTTCTTTGTTTTATGGGTTGTTTGGTCAAGGAATTCCTCACCAAGTCTCCAGCAGAGTGAAGACTAGTTTCTTCTCATCTAGCTAGACTGATTTTTGTAAAGTAGATGCAGCCTGTTACCTCTGGAGCCAGCCTAGGCACCAACTCACATGGTAGAACCTGCCAGCATTTGTGCTATGCTGGCATAGCCTCTGAGAGACCAAAGGTACCTCAATATCATGATTAAGGGTAAGACAGACAGACAGAGATAGAGAAGGAGGAGAGAAAAACAGACAGAGATGATGATGATGTTAATAATAACTAGCATTTATGTAGAAAAACATTTTATATAGTGCTAGGCACTGTGCATTTGATCTTTACAACAACCCTGGAAAGTAGGTGCGATTATTAATTCTGTTTTATAGTTGAGGAAACTGAGGCAAGCAGAGGCTAAGTGTATCTAAGTATTCAAGGTCAGATTCAAACTCAAGTCTTCCTGACTAGAGGCAAGATTGAGCCATCACTCTACCCTAGCTGCCCAAGAGAAAGTCAGAGAGTCAGAAAGAAATAGAGACAGAGAGAATCAGAGATGGACAAAATCAGAGATACAAAGACAGAGTCAGAGAGAGCACACCAAGAAGGGACTGCTGAGAGGACAAATAGAAAAGGACTTTGTGAGAGCTAACTCATTCAAATATTCAAATAGTCAGATTTGTGGCTTCTCCAATTTCCTTCAGTAGTTACTATAGCTAGATCCTACATAAGTGCCATAATATTAAAAATCTCTGGCATTACCTACCAGCTCTCACATTGGGAAGGAAAAAATAATCACCGAAGGTCTGTAATAAATACTCTTCTGTCTACATTACTCAGTCAGGCTTCCCTTTGCTTTATGAACAGAGGCATAGAAGTGGAAAAAAAGTACTTAGCCAGACTGGCCCTTGAGTCAGAATAATGTGTGTTCCTGACAGGTGCTAATTCTGCTCGGTAAATCCTGGAAGCAGAGAATCTTTACCTCCTGGTTAGTTCCACTAAATGTCAATTCAGTTAAGTGTGAGAGAAAGAAGGTGACTGTTTTCAGATAATGTTTCTGACTCCCTAAACATTGCACTTCCTGGGAGTAAGGAGATAAGATTACATTGACATTTCTTCCTGTTGGCAGGGACAGAATGAATACCATTGCACTTTTAAGTTCACCCTCTACATTTTACAGGGTTAATTCAGAAAGAGGCCAAAAGAAAAAAAAAATAATAGAAGCGCTATGATTGGTAGGAAATGTAACATAGTTTCACCTCAGTTTTATCTGGGAATTGAAGGAAGGCTAGGAGGCCAGGAGATGGAAATGGAGGAGGGATTGCACTACAGACGTGGAGGACAGCCAGAGAAAATGCCTAAAGCCGAATGATGGAATGTCTTGTTGGAAGAACAGTCAGGAGGCCAGTGTCACTGGGTCAACATAGGGGATGTAAGATCTAAGAAGACTGTAAAAATAGGTGGGAGCAGGTTAGAAGATTTTAGATTTGATCCTGGAGGTGATCCTTTCACAGGAAGCTTTTCCTGATTCCTCTTAATTCTAGTGACTTCCCTCTGTTGGTTATTTCCAATTTATCTTGTATCCAGCTTATTTGTACACAATTATTCTCATGTTGCTGCCTCCATTAGATTGTGAGCATGGACTATCTTTTGCTTTTCTCTGGCTTTTTAAAGTCTCAATTCTGTCTGCCCGACTTTCCTAATCTCTTGATTCTAGGGTCTTCCCCATGTTAATCCTATTTATTTTATATATAGCTTGTTAGTATGTTGTTTGTTGTCTCTTTCATTTGTAAGTTCCTTGAGGGCAGGGTTTGCCTTTTGCCTCTTTTTGTATCCCCAGCATCTAGGGCACTGCCTGGCATATAGTTGGTTGATATCCTTCCTTCTCAAAGAGGATCAAAATGACATCACTGTATTGGGGTCAAGGTACATGTGTTTGACCTTGACTGATCAGCCCAATATGAGCTTGGAAGGCTCCACAGAGGTCAGGCACAAATAGTCTCCATAAACATTTAGAGTGGAGATGTCTCTAAGTCTCTGTAATCATTTCTTATGTTCTACTGCAATTCTGCTTCTTCCATCGAGCACAGCACCTTCTTTAATGTGGGTATGCCAAGCTGGGCAGTCCTTTGCCGGTGTCTCCCATGTCACACAATTGATTCCAAAGTTTGACACAGAGACCTTGAGAGTGTTCTTCTATCACTTCTTCTGCCTTGCATGAATTCTCTGTAAAATAGTCTTTTAGGCAGACATACATTTGACATTTGAACAATGTAGCCAGCCCATCGGAGTTGTGCTCTCTGCTGTAGAGTTTGAATGCTTGGCAGTCTAGCTTGAGAAAGGACCTCAGTGTCTGGTACCCCATCTTGGCAGGTGATCTTCAGAATCTTCCCAAGACAATTCAAATGGAAGTGATTCAGTTTCCTGGCATGGTGCTTGTAGACTGTCCCGGTTTCACAAGCATACAACAATGAGGTCGGCACAATGACTCTGTTGACCGTCAGTTAGATAGTCAGTCTAATACCTCTTCTCTCCCACATTTTGCTTCGGAGCCTCCCAGACACTGAGCCAGCTCTGGCAATGCATGAGTCAACCTCATCTTCTATGTGTGCATCCCTGGAAAGTATACACCAAAGTAAGTGACCTTACACACAGCATTCAACATTTCTCCATTTGCTGTAACTGAGGGTTCCACATATAGATGGTTTGGTGCTGGCTGGTGGAGACAACCCGTGTTTTCTTGGTGTTAATTGTTAAGCCAAAATTAGCCCAAGCAGCAGATTGGGCTATAGTAAGAACTCAACAAATATTTATTGACTGACTCACTCATTTGCTCAGCTTGTGCCAGGAGCACTGAATTTGTGAGCATGGTGATGGACTTAGAGGACAGCTAGGTGGCGCAGGGGATAGAGTACTAGACCTGGAGTTAGGAAGACTCATTTTCCTGAGTTCGAATCTGCCTTCAGACACTTCGTAGCTGTGTGACCCTGAGCAAGTCACTGAACACCATTTGCTTTAGTTCTTCGTTTGTAAAATGAACTGGAGAAGGAAATGGCAAACCCCTGTAGTATCTTTCCTAAGAAAACCCAAGTGGGGTCATGAAGAGTTGGAATGACTGAAAAATAGACTGAACAGCAACAACGGACTTAGGGCCGAAAAGGAGTCAGAGGACATACAATCAGACCCTACATCCTACCTCTGTGACATTGGACAAGTCATTTCAACAAATTTGGGCCTCAGTTTTCTCATCTGTAAAAAGTGGGGATTTGACTACATGATTTCTTTTTTCTTTTTAAATTTATTTTTAGTTTTCAACATTTACTTCCACAAGATTTTGAGTTACAAATTTTCTCCCCATCTCTACCCTCCCCCCACCCCAAGGTGGCATATATTCTGATTGACCCTTTCCCCAGTCTGTTCTCCCTTCTATCACCCCACTACTGGCCCCCCCCATCCCCTTACTTTCTTGTAGGGCAAGATAGATTTCTGTACCCCATTGCCTGTATATCTTATTTCCCAGTTGCATGTAAAAAATATTATTTTAAACATTTGTTTTTAGAACTTTGAGTTCCAAATTCTCTCCCTTCTGCCCTCCTCACCCATCCTCCCTAAGAAGGCAAGCAATTCAATATAGGTTATACATGTATCATTATACGTTGTCACATATGACTTCCATAATAGTCATGTTGTGAAAGGCTAACTATATTTCACTCCATCCTATCCTACCCCCCTTCATACAATTTTTTCCTTTGACCCTGTCCCTTTTCAAAAGTGTTTGCTTTTGACTACCTCCTCCCCTAATCTGCCCTCCCTTCTATCATCCTCCCCACCTTATCCCCTTTCCCCCTACTTTCCCGTACTGAGTGACTGTATGATTTCTAAGTTCCCTTCTAGGTATAAATCTGTGACCAATGTTATTTATACCTGTGTCTACTTCCCTGATTCCAAATAAGACCAACGAGGATGGAAGAACATGACAGATGACCATGAACAGTTAGCATGTCCGTTCATCAATGACTCTGTAGGAGACCATAGATGATCGGTATAGAGGAAATTTAGCCCAACACCCTCATATTACAGATGAGGAAAGTAGAATCCAGGGAGTTTAAGTGATTCATTCCAGGTCCCACAGGTAGCAAGTTGTAGAATGGGATTTGAATGTGAGTTCTCTCATTCTAGAGACCTTGTTCTTCTGACTGTGTCACATTGCTTTTCCCCTCAGGGGAAGCAGAATTAATGAAGATGAGCTGTAATAAAAAGTGCACACACCTGTGAAGTGGCTATTCATCATGGGCGTTAATGAAAAGAGCCAAAGAGAGTTAGGGCTGGATTTTCACAGAGAGGCTAGCGAGGAGAGACAAAAGAATTGACATTAAATGGCCCAGAAGAAGAGAGAGAGACCGAAGTTAAGGACAAAAGGAGAAACCTAGTCAGCCAAAGAGATAAACAATGCTCTAAAATCCAGAGGAAAATAAGTAGGAGGCTGAATTATTGTAGGCTGAAATTGTGGTTGGAGCCATTGAAAGGAGTTGAGAGGGCAAGATTGAAAATCATTCATGGGAATTAATCAGCCACCTCTTTCAACACTAAAATTTATACTGACCCACACAAACCAAAAAGACCAATGAGAGAAGCAAGACAAGCTATCCTGAAAACCAAAGATCACTGTAGAAAGGGTGGTGCTAAGAAAGGCCTCCGTGGAAACACACAAAATGACAAACCGCTGAGGAATAAGCAAAGGGGACACAGGCAAATGGGGAGAAAAGGCTGCCCTAGACCTTGGAACTCGACATGTCCTTATGAATGAAGGGCTTTCCATGGGGATAAAGTCACTGCCCCACCTTGGGCTCGGCTGCTGGCAAGGTAAGCTGTTTTGTTTGGCCCAAAGAGCTCCTGCCAAGTGGAACTCTATGAGTAGATGGAAGACCATGTACCCTCTAATGGCAAGGACAGGCTGACCCAGACAATGGCAGCCATAACTTCAAAGACTGAACACTGACCTTCAAGGGAATGTGACCCAAAAATGTCTCCTTCCATCTGGTATACAGAAGTTAAAGTTTTCCTAACACACACACACACACACACACACACACACACACACACACACACGCACATATTCTTTCATAACTGAAGTCTCTGTTGTAACTTACCAACCCTTCACTAGAAGTGTCTCCAGCATGGTTTGGCTTTCTCTGTGGGTGGTTGTCTGCTTGGTCATCACATCTCAGACCTGCTCCTTCCTTGTGGTGTCTGCAATGACTGCTGGGAGATCAGAAGCAGGCAGGGCTGTTCCCCATCTGGTATTTGCCTAGACAGTTCAGAATCCATATTTCTGTCTGGTGTCTAGAGAAACTTTGCCAGAGCTAGGTATGGGACTTGAATGTCTATTTTGGCTGCTGATACCTTACTGGAGTTTCCTGACTATCTGGGTGAGCAAATTGGACAGTGGTGTAATGTAGGTAGACATTGGAAAAAAGCTTTATTAATGTCTCTTAAGCTATAGAATCTGGAAGAGTAATCTCTTTCTCCTCCCCACGAGCTGAATAAAGCTTTTCTGACAAACTCCTTGGTTAGTGATGTAGATTCTGTACAAATTAGTATATGTGTATATATATATATATGTACGTGTGTATGTGTATGTGTGTGAATGTATATTTGTATATATGTATATATATATATATCTATGTGTGTGTGTGTATACACACACACACACACAGACAGGGGGGGGAGAGAGAGAGAGAGAGAGAGAGAGAGAGAGAGAGCGTCATACTTTCTCCTTCATTAGAATATGACCACCATGAGGGTAGAGACTGGGTTTTTGCATTTCTTTATCCTCAGCACTTAAAACACAGTGTCTGGCATATAAAGAAGTGCTTAATAAATTCATGTTGTCTGACCAACTTCTTAATTTTGTAGATGAGGAAACTGAGATAAGAGAGGTCAAATTGCTTCCCTAAGGTGACACTGGTAGAGATTGTCTGAGGTAGAATTTGAACGTAGTTCTTCCTGATTCCAAGTTTGTGGCATTAGTTGATACAGTGAACATACTAAGTGGACACATACAGATGAAACAAGTGAAAATATTCATTGCCCTACAAATATATCTATGTGTGTGTATACATACATATATGACAACAGACTCTTTGGCAGAAAGCACATTTTTAAGTTTAATTGGCATTATAACATTTTCTCCATCATTTTCTTAAATCTAGATAATTAACAAAACAATAAACCAAATCCTGATTTGTAGCATTTGCTGATTTCCTAGATGTAAAGGCTAATTAATATTGAACTCTCCTGAACTGGTAAGAGCAGGCTCCAGCACACCCCTGCTTTTACCCCTACCTTGAGCCCTGCAGAAACTCTCTCTGCGATAGTCCCATGTTTATTAAACATATTTATACTGAATTCGTTCATATATGAATTTACTCCCCAGTTTTGAACCCTGTAGTGGTTCTTTTCCTTGAGGAAATGCGCTTGTGCATGGATTTTAGATGCGAACTCTACTTTTCTCCAGTAATTTTAAAATTTTTCTGGTGATTCACTGAAAACTCAGTACTGTGAGAGGGGCAGATGCAACCCAATTGGCTGTGTTTCCCTAAGCATTTCCAATGCCCATATCCCTCAGGCTTGGGAAATCAGACGTTAGTGGGTTACATTCAACAGTTACAAGAAGAGGTAACTTATTTCCCAATGTTTCAGAATTTCACAAGCCAACAAGCAGCTGATGCAACCAAAGTTACAAACCCACAGCCCCCACTTGGACAGACCAGAGAGAGAGGAACAAGGCTCTGCCTAGGTCTTCTCAGAGCTTGGGGCCAAATGGAGTTTCTTTTAGTAGCCATTTGACCAGAGTTCCGTTGATTTGTTGTTTTCTGTTCCAGTTGTGGATTTTCCCTCTGGCTTATAATTCAAGAACCACAAACATTTAACATTCCAAAGGGGTGTTTATTTACTATATTTGACTTGTTAGCTTTTGGGCACATTTACAATGGTAATAATGGAAAATGTCTCTAGTCTTACATCATTCAACTTTATAAACAACCTAAAAACTTGTTAGGAACTCCTCCCTAAATAATAATCTCTCTCTCTCTCTTTCTCTCTCTCTCTCTCTCTCTCTCTCTCTCTCTCTCTCTGTCTCTCTCCCCCTCCCTCCTTCCCTCCCTCCCTCCCTCCCCCTTTCTCTGTCTCTCTGTCTGTCTCCATCTGTCTCTCTGTCTCTCTCTGTCTCTGTCTGTCTCTGTGTCTCTCTGTCTCCCTCTCTCCGTGTCTCTCTGTCTTGTCTCTTTCTCTCTCTCTCAGTCTTTTCCTCTCTCTCTCTCAGTCTTTTCCCCTCTCTCTCCTCTCTCCCCTCTCTCTCTTTCTCTCTCTCTTTCCCTTATCTCTCCTCTCTCTTCCCCTCTTTCTCCCTCTTCTTGCCTCCCCCTACTTTCCCTATGTGTTTTCTTCCCCATTAGAAGTACACTTGAGAGCTTGGCCTGTCTTACTTTTCCAGTTGTATCCCCAGTGCTTTGCATATGCTAAGCGCTTAAGAAATGCTTGGGTCACTCACTCATTCATTCATTTATACTCTCCCTCACACACAAACATACCACCCTCGGATTTCAGACAATTCTCCGTCTTTTGCATTGAAGATAAAATATAAAGTCTTCAGCCTGACATCTAAAGACCCTCACAATCTAATTTCATACTATTTCCCTTCACGCCATTCCCTTTCCCATCACATTGACCTGATAGCAGTTTTCCATACATGATATTCCATCTGTCACCTCCATTCCTTTGCACGGGTGCCCGCACTGCCCTATCTGGCATGCCTCTCTCCCTCTGTCTCAAGGCAGAGCTGCCTTCCTTCAAAGCCCCGGCCTTTGCAGATGCCCAATGCTATTAGTGCTCCTTTCCTCTTGAAATCACTTTGTATTACTGTAAAACAATCAATCAACAAGCTTTTACTAAGTGCTCTCTGTGTCAAGCACTGTAGTCCTTGGGCATACAAATATAAAGAATGAAACAACTCCTGCTGGCAAACTTACATTCAAATGAAGAAGACAACCAGTATATTATACACACACATGTGTGCATATGTATATATACATACACATGGGTATATTGTATATATGCATATGTGTGTAATTGTAGGTGTTATATATACATATAACATACATACATATACATGGATGTATATATGAATATATGTACATACATACACACATATATACATATATGTGAGACAGCTAAAAGGCTCAGTGGAGAGAGTCAGGGAGACCTGAGTTCAAATTCAGCCTCAGACACCTACTAGCTTGTGACTTCTGTTTACCTAATCTGCTGGAGAAGGAAATGGCAAACCACTTTAGGATCTTTGCCAAGAAAAACTCTTACAGGGTCACAGAGTCAGACATGATTGAATGGCTAAAAAACAACAACAAATATGTAGATATATAGCTATATATATGTATGTATATCTACACATATGCACACATATAGTATATATATATACATGCATACTTATTTGTATGTATAGAATAAGTGTAAATACACATACATTTGAAATAGTTAAATTCAAGGTGGTTTGGAAGGGAGGGCATTAGGAGTTGGAGAAATTGGGAAAGACTTCATGTAGAAGGTGGAGCTTTGTCATGAAGGAAGAGAGGGATTCTCTGACATAGGGGTCAACAGGGACTGCATTGCAGGCATGGGGGCCATCAGTGTCAAAGCAGGGAGATGGGATAAGGGTTGCATGTGGCCAACAGAGAGAAGTCCATTTTGCCTGGATCATGGAGCATCTATTGTGGTTGGAAAATAGTTTGGGAACAGGTTGAAAGAACTTTAAAAGTTAGAGGGAGTTTCTATTTTTCTTAGAAGCAATAGAAAACTAGAGGAGCAGATTGAGCAAGTGGCTATTCTGGTCAGACTGGCAGTAGTATATAGAATGGAAATCTGTGTTACATCCCTCCAAGGAAATGTAAGCTCCTTGTCTTCATATGCCCAATGTCTAGCACAGTGCTTTCAACATAGTAGGTGCTTAATAAATGCTTGTTGAATGAAGTTGTACTGAATTCTAAATGTAAATGCAATGCCTTCAACTATTGGTCCCTGGGAAAATCTAATCATAGACAATCCAGAGTAGGTCCGGAGTAATCTACAATCAGGAATGAAGTAATCCCCAAGAATGTAGCTTTAACCATTGCTACACCATTCATTATTAGTAGCTATAGCAGACTGGGTTATTTCTGTACCTGGGACAGCTAGCGGTGGGGAGATAGGTATATGGGTAATTGAGAGTGATGCCAGTTGGAGAATACGTTTATTCTCACACATAAGAGCAAGGATGGAGATTGTTGAGGGAACAGGTGGACTCACTGTGACGACTGAAATTATACTTCCAGTAACTAGATGAATCCATGCCTTGATGATGCCATGCCATCCCACTTATACATGAGAAAATATTTTAAAATAAAATGTGCAATAGTACTCGTAAAGTGCTTAGCACGGTGTCTGTTACACGGTAGGCACTTAATGAATGCTTGTTTCTCTGCTTTCCCCCTTTCAGCCTTGTGTGTGGTTGTGATTTGTCCTTCATTCCTCGAAGAGGACCATGACATCAGGAAGGTGACAACATGATTTGCAAGTGAATTAGATTTAAGTGAGATAGGGCTGTGCAAAGTCACCAGCCATCTGGGTACAGTGGCCAGATATACCGTATTTCCTCGTGTATAAGATACACCCTTTTCCGAAAAATTTGGGGTCTAAAAACTGAATGCGCCTTACACAGTGGTTGTAGATTTTTTTTACTTGCATTTCCCATTTTTTTGCACTTGTTGTCTTTGCGCTCATTGTTTTGCATTTGCTACCAGTATATTAGGTTAAGTTTTTGCCATGTTCTGCCCAGAAATGGCTCAGAAAAGATTTTTGTAGAGTGCTGAATTCAAGTTAAAAGTGATCTAGTTTGTAAAAGTGAATGGAAATTGTGCTGCTGAATGTAAGTTTGCTCCTCCTTCAACTGAGAAAACAATCCGATATTGGCTACGGGAAGAAGAAACCCTACTGAAAATGCCATGGCAGAAGAAGGCCATGAGAGGCAAGTCAGCAAAATGGCCTGATATAGAGAGGGAATTGAAGATATGGATTGAAGAGCAAAGGGCAATTGGAATTCTTGTGTCCACAAAGATGGTTCAGCATGAGGCAAGAAGAATTGCTGATGAAAAAGAAGTAATTGATTTCAAAGGGGGATATAATTGGTGCTTCAGGTTCATGAAATGGAATGGACTAAGTATGCATATACGCACCAGACTTGCCCAAAAGATGCCTGAAAGCTATAAGCAGAAGGTCCTTGAATTTCATTGTATTACTGTATGAATTTTATGATGAATAAAACTTGAGTTCAATAACTTTATGTAATACATTTTTTTTTTCAAATTTCGGGCTCCAAAATTAAGGTGCATCTTACACATGGGGAAATACGGTAGATCAAGACACCTGGAGATGACTGGGGATGCAGTGGGAGACCTTGGCCTTTTTAAGCTAAGGTCTTTGCAAATTCTCACTCTGACTGAGGCAACGCCCATTCAGTGATTAGGTCTGTTTAAGAAGTGAGCCAAGGCATGGCTCCTTAAAGAAAAAAAAAAAAATCAAACTGGGAGGGGGAGACCCTCAGGGTTTCTGGCCAAAAGAGAAACAATTACTACATGAATGCTTGTTCTCTGCCTCCCCCCTTTCAGCCACATTGGGAGTAGAAACAGGAAACCCTATAATTCTGTTCGAGGGTTAACTACTGTGTAGGCCAGTTCTAGCTGCTATAGGCGTTTCTTTTTGTGCATGAACACATTTAAATTGCTTTTATGTAGAATGTGATGCTGGAATATCAAAGTGCTGTGCGCAGGATACTGCACAAATAACCAGCTAAAAAGCAAAAGAACTAGTCATGTTTGACTGAACCATGTGTTTTCTTAATAACCACGAAAAAACAACTGTTCTAACTTAACCTTGTCTAAATTGAATGAAATTTTCACTCAACTTGGTTGATTTTAGGCCTATTAAGTCTGGTGATTCATCTGAATTAAATTTCCCTTATCTGGGTGCCTGTGTGTTTCCCCACTTTGGAATTGATGGACAGGTAACCGAGGCATAGCTAAGTCAGACCTTTGCACCTTCTGGAAGGTGATTTTTGGCCCCTAAAGGATGTGCTGACAGTCCAGAGATGTGGGACCAAGACTTGCAAATAAATCGATCAGTTCCAGCCAAATTGACCTATTTGATATTAATTTAATCTCCCATTCCTTTTCCTTTACGTTGAAATCTTCCATGCCTGGAATGCTTGCCTTCTGAGCACCTCATAGAATCATATTCATATGTTCAGTTATTTTTCAGTCATGTTCAACTTCTCATGACCCATTTGGTGTTTTCTTGGCAAAGATCCCAGAGTGGTTTGCCATTTCTTTCTCCAGCTCGTTTGACAGATGAGGAAACTGAGGCAAGCAGGGTTAAGTGACTTGCCTAGACTCACACAGCACAGAGTCACACAAGTGTTTGAGGCTGGAGTAGAACTCATGAAGATCAGTCTTTCTGGTTCCAAGCCCAGTGCTCCATCATATGTGTGTGTGTGTATGTATACATACATACATACACTCATATGTATGTGTATATATTATCTATATAGGCACATGTATGTGTATGTATATGTGTATGTGTATGTGTGTATATGTATATGTATAGCTCTGTGCCACCTAGTTGCCCCTACATAGAATCATATATTCATAAAATCCCTAGCTTTACTTCCTGTGTGATGCCTCGAGTTGCTAATACCCTCTCCACCCCCTGTAAATTATTATGTATATAATATTTTATATATAAAATATTTGTACTTAAAATTGTGGCTACAAAATACTAGTGCATTTTGTTTATAAATTACTCTGCGTATAATCTCTATTTACTTATGGGTGTACATACTGTTTCCCCTAATTTGAATGTGAGCTCCTAGGTGCAAGCAACTAGCTCAACGCCTGGTATGCATTAAGCACTTAATGAATGAATAAATGAATGAACGAATGGATAGATGAATGGATAGATGGATGGATGGATGGATGGATGGATGGATAGATGGATGGAGTTAAGTATTCATTCAGTTTTTTCACTCATCTGGTTGTTTACTGCTCTGAACATCACTACCTTTAGCAAGGTGAAGTCTAACCAACTAATGGTAACTACCCTGTGACCAAAATAGTGTGGTCAGTATTGTTGCAGAGCTGTGATTGTGGAACTTGTTATTATTTATGACGTTCTTCCGGACCCGTGATTTCATCAATACAGGGAGCGCACAGTTTGGAAACTGCTTCCACCGTGACTGATCTGAATTCATATGTGACTTAGCATCTCAGAGAGTTGCCGGTGCTAAGACATTAAGTGACTTGTCTGTAGTTTCACAGCCATTATGTGCCAGAGGCAGAAATGGAACCCAGTTCTTTCTGATTCCAAAGCCAAGACTCTTGCCATGAGACCACATTCTACCATGATTGTCAGGCCCCACAATAGCTAAGGAAAAAGTTGCACCAGCAGCAGGCAACTAGCATAGCTACTATTTGCACCATTGTAAGAATATTGTCAGAGGCAGGTAGGTGGTGCAATGGATAGAGTGCCAGGAAGATCCATCTTTGGGAGTTCAGATCCAGCTTCAGACACTCACCCTGGGCAAGTCACCTAACCTTGTTTGCCTTAGTTTACTCATCTGTAAGATGAGCTGGAGAAGGAAATAGCAGTATCTTTGCCAAGAAAACCCCAAATGGGGTCATGGAGACTTAGATATGACTGAAAAATGACCAAATAACAAAGAATATAATCAATCTACTATCAACACGTACCTTCTGTATGTTAGGTGTCGTGCTGAGTACTGGGGATACAAGAACAAAGAAGGAAACAACCCCTACTTATAAGGGGCTTGCATTCTAATGGGGGGTGGGAAAACTACAGGTACACACACACACACACACACACACACACACACACACACGCGCAAATAAAGTGAATAAACACAAAGTAGTTAAACAGTTTGAGAGGTATGTCACTGGCCCTGGGAGGTAAGGAAAGGCTTCATGGAGGAAGTGATGCTTGAGCTGAATTTTATTTTTTATTTTATTTTTTAAATTTATTTAACATATTTAGTTTTCAGCATTGATTTTCACAAGAGCTTGGATTACAAATTTTCTCCCCATTTCTACCCTCCCCCCACTCCAAGATGGTGTATATTCTGGTTGCCCTGTTCCCCAGTCAGCGCTCCCCTCTGTCAGCCCACTCCCCTCCCATCCCCTTTTCCCTTCCTTTCTTGTAGGGCAAGATAAATTTTTACACCCCATTGCCTGTGTATCTTATTTTCTTGTTGCATGCAAAAACATTTTTGTTTGTTTTTGAACATCTGTTTTTAAAACTTTGAGTTCCAAATTCTCTCCCCTCTTCCCTTCCCACCCACCCTCCCTAAGAAGTCAAGCAATTCAACATAGGCCACATGTGTGTCATTATGTATAACCCTTCCACAATACTCATGTTGTGAAAGACTAACTATATTTTGCTCCTTCCCAACCCATCCCCCTTTATTGAATTTTCTCCCTTGACCCTGTCCCTTTTTGAAAGTGTTTGTTTTTGACTACCTCCACCCCCATCGGCCCTCCCCTTCATCATCCCCCCCATTTTTTTTGTCTTCTTCCCTCTTCTTTCCTGTGGGGTAAGATTCCCAATTGGGTATGTATGGTATTCCCTCCTTAGGCCAAATCTGATGAGAGCAATGTTCACTCATTCCCCCCTCATCCGCCCTCTCCCCTCCTCCCACAAAACTGCTTCCTCTTGCCACCTTTATGGGAGATAATCCATCCCATTCTATCTCTCCTTATCTCCCTCTCTCAGTATGTTACTCTCTCATCCCTTAATTTGATTTTATTTCTTTTAGATATCTTCCCTTCATCTTCAACTCACCCTGTGTCCGCTCTCTCCCTCCCTCTCCGTCTCTCTCTCTGTATATATATATACATACATACATATATGTATATATATATACATACACACATAGATATATACATACATACACATTCACCCATATATATACATAAACATATATGTATGCATATTCCCTTCAGCTACCTTAATACTGAGGTCTCATGAATCATACACATCATCTTTCCATGTAGGAATGTCAACAAAACAGTTCACCTTTAGTAAGTCCCTTGCAATTTCTTTTTCTTGTTCTTTTTCTTGATTACCTTTTCATGCTTCTCTTGATTCTTGTGTTTGAAAGTCAAATTTTCTATTCAGTTCTGGTCTTTTCACTGAGAAAGCTTGAAAGTCCTCTATTTTATTGAAAATCCATATTTTGCCTTGGAGCATGATACTCAGTTTTGCTGGGTAGGTGATTCTAGGTTTTAATCCTAGCTCCATTGACCTCCAGAATATCGTATTCCAAGCCCTTCGATCTCTTAATGTAGAGGCTGCCAGATCTTGGGTTATTCTGATTGGGTTTCCACAATACTCAAATTGTTTCTTTCTGGCTGCTTTCAGTGTTTTCTCCTTGATCTGGGAGCTCTGGAATTTGGCGACAATATTCCTAGGAGATTTCTTTTTGGGATCTATTTGAGGAGGCGATCGATGGATTCTTTCAATTTCTATTTTGCCCTGTGGCTCTAGACTATGAGGGCAATTCTCCTTGATTATTTCTTGAAAGATGATATGTAGGCTCTTTTTTTGATCATGGCTTTCAGGTAGTCCAATAATTTTTAAATTATCTCTCCTGGATCTATTTTCCAGGTCAGTGGTTTTTCCAATGAGATATTTCACATTATCTTCCATTTTTTCATTCCTTTGGTTCAGTTTTATAATATCTTGATTTCTCATAAAATCACTAGCTTCCACTTGCTCCAATCTAATTTTTAAAGTAATATTTTCTTCAGTGGTCTTTTGGACCTCCTTTTCCATTTGGCTAATTCTATCTTTCAAGGTATTCTTCTCCTCATTGGCTTTTTGGAGCTCTTTTGCCATTTGAGTTAGTCTGTTTTTTAAGGTGTTGTTTTCTTCAGTGTATTTTTCGGTATTTTTTGGTTCTCCTTTAGCAAGTCATTGACTTGTTTTTCATGGTTTTCTCACATCCTTCTCATTTCTCTTCCCAATTTTTCCTCTACTTCTCTAACTTGCTTTTCCAAATCCTTTTTGAGCTCTTCCATGGCCTGGGACCAGTTCATGTTTTTCTTGGAGGCTGTTGGTGTAGGCTCTTGCACTTTATTGACTTCTTTAGGCTCTATGTTTTGGTCTTCTTTGTCAGCAAAGAAAGAATGCAAAGTCTGAGACTGAATCTCGGTGTGTTTTTGCTGCCTGGCCATATTCCCAGCCAACTAACTTGACCTTTGAGTTTTTCAGTGGGGTATGACTGTTTGTAGACTAGAGAGTTCTATGTTCCATGTTTGGGGGGGAGGTGCCAGCTCTGCCACACCAGCACTGCTCCTTCCCCAACCCCCAACCTGGACTGGGCTTAGATCTTCAGCAGTCTGTGCACTCCTGCTCTGATCCGCCACTTAATTCCTCCCATCAGGTGGGCCTGGAGCCGGAAGTAACAACAGCTGTAGCTGCCCCACCTCCGCTGCCCCCGGGGCTGGAAGCCAAACCGCGAACTCCTTCTACTCCTGCAGCTTTTCCCACTAACCTTCTCTGCAGTCTTTGGTGTTTGTGGGTTAAGGAGTCTGGTAACTGCCGCAGCCCACTGATTCAGGGTGCTAGGGCCCCCTCCGCCCGGCTTCTGGTCTGGATGGTCCACGCCGTTCAGGCTGGGTTCTGCTCCACTCCATTCCCAGCTCCCAGCTCCCAGCTCCGTGTGGGATAGACCTCACCCAGAGACCATCCAGGCTCTCCTGGGCTGCAGCCCTGCTTCTCTCTGCTGTTTTGTGGGTTCTGCCATTCTAGAATTGGTTCAGAGCCATTTTTTATAGGTTTTTGGAGGGACTCGGTATGGAGCTCACACTAGTTCCTGCTTACCAGCCGCCATCTTTTGAGCTGAATTTTAAAGGAAGAGAGGTACTCTGAGGCAGAGCTGAGGCAGGAGGAATTGCCCAAGCCAAGGAGCAGAGGGACGAATGTCTTCCAGTAAGTCCTTCCGTTCTAGGTTCTTGTAGGTCCTATGGAGCAATTCCTCAGTCCCTAGAACTCTATACCACATCAAAATTTTTGATACGACTCCTGCATTTCTTGAGGTGCTCATCATGCTTCTTTTTGAAATCCAGGAAGATCTTTGCATCTAGCCCAATTTCAAAACAATCATTCATGGCCCAGGGGCTGCGTGTGACGGAGATGTCTGAGGAGGAAAGGTAATGATGGTTGCCAATGGCTTCTTAAACCGTCCATAACCCCGTTGCCTTTGGGGGAATGCGACTATTTGTGCAGTGAAGAAGAGCCCTGACTGAGCCGCTAGGGCTTCATTGCCTCCATTTACCCCAGGACTGTTTCTTGTGTGGGGATGGTGTTTCCCCCAGGGCAATGAACCATGGAAAAGCATGAGGACACGTGGGAATGGTGTGTAGAGTCTGTGTTCTTCTTCTCCTCAGTTCCCCAGGGCACATATATGTGGGTCATGTTGTTGCTGGGTGTACTGCCTGCTGTGGTGGTGCTTGGTACCTTCCCTTTCGCTAGAGGACCAGCTTTCCAGGGTGATCATGTCAGTAGAGATAATATGACCTTTCAGACATGGTCCAGGCTGACCTTCTGATATGGTCGTTTTACTAAAGCTCTGTTCCTTTACCTTAATTACACATTGGGGAGCTAAAAGGAGGTATTATTAGCCATTGACACCACCCTCTCACCTCTACCCATCCCCATAGAGAAAGGAGGGATACCAGAGTAGGATACAATGCAGGGGGCAATGCTCTGAAAGCAGCTAGACCTCTAAGCATGGCTACTGTTGACACAAAAAAGATTCTTCTTGTTATTGCTTTTCAGTCATATTCAATGCTTTGTGGCACCTTTGGGGGTCTTCTTGGCAAGATGTTGGAGTGGTTTACCACTTCCTTCTCCAGCTCATTTTGCAGATGAGAAAACTGAGGTGAACAAGGTTAAGTGACTTGCCCAGAGTCACACAGCTAGGAAGTGTCTGAGGCCATATTTGAACTCAGGAAGATGAGTCTTCCTGACTCTGGGCCTGGCACTCTATCTACTGAGCCATCTAGCTGCTCCTAAAATGACCTCAAAGAGGGGCTGAAAAGGCCACAAAGTACTTGGCTTTCTACCAGGGAACACTTGTGCATAAGGAAGTTTTATATCAATGACTTAGAGCCATAGGACCGGAGTTTGAATTGTGCCTCTATTTGCTACCCCTGTTACCTTAGGCAAGTCACTAGATCTTCTTGGGTCTCAGTTTCCTCATCCGTCAATCAGTCACTTAGTTTTTTAAAATTTATTTTATTTTTAATTTATGAAGTAATATTTATTGTTTACAATGTGCTAGAAACTGTACTAAATGCTGAGAATACAAATGTAAGCAAAAAGAAAGACAGTCTCTGCCCCACAGGAAATTACATTCTAATGGGAAAGTTAACTCGTGAAAGGAAACTGAAAAGGGAGGAAAGGGGAAGAAGGTGTTTAGTGTGGAGACAGAAAAAAGTCCAGAAGAGTGCAGCACTATGGGAAATGAATTGATGGCTGGCCCGGGTGCCCTCCTTAAGTGGAGGTTTTGGAAGGAGCTCTCCACCCACCAGTATGCAGAGAGATGGGACCCAGAGGCAGAGGACAATTTGAGGAAGGTGTCTATGAGTTCAGGGCTGACATGATCTTTCAGGATGAAGAGCTTTCTGTGTTGGAGAAACTCGGAGTGTAGCTTGGTGGAAAATGAAGAGATAACTAGCCCAGTGCCTTCTTAAATAGAGATTCTGTCTATAAAAAATGATGAGGCAGCATTAGATGGCCTCTGAGGTCCCTGCCAGCTATAAATCATAGGATCATAGGGTAGTAACACTCTGGTCTAACTCTCCCAAAACGGTATTGGCTATAGCTCCCCTTCAGGGACCTAGGGTACCCGGAAGGGATCAAATGTCTTTCTCTAATCCTATCAGCCTCAATCCAGGTGTGTTTCCTACCCCACCCCCACCCCAAGTGCCTATAATTTGTTCCCCATTTCCATTTAACCAACCAATATCACTTAGTTTTTTTAAATTTATTTTATTTTTAATTTATGAAATAAGCATTTCCGTAACATAGTATAATAATAATAAAGAGATGATTGCCTCAAAGCAATATTCATTGCAAAGATCAACAGGAACAGAAGTATAAATATTAACACCTGGGGATTCATTCTACTTATATCACCTTGGTCTCTGGGAAGAGTGGGCTCACACTTAAAGCAGTTGCTGCATAATATTGGTCCCACCAAGTTCACTTCCTAATGTGGCAAAGCCACTGGATAAGTTTATGTCTGAGTTATGGTTGGGCTAGGTCAGACAAGTCACTTGGTACTTCACTTTTCACAGTTGGGCTTTTGACAAATCCCATTATGGACTCCCAACTCTTTCAGACTCCTGGTGGGTTGCTCTCAGGACTTCACAAAGCTCACAAGGCTACAGTCATCTCCAAATAATAGGTGCAACAGAGACAGAAAAAAAATAACAGTAACATGCACTTTTAGCTTTGCACTAGCTCCAAGTGAGAGAGGGCCTGAGACCTCACCAAATCTGGGAGCCCAGAGCAGCTCATCCTCCTCGAAGGCAAGCCAGTCCAGAAAGAACCAGAGTAGGAGAATCCCTTTTTTTGGTTAGTGCTTTTTGAATGAACCCCACTTCTAGCTCTATAACCCATTTTTGATTGGTTCATTTTCACCACCTGTTTAGCAGACCAGATCCTGGAACAAAATGTTTCCCCAGGATCATGCTCATCAGTCTCTGTGATAATAGGATAACAAATTAGAGATAAAAGGTACCTTTGATCTCTGGATCCTATGATCCTATGACTTTCTTGGGAGACAGTTGTCATTGTGACTTCATACAAGTCACAGAAAGCCAAACATTATTTTTAGATGTTGGTGGTTTCAGCTATTTAAGGAACAGAGACCATACAGAATGATATTAATCAGTACCCAGGCCTTAAATTGGCTGAAAGCTAAGTGACGTGCTTATATGATGGAGAAAGAAGTGCTTGGTCTTGGACAAATAGAAAATGATTTGGAGAGAGACACTTTATGGTAATAACAGACTCATTGGTTTTATAGCTTGCTATTACAAGACTAAATTACTTGGGGGCCAAGTTTGAAGACTCTCCGACTTGGTCTTTATCTTCAATTACTGTCAGATGAGTTTTCATCAAACTCTAGGTGCCATATTTTAAGTTGTCCAATAAAGAGAGACCAGACTACAGGAATAAACCAGTGAATTTCCCAAGTACCATTGGAAGTAAAATGTGGCCATCTAAAGGGCTAGAGTGGCTGCTGAGAATTGAGAGGAAAGCCCCACTGTCCTGAGGGGCCTTCCCAGCATCATCACCATCAGCATGTTTATATCCCACCAAGGATCCTTGAAAACACAAATCAATAGCCTGAGCCTCATTCAAACTCATCATCTCAGAGGAGTTAATTGCAGAACACTTCACCTTGTTGCAATCACAGGTGGCACAAATGGTAAAATGCATTTCAAAGATGACAGGGCTAAATGTGGATCCTGTACCAGAAAAACCATCACTTACTGTTTTGACATTGAAAACTAGTTTGCCTGTGCAGTCTAAAGATAAGGTAAGTTTTATATGTTGAGAAAATAAGGGTTTTTAAAGTTTTACAAGTTATTTAAAATCAAAACTGCCAAATCTCAACTTCAAAGAATTATAGAGTTAGTAGTGCCTTTGATATCACCCAGCTCAGATAATAATGTATATGACCATAGACTCAGAATTGAAAGAGACCTCAGTGACCATCTATTCTAACCCAGAACTACAAAGGAAGACCTTCAATAGCATCCCCCAACAAGTGGTTGGGCAGCCTCTACTTGAAGATTGCCAATGAAAGGGCCCATTCTATTTTTGGGCAACTCTAAATTTTACTAAATTTTCCCTTATGTAGAACTGAAAATTACCTCTGTAATTTCTGTCACTTACTTCTAGTTCTACTCTCCAGCGCCATCCTTTTCCACATGACAATCCTTCAAATACCTGAAGATGGGCTGTTACATCCCTTCTAAGAATTCTCTTCTCCAGGCTAAATATCTCCAATTCCTTCAAGTGTTCTTCCTATGGCATGGTTTGGGACCCCTCACAAACCTTATTGAGCTCCTCTGGTCATGCTCCAGTTTGATAGTGTCCTTTCTAAAATGCAGTGGACTGAATCAGGCTATGCAAAATACATTTATTAAGCACTTACTATGCTTCAGGTACTTGGTTAAGTACTGGGGATATAAAGAAAAGCAAAAACAGTACTTGCCTTCAAGGAGCTTAAATTCTATGGTGGAAGACAATCTAGAAAAGGGAGCTGAGAAGGGCTTGGGGGAAAGATAGTAGATACCTATGTGGGCCAAGTTCGGAGAGTTAGGAACTCACTGATAGGTGAAGGGGGCTGGCCTGACAGAGGGAGGGAGTGGAAAAGCCCATAGAACAGAACACATTCCCCAACACTAACATTTTAAATCAGAAACAGTCTTATTTAAACTTTCTACTTCTCCCAATGGCTAGAGGAACACAACTGGTCCTGAATAAATGCTTGGCACAGTATTCTTCATATGGCTGGTGCTAAATAAATACTTAATAAATGTCAAATGCTGAAAATAACACTTCAGATGTAGCCTGGCAAGGGTGGAGCTTAGGGAGAAAATCATCTGTCATCTCTTGCCCCCTAAGTGTGGTTGTCCCCCATGGCTCTGTCCTGGGCCTTTTCCTCTCTGTACTCTCTCTCCTTTGGTGATCTGATCCACTCCCCCCAAATCATACTCAAGTGAATAACTCCTATAGTGATACAACCAGCCTCTAACTCTTCTCAGAACGCCAGCCTGGCATCTCCAAATGCTTGTTCGACATTCCTACTTAGAAGTCTTACTAGCTCTTAAAACTGAGTTTGCCTTGCCCCTCAGAACCGGTAAAGGGCAGTACCATATTCCCCATTCATTAACTAGGTTCAAAACCTTGGTGCCATTTTTCATTCTTCCTTCTCCCTTACTTTCCATAGACTATCAGTGCCAAACTTTGTTGATTCTTCCTTTACAACATATTTCTCATTGATCTCTGTTCTCTAACTTCATATGGCTACCACCCTAATCCAGCCTCTCATCTCCCTCCTGGACTATAATAATCACCTGATTCCTCCAGCCTCTCCCATTTGCAATCTATTTTTTCACACAGCTGCCAAAATGCACATTAGGTAAAGAATTGCACTTGGTATAATGAAGACCATGGTTCAAATCCTGACCTCAGTTACTTAGTAGCCATATGACCCTGGGCAAGTCACTTGACCTCTTTCAGCCTCAGTGTCCTCATCTGTAAAATGGAGATAATAATAAAACCTAATTCAAAGAGTTGTTATTAGGATGAAATTAGATAATATATGTAAAGTGCTTTGCAACTTTCAAAGCACTACATAAGTAATAGTTATTATTCCTAAGCCACAGATCTGATTATGCCACTCCCAGGTGAGCAACCTTTAGTGGTTCTGTATTGCCTTTGGGGGTGTGTGTAGGGGAGACCAAAACTTCTTAATTTCTCATTTAAGGCCTTAATCAAAATGTTTTCTCAGCTGCTTTTCCAGTCTTACTTCACAATATTCCCTTTCACATACTCTACCTATGTATACACCAAATTGGATCACCAGATGGTCTCTGAATTTGATTGGCCATCTCCTTCCTCTATGCATTCACATATCTGGAATACACTCCTTTGTTATTTTGACTTCTCAGAATCTTTGCCTTTAGTCAAGAATCTTACACAGTAAAATCCTAGTGATTCACAGTAATCATAACTGTGAATGTGAATGGGATAAACTCTCCCGTAAAATGGAAGCGGATAGCAAAGTGGATTAAAAACCAGGATCCTACAATATATTGTTTACAAGAAACACATTTGAAGCAGAGAGACATACATAGAGTAAAATCAAAAGGCTGGAGGAGAATCTATTATGTTTTAGCTGAAATTAAAAAAAAACAGGGGTAGCAATGCTGATCTCAGATAAAGCAAAAACAAAAATATATCTCATTAAAAGAGATAAGGAAACTACATCTTGCTAAAAGTTACCATAGACAATGAAGTAATATCAATATTAAACATATATGCACTAAGTGATATAGCATCCAAATTCTTAGAGAAGAATTATAGGAGTTATAGGAAGAAATAGAGAGCAAAACTATATGAGTAGAGGACTTCAATATCCCCTTCTCAGAACTAGATAAATCTAACAAAAAAAATAAACAAGAAAGAAGCTAAGGAGGTGAATACAATTTTAGAAAAGTTTGATATCATTGACTTCTGGAGAAAACTGAATGGGGATAGAAAGGAATATATCTTTTTCTCAGTGGTACATGACACCTACACAAAAATTGACCATGTATTAGGGCATAAAAACCTCCCAATCAACTGCAGAAGTATTAAATGCATCCTGTTCAGATCATGATGCAATAAAATTACATGTAATAAAGGGCCATAGAAATATGGATTAAAAATTAATTGGAAACTAAATAATCTCATCCTGAAGAATGAATGAGTCAAAGAACAAATCATTGAAACAGTCAATAATGTCATCAAAGAGAATGACAATAATGAGACAACATATCAAAATTTATGAGATGCAGCCAAAGCAGTACTTAGGGGAAACTTTATATCTCTAAATGCTTACATGAATAAATTAGAGAAAGAGCAGATCAACGAATTGAGCATGCAACTAAAAAAGCTAGAAAAATCCTCAATTAAACACCAGACTAGGAATTCTGAAAATCAAAGGAGAGATTAATGAAACTGAAATTAGGAAAAACTATTGAAGTAATGAATAAAACTAAGAGCTGGTTTATGAAAAAAAAAACAACAAAATAGATAAACCTTTGGTTAATTTGATTTAAAAAAAATAGAGGAAAACCAAATGACCAATATCAAAAATGAAAAGGGCAAATCTACCACCAATGAAGAAGAAATCAAAACAATAATTAGAAGCTATTTTACCCAATTGTATGTTCAATAAATCTGACAATCTAAGTGAAATAGATGATTACCCAGATTAACAGAAGAGGAAATGAAATACTTAACCCCATTTTAGAAAAAGAAATTGAACAAACCATCAATGAACTCCCCCCCCAAAATCTCTAGGGCTAGATGGATTTACAAGTGAATTCCACCAAACATTTAAAGAACAATTAATTCCAATACTATATAAACTACTTAGAAAAATAGACAAAATAGTCCAGCAAATTCCTTTTATGACACAAATAAGATGCTAATACCCATACCAGGAAGAGCTAAAACAGAGAAAGAAAATTATAGACCAATTTTCCTAATGAATATTGGTGCAAAAATTTTAAATAAATTATCAGCAAAGAGATTGCAGCAATATATCATGAGGATAATACACTATGACCAGGAGGAATTTATACCAGGAATGTAGGGCTGGTACAATATTAGGAAAGCTTTCTTCAAGGATCTTCTCAAGTACCACCTCTTCCCTAAGAATCCTTTCCTTATAACCCCAAATAGAAAATGTCTATCCTCAAAGAGTTCTAAATGACTTTGTCTCCATGGTTCCCTAGCTTATGTTATTATGATAAGCTTAATCTTTATGCATGTCATATTCCCTCAAGCAGAATGTAAGCTTTTTGAGAGCAGGCTTCACATGATGTTTATCTTTGTGCCCCCAAGGCCTACAACTGTATACTTTACACATATTAGGTGCTTATTAAATGATTTTTGAATTGTGGAGTTGTGGTAGACTTGACTGGGAGAAGATGTGACAAATGTTTGCTCCCAAGGCAAGATGGTAGGGCCACATGACAGCCAGACCCATTGAGCCATTTATTTTGGTTGTTGTTTGTGTCTTATTTTATAACATCATTTCAAGTTATCAGAGCCCAACAATAATAATACTACTATTAGTGATAGCTAACATTTATCTAGTATTTACTATGTGCCAGGGGTTTTATTATCCTTATTTTAGAAATGAGGAAACTGAGGCCCACAGAGTTTGTATGACTTGTCCAAGGTCACTCAGCCAGTAAATATATAAAGCTGGATTTGAATCCAGGTTTTCCAGACTCCAGGCCTGGTCCTCAATCCATGGGACCACTTCTTCTAGGGAAAATCTTTGAAAATTGAGTTTCTCTGATACAAGTTGGCATTTGACCTAAGCCTCTTCATACTGACTGAGGATTTTTAGGATTCAGTTGACCGTCTAGAATTTTCAGCAGCTCATCTAGCACAGTGCCCTTCATGCAATGGGCACCGAATAAGCATGTTAACAACTGAATAAATGCTTTGCCTGATTTTTGTATAGGATCTACAGAATCTAGACATTAGCATAGGATTGTCTCTGTACAGAATGTATGTGCTGTTAGTTGTCTATGTTGATAGTCTTGGTCTCAAGCTAGTAATTTATTTAAATGTCCTCATTAGTGGCTGTCATTGCATCTGAAGGAAGACTTAAAAATTAGGTTCGGGAACAGAAATGCTAGCACAAGTATAATTTGTATCATTGTCTGGCTCAACAAATTCCATTTTTATGTAATTTTGTTGTTCAGTCACGTCTGATTCTTTGTGACTCCATGGACCATAGCATGCCAATACTGGGCATTGGGTTTTCTTGGCAAAGATACTGGAGTGATTTGCCATTTCCTTCTCCAGTGGATTATGGCAAAAAGAGATTAAGTAACTTGCCCAGGGTCACACAGCAACTTGCCCAGGGTCACACAGGTACAAAGTGGCTGAGGCCAAATTTGAACTCAGGTCTTTCTGACCCCAGGCCCAGTGCTCTATCCACTGAGTCACTTAGCTGCCTCTTTTATGTGATAATGATACCTATTAAATACAGCAGCCATCAATTAAATAGATTACAAATGCTAGCACAGGTACCCTCCCTTACTTTTATTGAACTTTGATGATTATTTCATTTAGCCTCTGGGGGAACTCAAGTTGAAAGGACAGATAGCTCTAGGAGGAATTCAAGTTTTGGGTAAATCTGTAAATTCCTTGAGTTAAGGAACACAATTACATTTGTTTGACATTGGTAACTAAGCTTGTTGGGCATAGGAGGTAACAATGGAAGAAGCACTGGATTTGGACTCTGATGCTACACCTGAATAGCATGGTTCTAATCTCTGACTAGTCTCCATTCAGGAAACACGAGGAAATGGCAGGCAAAGGTGGGAAGAGGCAAATGGCCTGTGAACTTGGGGTGTGAGCTTGATGACTTTGAGAGTAGGATTGGGAGTAGTATCAATTAGTTGCATGTTGAATCTGTCCCTGTCCTATAAGCTTTCTCTTATTTGTCTAGGTGATGGCATATGGTAACAACCTGCCACCAGGGTCCTCATCCTCAGCAAACTAAAGAAGAGGAGAACAAGGGTCTTTGTCAACCTTCCCCATGGTTGGAGCTCACCTTTGGCCTCTTCAAATGGTTATATCAGTATCTCCTCCTATAAGCCAAACTGTATGTTCAATAGTGAGCTGGACTCCAGCCCAACAAAGTCATGGAATAAGGCCAGACAGTCAGAATATTACGGATGCTCATTTTGGCATAGACTCTTTTATCTGGTTTTATTCAGAAACTTGATAGTAATGTGATGTTAGGGTCTCTACTGGACAGAGTGAGCTGATGTGGTATGACCTCAAAAAAGGAAGAGCGAAAGAGAAGCTATAAGGACACAGAGAAGCATGTTCAAGAGTATATCAATGAGAAATTGGAGCTCATGGGTTTAGTGTTATACAATATTCAAAGCAATTTCTTTCACATCCTTTATCTTATGTAATTTTCACAACGACCCAGACATTATTTTTCCATTTACATCTAAAGAAGTTTTAATTCATGCCCAGATCACTTAAGCATGGAGGCCCCCACATGAGAGACTCTAGGAACCTCCTGCCGGGAAAAGACATTCTATTTTCCTTTATCATGTGGGTGGAAGCATCCTCTTTCCATTGGCTGTGTAGCTATCAGAACTGGCTGCCTTTAAACAAGATTGCTTTCTCTTTCTGTTGTCATCCAGGGGTGGCAATCTTGTTCACCCACAGCAAGGGCACCTTGCAGTAAGCTGGGAAAGGGCCTGTGGGCTACCACTCCCTTCCCTGTAAGACTCCAAGAAAAGGGTTTAGGGTTTTGGTCTGTTTTGTTTATCCTTTTCAGTTTTAGATGTAGAGGGTGGGGTCCTAGACCTAGGAACTCAAGCCTTGGAGCCAGGTTTCCAGGCCAGATGTTGCAACAAGCCCAGGAGGAAATCCTGAGAAACTAAGGGGATGGAAGCAAGCCCAGGGAGGCTTTGGATGCAGAATCTGGTGGGACTAATACAATATAGAAAATGAATTAAGCCGTTACCCTAAACTCCCTCTCTAGAAACTGAGCAGGTATAGAGAATAATATTTCTCCCCCATCTCACCTCAAGTGCTGGGAGGAAATGTTTATATGTTCATTTCTGTTATATCCTTAAAATAAGTATTCCTTTGTAAAAGTTAGTATGTCTTTTAAGTGTCTTTTAAGTGGTCAAATGGAACTGGGGGCTAAAATTCCCTAAAAACTGAGGAAGCATCATAGCTGAGGGCAGAGACTAGACCAGGGGTGGGGAACCTGAGGTCTTGAGGCCACATGTGGCCCTCAAGGTCCTCAAGGGCAGTCCTTTGACTGAATCCAAACTTCACAGAACAAATCCCCTTAATAAAAGGATTTGCTCTGTAAAATTTGGACTCAGTCAAAACGCTGTAACCAAGGACCTAGAAGGCCATAGGTGGCCCCCAGATTGCAGTTTCTCAACCTCTGGACTAGACACTGTCCATCTCTTTTAAGTGTATCAGAGAACCCTGAGGGAGAGGTGAAAGGTAACATACCTGGTCTTCCAACAATAGAGGCCAGAAGGCATCGTATAACAGAACAGGGAAAAAGAATCTTGGAAGAGACAGATGATTTTCCCAAGGTCAAATAAACTCAGGTCATCGGACTCCTTACTTTCAGTGGTTCATTGTATTTTTCTACTCTGCTACCCATTTAAAGAGACACCCATTGGGAAGTTCCCAATGCTGCTTGGCCATGCTTCATTTAGTCCATTCTCCTGGCAGCCTGTGGACAAGAGTTCAGTGGAAGCAGAATTCAGACTCTAACTCTAAATAATAATAAAAATCACCAGGCTTCTACTATGTGACAGGCACTGGACTAGGTGCCAGGAATACAAAGGCAAAGATGAAATAATCCCTACTCTCTAGAAGCATATGAAGAAAACAACGTACACACATGTGAGCATATGTAGCATATGTATGGTATGAAGTGATATGTGTGTAAAGGGTGGGATGGAGCTCCACTTGTAAAAAATATTCCCATGGAGTAGAGGACATGAGGATAAAGAGCAGCTCCAGCACCCACAGCCAATGAATGGACAGGTACCTCACCTGAATCTGGTTTTTCCCAGGTTCAGCTTGCATTTGCCTTAATGGTTTATTTCTATATGTATATATATGAGTGTACATATTATATATACATATATGCATATAAACACTCATATATGCATATTTACATATAGTTTTATATAATCACATAGTATGATACTCATCTATATATATACATATAATTATATTAGTCATATCACATCATAGTCTATCATATTCTATTTCATTTCATCCCATTATACATCTTATCCTATATGTGTATGCAAATATATTCTATAATGTTATGAAACAAATTATGTATTATATATACACAGAAATATGTGCATGTTTATATATGCATATATAACATAGATAAACATACCATATATGTGTATATACAGGTGCACATACATGCACACACACATATATACTGCTTACAGATTTTTGTTTCTGGGGATCTTACATTTCCCGTGGAGGCATGACATTGGTATGCCATGCTTGTTTGTGGGAATTTCAACAGGATTGGTGTTCACTCTGACCCATGTACCTGAGCTAGAACTGTTCAAGCAGGGTCAATGCCTTCCATCTCTCTCTGTCTCTTTCTGTCTTTCTCTGCCTC